>NW_006921599.1:9210545-9241624 GCF_000298275.1 Orycteropus afer afer
GTGTCTGTGTTAATTGGTTTCCCTTTTCTTTGTTGAAGAGGGTCTGTGCAATCCTTCTGCCTAGTCCGCCATCTTGCCCCGCCTCCGACCGTCTTATGCTTTTCTGAATGTCAGAACATCACAATATGTTTTGTTGAATATGTATGTTGAAGCCTGGATCCTTAAAAAAAATCAGATAAAACCACATAAAAATATGACTTTTGATAATAAATATACAGACTGCACCATGCCTATGCCCAACCTGTAGACTCAGAATATTGTGGGCATTCCCTTCACCCTTGCATATCTCCATGAGTCCTGACCCACTGGAATAGAAAATGTGGAAAGTGTTAGAAATTAGCTAAGAAATCAGGTGGAAAATGACTTAGTAGTTACAGCATACTCACAAGCAAATAATATACCTGAAGGTATTTGAAAATTACCTTTCTTTCATAAGCATATAGTTTTGCTGGCTTATCCGCAAGGCAAATAATCATGGGAGAGGTAGACCAGAAAATTTTTATAACAAGACAGACTAATTAACTCTTTCCTAAGAGATCATTTTGAGGTTTGAGAAAGCATCAAAGCAGTGAAATCTAAAACAGGGAAGACAATGTTACTAAGGAAGAGAGGGCCAAACAGAATTAGGTGGTGGTATGAAAGAAAGAAGGAGCCCTGGTGGCACGAAAGTTAAGCACTCTGCTGCTAACCAAAAGTTTAGTGGTTCAAACTCAGAGAAATGCCAGAGAAAGACCTGGCATTCTGCTCCCATAAAGATTGTTGTTGTGTGTGGTCAAGTCGATTCCAACTCATAGTGATCCTACAGGACAAAGAAGAGCCACCTCATAGGGTTTTCTAGGTGGTGCAGTGCCTAAGACATTTGACTGCTAACTAGAAGGTTGGTAGTTCAAACCCAAACCCACCAGCCATTCTGCGGAAGCAAGATTGGGCAGTCTACTTCCATAAAGATTTACCACCTTGGAAACCTCATAGGGGTCACTATGAGTCCAAATTCACTCGATGGTAGTGGGTTTGGTTTTTTAATTTAATCTTTACAGGAACAGATGTTGTTGTTGTTGTTGTTGTTGTTGTTATGTGCTGTCGAGTCGGACCTGACTCATAGCCACTCCTTCTCGGGTTTCTGAGGCAGTATCACTACTGAAGTAGATTGTCCGACCTTCCTCCCAAGGAGTGGCTGGTGGGTTTGAACCGCCAGGCTTCTGGTTAGCAGTCAAGTGCCTTAGGCACTATGCTACCAGAGATAGCCAGGTCCTTTTTCCTGCAGAGCTTCTGGTGGGCTTGAGCCACTGATCTTAAGGTTAACAGCAAAATGTTTAATCATTGTACCACCAGGACTCCTTCTCGTAAAGATTACAGCCTAGAAAATCCTGTGGGGCAGTCCTTTTCCTTCACACAGGGTCTTCTTGAGTCGAAAATCAACTTGAGAGTACTTAACAACAACAACATGCAAGAGAAAGATGCTGAAGACAAACTGCACCTATGCTACAAACTTAAAAAGAGGCATTTGGAGTTGAAATTTGGAATCTGAAACTATTTTCTTCCTGACTTGCTCCAGTGCAGAACACCCAATACAAACATACAATATATATCATAGACTTCTTAAAGGCAAAGACTGTGTCTTACTTATTTTTGCATATCCAGAGCCTAATAAAGAGCTTGGAACATTGGAATCACTCTTCAAGTGTTTATTATTTTTGAGCAAATAAATGAATGCTGACACATGAATACCAGAGTGTGCATGTGCATGTGTGTGTGTGTGTTTCTCTACCAGAGAAAAAGCTTTCCTTTCTTTTAAGTTGATGCATTCCTTGGTAGTACATATGAAATGAGATGCCTTTGTCATCTAATATGCATGGAACTGACCATCTTGAACTAAGAAGTTGGCCTTTTCTGAATTCTGATGCTCTAGACAGAAATTGAGATAAATATTTAAGCATCCTTTATTTTCTGTGCTCTGTGGAACTGTCTGGGGTCCTTGAGCACATCAGCTAACTAAGATTGTGTGCTTAAGTTGAACCCCTCATCTCTCAGTAACAAAGGAGGTTAAAGTTGGTACAAGAAGAAAAATTCTTCTCCACATCTACATAAAGTATGATAAAAATTTGCAAGATTTGAGAAATCAGGTTTATGAAGAGCTTTCTCATACACACACTAACTTCATGACGAATTTGTGAAATTTATACAACTATGTGCCAATAAATTTGTATAAGGGATTTAAAAAAAAAAAAAAAAGATAAGATATTTTCAAATCCCATGCAGTTACCATTCACAGAAAGAGCTAAGTCAGAAAAGAAAAAGTTAGCTGTAACCAAAACCAAACCCACTGCCTTGGAGTTGATTCTGACTCACAGCAAACCATAGGACAAATTAGAATGGCACCACAGAGTTTCCAAGGCTATAAATCTTTACAGAAGCAGACTGTCACATCTTTCTCCCAGAGCAGCTGGTGGGCTCCAATGGCCAACCTTTCGGTTACCAACCTAGGGCTTAACCACTGAGCCACCACGTCTCCTGAAGTTACCCATAGAAAAAAGCATTATATTAGCCAAACAAACCAAATCAGAAAAATAGAGCACTACTCTCAATTTAACCAGCCAAGTTGAGCACAACGTGATTAGAGCCAATCTTTGGGGACCAAGTTAGTATTAATTGCGCATCATTTAACTTGGCCAATTAAAGGGCAACCTCTTTTCTAAATTGGCTCTTTTCAGAGCAATCATACCTTTGCACTCAGCGTTTTCTCAACTTGCCATTTTTAATTTAGGTATTTGACTACTTAAAGGATGTGTTTGTACATGGACCTGTGCCTAAATATTTGCACATGATACAAAATTAATATGCATTTATATTAGGTAGAATAGCTGGCTTCTTATTGATATGCCATTTAACCAGATCAGGGTCATATATATTTTTACACACTCAATAACTTTCAACATCTGAAGAAAGCATCTAAGCTGTGAATTTTTGCCTAAGGGAATACATCTAGAAAATAACTATTATTATAAGCATGATAAGGACAAATAACCCAAGCAACAGAGGCTTCAATAAATCACAAAAGGAAGATTAAATGCTCGTTTTCCTACCAGTCTTGGGTGCACTCTCATTTACTTTGTCACCATGAGTCAGTTGTAATTGCTGTTAGCTGCTTTTTTGTCGACACTGACCTTACATATAACACAGCAAAATGTTGCCCAGTTCTGCACCATCTTCATGATGGAGTCCATTGTTCAAGGCCATTGTGTCAATCCATTCCACTAAGGGCTTTTCTCATTTTGCTGACCCTCCACCTTGTCAACCATGGTATTCTTTCCTAGCAATTGGTCTTTCCTGATGACATGTCCAAAGTAAATAAGCCAAAATCTCACCATCATCACTTCTAGGGAGCTTTCTGGTTATATTTCTTCTAAGACTGATTGTGGTAGTTAAGTTTGTGTGTTAACTTGGCTGGATCTGGTTGAGCGCCTGGGCAGCTGGATGTAGTTATTCCCCATGGTGAAACTGGTAGTTAACTCCATGGTGGAACCTATTGAGTGGCTGCTTTTGGGATGTGTTCTGCTCCCAGTATATAAGAAGCAACTTTGAGGAAGGTCTCCAGCTTATGGCACTGTTGAACCCTCCGTGTAGCTGAGTCATTGTTCAGTGGCCTGCCATGTCGTCCTGCTGATCTTGAGAGTTTTTCAGGATTTGAATTAATGGCCTGCTGTGTGGTTTGGTACTATCAGGACTGTGCCATTTTATTTGTTGACCTTGGGCTTGTCAGCCTCAACAGTCATTAGCTGCCTGAGTGAAGAGACGCCTCCAGCTTCAGTGGGCTGAGAGCAAGAGGCAGAGCTGAAGCTCAAGGTCAAGGGGCTTTTACCCAGCCCCTAGAGCCTGGCACTTTGAACTTGGACTTCTAGCCTCCAAAACTGTAAGAGAATAAACTCTTGTTTGTTAAAGCATCCTAATTGTGGTATATTTCTGTCAGAGTGCCACTGGGTAACCAAAACACTGATTTATTTGTTCTCCTGGCTATAGGGTCACTGTGAGTTTGAATTGACTGGATGGCAGTAGGTTTGTTGTTTGGTTTGGCAGTTCATGGTGTACCCAATATTCTTCATCAGTATTTACTAAATGCTCATTTTATGCAGAGAGCTGATGCCCTTGACTAGGGTCCTGAGTGATTGCAACAAAAGCCCCAGAAATTACCCCTGTCATCAAGAAGCCATACCAAAACCAAACTAAACTCACTGCAGTCAAGTTGGATATGACTTATAGCATCCACTCCTTGTGTTTCTGAGGTGGTATCACTACAGAAATAGATTGCCCAGTCTTCCTTCTGAGGTGTGGCTGATAGGTTTGAACACCAGCCTTCTGGTTAGCATTCAAAAACATTTCCTATAAAAAGACAGAAATAAGAGACTCAAATTATGTGGTACAGAAATACAAGGGACTAGAAGCTGGAATCAGCTATATACTTTTCTACAATAGAATAAGAGTATCTATATAATTATTAAGATGTAATGTGCAGAAAAGGGAAAAAGAAAACAGGTAAAACTTGGCATAGCTCCATGAATTGAGTCTGTTAGAGCTCATCAAAAAGTTTTCTTGGGAAGTCCAATAGAGTAAGAACCTTTGTTAAAATAAATAAATAAATAAAAAGTGGGGGTGGGTAGGAGGATTGACAACTAAAGGAAACGACAAAAATTTAACTCTGTAGAGAAAAAAAAAGTAGGTGCTCTAAACCCAGGAAAATCTTTCCAACACCTCTGGGAAAGAAGGACAGATGTGTTTGATGTAAAATATGCCCCCCTCATAGGCTTGAATAGACTTTTAATTTTAAAGATCTAAGAACATTTTCTGCTTAACAGAATGAACAGTAGCTTAAGAATTTCAATACCAGGTTTTACGTATTATAGTTAATTTTGTAATTAGCTTTCCTACATACACATTGCATTCTCTTTGTAGAGACGGACACCATAATACTGTCAACTATTTTGATCAACGGTGGGACTTGATTACAAAGGGAGGTAATCTGAGCACAGGGTAAAGGCAGAAGTGAAATTAAAACTCCTAACCGGAGGCAATACGGTAAGGTTTAGGAGGATTGAGGGGAAGAAGCCCTAGATCCATCCCCTTGGCTTCTAGAAACAGCTCAAGACTCTTCCGTTCTTTCTCTCCTTCTTGGGTGGAGAGAGAGCTTCATCTTCAGAAGGAGGTGTTGTTATCAGTCACATTTTGTGACACTTCGTTGGCCAATATGGTGGTAGGGGTCTTAGATAGAGGCATCACATCAAAATACGGGCTTGTTCCTGGTTGGACTCTTCCTTCCACTGGGCTGAAATGATCTCTTACTATCAATTTTATAAGTTCTTCTTCTGTAAGGGAGCAGACACCTGACTGATCTAAGAAGACTGGCACCAAACACCTGTTGTTGTTGTTGTTATATGCCAGCAAGTCGGACCCGACTCATAGCTACCCCTCCTTGGGTTTCCAAGGCAGTATCACTACGAAAGTAGATTGCCCAACCTTCCTTCCAAGGAGTGGCTGGTGGGTTTGAACTGACAGCCTTCTGATTACCAGTTAAGTGCCTTAGGCACTACGCTACCAGAGCTCCTACCAAAGACCTATTCAAGCTTCATTCTAGCATTGGGCCAGATCTTTCATTTATTCTATGCCTCTCCTGGAAGGTTGGATTAGCCTTTTTTCTCTTCAGAGTGAACTTCAACCTATCAGCCATGATCTCCTTTTCTAGCAATTGGTCTCTTCCTGATATGTCCAAAGTGAACAAGCTGAAGTCTCACTATACTCACTTCTAAGTAGAATTCTTGTTGTATTTCTTCTAAGAGTGATGTGTTTATTCTTCTGGAAGTCCATGATGTATTCAATATTCTTTGCCAATATTTATTAAATAATTAATGTTGACACAGTGCAAGGGTTGGACTAGGGAAAGAAACAAAAGGCATCAGTCTCTGTCTGCTTTGATCCAGACAGCGCTCACTTCAACTTGGTGTGGTTCAGCCTACAGACTTCTGCATTGTGGTTTGGGCGCTGAAGTCCCAGCTAAAAACAAAATGTTACTTATCTTCAGATGCTATTGTTCCATGTATCTATTTACTTGGTAGAGTCTTGTGGGAAGGAAAGACTACTTAAGGGCAGATTAATTAATTAATCTAAAAATTTTCAGACCAAACATCATCCAACTACCCAAATGGACATTATAATGTTCAGCCCTATATCTCTCCAATTGATAATTTCTAACAGACATAGGTTGTAACACTGCCTTGTTTGCTCTTTACTGTACAGCCTCAAGCAAAGTGGGTTTTTTTGTAAAAGATTTTATTTTCAATGATAAAGCAATATGATTAGCCAAAAAAGAACCTTAGCCTAGTACCCAAAGACTTGTTGTTGTTGTTATGTGTTGTCGAGTTGGACCTGACTCATAGCGACCCCTCCTTGGGTTTCTGAGGTAGTATCACTACGGAAGTAGATTGCCCCATTTTTCTTCTGAGGAGTGGCTGGTGGGTTTGAACCACCAGCCTTCTGGTTAGCAGTCAAGTGCCTTAGGCACTACATTACCAGAGCTCCCACCATAAGATTTAGTCAACATTTATTGTAACAAACATTTATGGAGCCCTGACTATGTACAGGAGTCCATGGGTGATGCAAATGGTTAAAATATTCAATTGCTAATTGGAAGTTGGAGGCTCAAGTCCACCCAAAGGCACCTAGAAGAAAGGCCTGGCTTCTTGTCTGTGTCCAAAAAATCAACCACTGAAAACTCTATGTAGCACAATTTTGCTTTGACACACATAGGGTCACCAGAGTCAAAATCAACTCAATGGTAACTGATTTGGGACTATGTGCATGGTATTATAGAAAGCATTGGGGCTACCAAAATGAGTCATGATCTCTGTTCTCGATCTAGGGAAAGGCAGATCCATAAAGAATTGTTCCTAAACACAATGGTAAACACATATACCCAGCAGGCCTATGTGTGAAATGAGACATTCAACACAGGGTTTTGTTGTTAGGTGCTGTTGAGTTGGTTCTGACTCATAACAACCCAACGTACAACAGAACAAAACACTGCCTGGTCCTGTGCCATCCTCATAATTATTGTCAGGTTTGAGCCCATCACATTAGCACGTGTCAATACATCTCATTGAAGGTCTTCCCTGTTTTCACTGACTCTCTACTTTACCAAGCCTGATGTCCTTTTCCAGGGATTGGTCCCTTCTGATAACATAACCGAAGTACAAGAGACAAAGTCTGGCCATTCTTCCTTCTAAGGAGCATTCTGGTTGCATTTCCTCCAAGACAGATTTATTCATTCTTTTAGCAGTTTATGGTACATTCACAGTTCTTTGCCAACACCACAATTCAAATGCATCAATTCTTCTGCAGTCTTCCTTATTCGTTGTCCTGTTGTCACATGCATATGAGACTATTGAAAATACCATAGCTTGGGTCAGGTGCACCTTAGTCTTCAAAGTGACTTCTTAGTTCTTTAACACTTTAAAGAGGTCTTTTGCAGTAGATTTGCCTGATGAAATAAGTCATTTGATTTCTTGACTGCTGTTTCCATGAGTGTTGATTGTGGATCCAAGTAAAATGAAATTCTTGACAACTTCAATAAATATCATAAAGATGGAGTTCATGAGCTGTTTGAATAAGAGAGCCTCTAAAAGATAATAGAATTAATTTTGTGACTACCAAAGGAAGAAAATGGACAAAAGAAAAGGTAGTGGTGAATAAAGAGGGGGAAACGGTGGTGGCAAATAAACAAAAGTACTGCTCTTTCACTCTTTCCATTACATTAAGAGAATGAGTTAGGTGTAAAGGGACAATAATTGTAAAAGGGCACAAGAAAAGGAAAACACCAGAAACTAAAATCTCAGAAGAGAGGAATGAGTTTAGATGGGCAAGAGGGAAGGAACACATAAGAAAGGAAGGCACAGGAAAAAGGTATCCATGGGAAGAAAGTGGGAAGAGAGCTGTTTCATTAGAAGGATTGCAATCAATATCAGAAACAAAATGCATATGAACTGTTCAATGGAAAATGAATTTGCTCTCTAAACTTTCACCCAAATCATAATTAAAGAGAGAGAGAGAGAGAGGGAGAGTTTAGATGTGCAACTGCATAGAGTTTGGGATGGAGACCAGTGTGGGAGGTGACTAGACAACACACCCCCAGTTTTAGCTACTGTGAGCAAATGGAGAAACATTTGAAAAGTGGGACTTCTGTCACAAAGGCAAGAAAATAAGCTTTGATACATCAATTACTGCCTTACTGTTTGTTATATATTATTTCCTGTTAAGTGTATTTCTATTTCCTAACCTTATGGTAAGAATGCTAACAAGAGAGTTGGCAGGTTTATTTGTACTATAGTTCAGGGATTGCTAGGATTGCCAGGGTAAAGAGAGGAGAGTGAGCGAGAGGATGTCCCTGGGTGGCACGAACAATTAATGTGCCCGGATGCTAACTGAAAACTTGAAGGTTCAAATCCAGTTAGAGGCACCTCACAAGAAAGGCCTGATGGTCTACCTCTGAAAGATCAGCCAGTGAAAACCCTGTGGAGAACAGTGCTACTCTGACATACATAGCATGACCAGGAGTTGTGATCAACTCAAAGGCAACTGATTTATTTTTTCTTCTCTCTCTCTCTCTCTCTCTCTCTCTCTCTCTTTTTTTCCTGGTTTACTGAGATAAAGGAGAGGGAGCTAGGAGAAGGGAAAAGAATATGCTGACAAAGGAAATTTCCTACCGCCTGTCACTCCATTACACTAATACTATCTTAATCTTCTTAAATATTAAGTCTAAGCATGTTACTCTCCTATTTTCAGCACTTTGATTACCGTACCTATCAAGTCTGGAGCACAAAGTCCCACACTTTAGTTAGAACCTGCATCTCTAGAACTGGACAGTGGACCTTATTAACCCTTCAATTTGATTGAATTTCTCGCCATTTCTTGAACAGATCATACCTTTCATAACAGTGAAGCCCTGCCTCAAGACCAATAGACAAATGCGTAAGTGAACCTTTTTTTAATAGATGGAGAAAATTCTGTTATCTACAACTAATTTTCCAATCATGCAAAGTATGATTGGAGAGCATGGTTTTCTATGAAGGCTGAATCTGTCCTTCTCCCCTCCATTACACATCTCTGACTTATGATAGGCTGGGATCCTGTAACAGATACCATACCTCTTAAGCACTCAGTTTAAACACCCACAGCCAGTGTCCCTATTCACCTGGTCAATGGCAGAAAGAGAGAGAGCTAGGAAGATGGCCAGGCTACATGGATGCTGATGTGCCACAGGACTCGGGACCTACATACATGCCTTTGATAACACAGTAACTCTTCCCAGTGCTAATGGTACTTCTAAGTGCTAAGTGTATACTACTCAGTCAATGTCAAATTCTGATTCATCAGGACATAGAAGTCTTTTGTAAATATAGTTCTCTTCCATCCTCTGAGTGCCTTCCTTTGAAATAAAAGGTGAAATATGAGAAGCAAGAATGCAGACTTCCTCCATTATACTTACCAAGTTTGAGTAGTCTTCCCTACTGCTCTCTGCAGGATGAGAACCACAGTTTATCTACCACAGTTCGTGGGGAGCAATAATAAATTTCCTTTTAGTGAGTAATAAAGAAATGAACAAATGAAGGAATTAATAAGCTCCAGGTACAGGGATGAAAATACATATAAACTTTTACATTTTTATAATAAAGCTAAAAATAAACCAGCATGATAAGGACCTCTGCATACTTATCTCATTAAATCCTCATACCAACCCTGGGAAGTGGGATTATTCTCATTTTTCTTACAAGAAAACTGAGGATCAGCAAGATCAAATTAATCATGTAAGAACACACAATAATATGTGATAATATTAGGCTGAGATCCCAATTCTGGTTCCAAGTATACAATACCAGAGCTGTCTGGCTAGACTATAGTAGTGGTCTAGAAAGTGGATTCTGTGTATCTCAAGAGGTAGGCAAGACTCAGTGAGTATCCAGAAAAATATGATAATCTTATTTATATTTAATTTGGTCATATTCTTTCAAATTTCCAGTTGAGCATCTCTTTTTGTGGAGGATGCTGTAGAGGACCACCTAGGTGCACTTTTGGGACAGAGGCACTTGCTCCAGCTGGCAGGAAGTTTGGCCACTAAAGGCTTATGGTTCAACAGCTACCAGAGAATTGCCCTTGACCAAGGGGAGCTGCCTCATCCATTCTGGGGCAACCTGTATTCAATGACTGCTCATTGTGAGGTTCAAAGCTTCAGCCCTTTGCCACAAATCTGGGCAGCTCTGAAGGACCATCCCAGCTTCAGAGCCCCTTAGAGATTGGCTGAGGCCTCTGTGGCAGCTGCAATGTAGTTCAACAAAAGAATACTGTATGTTTCTATACATTTGTCTATGAAAATGAGTATATAGGAAAGTGACTGGAAGGATATGTTGTTGTTACTGTTAAGTGCCGTCGAGTTGTTTCCGACTCACAGCAACCCCATGCACAGCAGAACGAAACACTGCCCGATCCCATGCCAGCCCCACAATCCCTGCTATACTTGAGCCCATCATTGCAGCCACCATGTCAATCCATCTCATTGAAGGCCTCCCCCTCTTTCGTTGACTCTCTACCCTACCAAGCATGACATCCTTCTCCAGGGAATGGTCCCTTCTGACAACATGACCAAAATAGGTGAGACGAAGTCTGGCGAAGTCTGGCCATTCTTGCTTCCAAGGAGCATTCTGGCTGCACTTCCTCCAGGACAGATCTGTTAGTTCTTTTAGCAGTCCATGGTACTTTCAGCATTCTTTGCCAGCACCACAACTCAAAAGCATCAACTCTTCTTCGGTCTTCCTTATTCATTGTCCAGCTCTCACATGCATACGAGGTGATTGGAAATATCATGACTTGTGTCAGGCGCACCTTAGTCCTCAAGGAGATATCCTTGCTCCTCAGCACTTGATACAGTTCCTTCGCAGTTGACTTTCCCAATGCTACACGTCGTCTAATGTCCTGACTGCTGCTTCCGTTGGCATTGATTGTAGAACCAAGCAACGTGAATTCTTTGACAACCTCAATCTTCTCTCCATTTATTGTGATGCTGCTCATTGGTCCAGTTGTGAGGATTTTTGTTTTCTTTATATTGAGACATAATCCATACTGCCAACTGTATTCTTCAACCTTCATCAGTAGGTGCCTTAAGTCATCCTCACTTTCAGCAAAAAAAAAAAAAAAGCCAGGAAGCCAGAGAGAAGAGCAGTCAGCTGAAGGGATTAGGTGAGGAGAGGCAACTCAGGCCTGCCCAGAGTAGCAGGCCGGAAGAACAGGAGAAAGGGGATAAAAAGCTAGGAACTTGGACAGAAGAGCAGTCAGCCCCAGGGTTACAGGTGAGGAGAGACAACTCAGGGACGCCCGAAGTAGCAAGCGGGAAGAGCAGGAGAAAGGGGATTAAAAGCCAGGAAGCCAGAGAGAAGAGCAGTCAGCTGAAGGGAAGGATATAGTCTCAACTTAAGACATTGTTTGCTTCTGGGGCCAGGGTTAGGAATGAAATGTTGCTAAAGGAGTTATTTATCAGTAATATTGAAATTTTAGCGGGAGAATATATTCATGGAGTTTTGTAATCAAAAATTAATAAAAACAAATAAAAATCATGTAGGGAATATAATGAGGAATTCTGGATGGAATCCTGGAACAGAAAAAGAACATTAGATTAAAAACTAAGAAAATCTAAATAAACTATGGACTGTGGACTTTAGTTAATAATAAGGTATCACTATTGGTTCATCAATTATAAAAACTGTACCACACAAATGCAAGATTTTAATAATAGGAGACACTTTGTGTCTATGTGTGTGTTTGAGTGTGTGTGTATGTGATGATATTTGGGAACTTTCCTGTTTGATTTTTCTATAAAATCTAAAACTGTTCCAAAAACTAAAGTCTACTACTGTCTGAAAAATCATCTAGTGGATTCCTGGGCCTCATCTCCAGAGATTCTACTTCAGTAGAGCCAGCCATCCTCCTTTTTATTAAGCATCCAGCTTGAATCTATCCTTTATATTACCATAAAACCAAAATCTAACTCAGTGCCATGCAGTCGGTTCCAACTCATAGCAACCCCTATTGGATTTCTGCGGCTATAAACCTTTATGCAAGTAGATTGCCCAATATTCCTTCCATGGAACAGCTGGTGGATTTGAACTGCTGACCTTCTGGTTAGCAGCCAAATGCCTTATCCACTATGCCACCAGAGCTCCTTGTGTTGTTGTTGTTGTTATGTGCCATCGAGTCGGACCAGACTCATAGCAACCCCTCCTTGGGTTTCCAAGGCGGTATCACTACGGAAGTAGATTGCCCAATCTTCCTTGCGAGGAGCAGCCAGGGGTTTGAACAGCCAGCCTTCTGGTTAGCAGTCAAGTGCCTTAGGCACTATGTTACCAGAGCTCCTTAGGCTAGGAAAAAAAAAAAGAAAAGAAAATCCAACAACCACACCCATTCAGTTAATGAAACTGATTCTTAAAGTCTCTTCACATTTGACTAAGGAGAAAAGGAGGGGATGAAGCAGTCTGGAGTACATTTCCACATTGGGAGGGCTGGTACAGGAAGTGTAACTTTCTGTCATGAGGATGAGTCAGCCTTCTGGAGAGCTGGTGCTCAGGGCCTAACAACTCATGGTGAGGTCTACAGCAATAAAGCCACCACCCATCTTTGTCAATTTGTCATACTGTAATGGCTTGCAAGTTGTTGTGATGCTGGAAGCTATGTCTCCAGTATTTCAAATACCAGCAGGTTCACCCATGGTGGACAGGTTTCAGTGGCACTTCCAGACTAAGACAGACTAGGAAGAAAAGCCTGGTAATCTGTGTCTGAAAATTAGCCAATGAAAACCCTATGAGTCACAAAGGAATATTGTCCAATATAGTGCTAGAAGATGAGTCTCAAGGTTAGAAGGCACTACACAACAGCCACAACAAGTGACCCATGCATACCAACTATCATGAAGATGGTGCAAGACCAAGCAATGCTTAGTTCTGTTGTACATAAGGTCATCATGAGTCAGAGCCAACTCGAAGGTAACTAGCAACCACAACAGCAATAAGGAGCAGCCTCTCTTACTATTCATCACTACAGCTTTGCACGTCATTAGTTCTTAGTTTTTTAACTATATTTTGGGATTTGTGTTCTAAGTAATTTATTCTCCAAGTTGAAATATATTTCTTTCAATTAAAATTGTTATGCATGACTTGAAAAGACTTCATGTTTAGACATGAGGTCTCCTCTGTTCATGAGGCCAATTCTCTGAATTATTTTACATAGCTTCCTGCTTCTTCTCCACTCCACAGACCACTTGATGTGTTGTTCCTCATTGGTGTTCCCATAAAACTTAACACATACAGTTGTTACAACAGTTCCTATAACATATTATACTGCATGTGTTTGTGAGCTTCCATTACATGCCTCAGAGGACTCCAAGTCTCCTCAACTTGGTAAAACATGATGTTTGACATCACATTAAATACAAATATTCATCTCATTCATTTATTCATTCATTCTACAAGCATTTATTGAGAGGTTGTCATATGCTGGGCATTCTGCTAGGTACAAGTAAGATAGTTGCCAAAAAAAAAGTTAATTGTTTTGCCCTCAGAAATTTATCCTCTGGTAAACCAAGTAATAATCAGTTGGACTCAATGTTCCTCCTAGTCTAATGAATGAAGTCACATAAAATGAAGTGTGATAAATTATTTTAATTGTTGTTTTGGTTACCTAGTGCTCCTCTAACAGAAGATACCACAAATGGGTGGTTTTAAACAAGCAGCACTAATCCTCCTGTTTCATAGTTTACATTTTGTGCTAACTGAATTTCACCACCAGCTTCTATAATGAGCCATAATTTGGTGAAAAACAACTGTTGTAGGACTTCCATGACCATAGAGTGTCTGTTGGTTCCATTTCCAATAGAAATCTATGTATGGCTTTGGGGATATCTTGTCCCATTTTGAGAGAATACAATAAGTACAATAGGACCTTTTTCTTTGTGGAGTCCCTAAGTGGTACAAATGGTTAACAGTGCTGCTAACAGAAAGGCTGAAGGTTCAAGTCTACACAGAGGCATCTCTGAAGATAGGTCTGGTGTTCTACTTCTGGACATCACAGCCATTGAAACCTTATGAAGTACAGTTCTATTCTGACACAGAGGGGGTCAACATGAAGCAGAGTTGACTCAGTGGCAACTGGTTTTTCTTTGCAGCAGTCAACATGGAATTTCCAGAAGCATGGAGGAAAAATAAATACTATATTTAAGTCCATTATCTGGACCCTTGTTTATCTTGCCCTTAAAATTGAAGGAAGTTGGTAAAGAGGAAAGCAAGCCGTAAAATTAATAGCAAATGAAGCAACTTAAAATATGGACAGGGAGGAGATAATTACAGATGTACAACAGAGTTGGAATCTATGGGAACTATTCAGAAGCCTGGACACATAAAGGAGAGAAGCGGAGCAGGAAAAGGAGGAAGGCAGAAAAGGGGCGAAAGGGTAGGAAGTCAAGAATTAAAAGATTAGCAGTGGAATGGCAGAGTAGAAGGCAAGAGCTAGCACTTATTGAACAATGTCAGTCACTGTAGCAAGTAATTTACACACATCTTCTCATCCATCTACACAGCAGCCTTTGATATGAGAACCTGGACTTCCATAAAGCTAAAAGTCACCAAATTCATACCCAAAAGAGCTCAATATCTGATGCTACAGCCTTAACTGCTGTACCCATGGCCTCAGTGAAAGGAAAGGAGAATAACAGCTCAGCCCTCTTTCTCCCTATTGTTGTTGTTTTATGCTAATCTAAATAATTTCAGACCAGTGCCACCCATAGGAGCTCTGGTAGCATAGTGCCTAAGGCACTTGACTGCTAACCAGAAGGCTGGCGGTTCAAACCCACTAGGCACTCCTCAGAAGGAAATTTGGGCAATCTACTTCCATAGTGATACCACCTTGGAAACCCAAGGAGGAGTCGCTATGGGTCAGGTCCGACTTGATGGCACATAACAACAACAACAACAGTGCCTACCACCTGTGGTCAGCAATATTCTCTGTAGTCCAGATGGTCAATTCCACTAACTGATCTGCAAGGTCTTTGCAGCCATGACCTATGGATTCTATGCAGGGAAATTGCTCCATATTTTCCCCAAAATTTTCAGGGATGAAGTTCTATACAGTGACTTTAGAAAAAGTGTCCACTCTGGGCCCACCAACTAGAAAAAGACATCTCTTCCTCAGGGTCTGGGATCTCAGTCCTGCTCACTGTGTAGGGCTTGGGGTAGGAGTGAAGACTGATTTCAGCGTCTGCTGTCTCCCAGGCTGGGCACTTATATTCATGAACAAACTTTATAGTTATGTGTGGGGCCCAGGCTGGCAAAGCTTATCTGAGGGAAAGGAAGAGGGTAAGGGTAGAGGAAGAGTTGCTGGCCAAGGCATCCATCTGTGGTGGAAATACAAAACCAAACCCATTGCCATCAAGTCGATTCTGACTGGTGGTAACCCTCATTGGGTTTCCAAGGCTGTAATTCTTTATGGAAGTAGATTGCCTTATCTTCCTCCTGTGGGGCAGCTAGTGGGTTTGAACCACTGACCTTGGGGTTAGCAGCAAAATGCCTTAACTACTATGCCCCCAGAGCTCCTTATCTGTGGGAGAGCAGCTTGTATTTTCCCCACAATATGGAGAGTAAACCATATCAGGCAGTGACTCTCTTCTTTTAATATTGAGTATTGAATTATTCAAAAGCACTTTGATTGGGAGCTGGTCTTCCTCATTCCCATTAATCAAATACCAAGGCATAAATTGGCTTTCAAAAGGTAGTTAAAACTGAATTTGATCCTTTGTAAAGAAAGGCAAAAAGATAAAGTGCCAACCACAAATCTTCACAATGGGAATACAGGCAGTCCCCAAGTTATGAACATCCCACTAACGGACAACTTGTACTTGCCCTTTAATGTTATATAAATTTACTCTTACTTTAAAATGATTGAACTAATTCCTATTCAAGGAGCTCCGGTGGTGCAGTAGTTAGAGCATTCAGTTGCTAACCAAAAGGTCAGTGGTTCAAACCTGCCAGCCACTTGTGGGAGAAGGATGAGGCAGTCTGTTTCTATAAAGATTTACAGCCTTGGAAACCATATGGGGCAGTTCTACCCTGTTCTATACAGTTGCTATGAGTCAGAATCAACTCAAGGGCAGTGGGTCTTTGTTAACTCCTACTCACAACAAATTCTTTATCACAATAACCTTCACTTGCCACACATGCAACTGTTAAATGATGGAAAAGGTTTTAAGTCTTTTCTTGCACTACAGTAAAACTAAATAGAGCTGTATGCACCTGTTCTGACTTACCGATAACTTTGACTTAAAGACCCACTTAGGAATAGATCTTGTACGTAACCCAGGGAATACCTATACCTAGGAAAGATAAACAACAACAACAAAAAAACCTGACTGCTGTCAAATTGGATTAGACTCATAGTGACCCCTCCTTGGGTTTCTGAGGTGGTATCACTATGCAAGTAGACTGCTCAACCTTCCTTCCAAGGAGTGGCTGGTGGGTTTGAATTGCCAGCCTTCTGGTTAGCAGTCAAATGCCTTAGGCACTACGCCACCAGAGCTTCTGGAAAGATAGACAGTAATAATTGATGGGAAAACCTTTGTATTGATAATATGCCTACCTGTGAACAGTTCAAAACCTCTTTCTGTATTTTTAAATGCAATTGTTCCTCTCATCCTGCCTGTGAAGTAGGGTGAGCAGGTATTAGAGCTCCATTAGCATTAAAGAAAGACTATAATTCCAACCTCCTGGTGTCTATTCTTGACAAAATCACATTGCTGCAGAATGACACACAGTTGCAGAGCAGAGGCCAAGATTCAAGACCCATAATACCCAGGTGTCTATCTTGAGTGAGCATTCTTAGCAGTTGAAAGGAATTATGCTCATTTACTATTATTAATCAACATTCTGGTGCCCTCATCATGGAGACTCATCAAAGGCCAACTTCAGTGCATAATCCTGTCATACAGGGCCAGCTTCCAGCAGAATCAGGAGAGTGGAGCTCAGGGCAGACATACAGCAAACGTCAAGTAATTTATTAGGTGTTTGCCCATCAATAATAATACTTTATTAGGACTCTATTCTTTTCCAGGGAGCTCTGGTGGCATAGTACCTAAGGCATCTGACTGCTAACCAGAAGGCTGGTGGTTCAAACCCATCAGCCACTTTCTGGAAGGAAGGTTGGGAAATCTACTTCTGTAGTGCTATTGCCTCGGAAACCCAAGGAGGGGTCGTTATGAGTCAGACCTGACTCGAGGGCAGTGGACTGTTTTCCAAGCACTTCGATAAGTATTTAATGTAACTTTTATCTTTTAAAATTGTTTTTACAACCTTGTGGGAAAAGTATCATGGTTATCCTCGTTGAGCAGAGAGATTGGAGGACTCATCTGAGTGTATGCAGCTAAACAGCAGTGCTGAGACTTGAACCCAGTGCTATCCTTGCACTCCAAAAATAGTGATATTCACTACTGTCTTCCACCACCCATATGTCAGTTTATTGTACTTTTGTGGCTTGTGTATTACTATGATGCTAGAAGGTAGGCCATTGGTATTTCAAATACCAGCAGGGTCACCCATCATGGACACTTTTCAGTGGAGCTTCCAGACTAAGACAAACTAGGAAGAAAGACCTAGTGGTCTGCTTCTGAAAATACTATGGATCAAACTGAATATTGTCCTATATAGGGCTGGAAGATAAACCTCCTACATTGGAAGGCACTACAAAATAACTGCAGTAATGAACTCAAACATGCCATAACCACGAAGATAGTGCAGGACTTAGCAATATTTCTGTTATACGTCTGGTAGCTGTTACTCAGAGCCAAGTCGATGACAACTAACAACACCAGCCCATGTGCTAGGCTACCTCTGGCCAAAGGGTGTTGCAGTGTAGTACATTACTTAGTGTGGCTTTTCTACCCATAAGTCACTGTAAACTCAGTGGTGGAATGAGCAACTGAGGAGCTCCTGATTGCTAAAGTTGTCCACCTGGAGTATTTCTGTTGGGAATGGCACAAAACAATGTTCTGGGAGGTTCCCACTCTCTCTCAGGTGCTTAGAGTTCTGATGCCGTGATTGGCTAGTTTGGCCATTCTGGCAGGCTCAAGAGGAGGCTTCCTAGATGCAGAACTCTCTCTAACTGCTGGTTGAGGAAGGTGTGCTGCTGAAAGAGACATGCGTTCTTGAAAGAGACACATGCTGCTGGGAAAGAGATGCAAGAGACACGCATTGCTGAGTAAGACACCAAGGAACATGCATTGCTGGGGGAGAGACAGACTGTGAGACTTGGCTGAGAGACGGCGGGCTGGGGAGAGAGACTGAGCCTGTTTTCTGAACTCGAATTGTAGCCTGGTGCTTCCCTAATAAACCTCATAATCTGTGAGTTCTGTGTGGCCACTGCAGTGAATTATTGAACCCAGGAGAGAGGTGGTGGGTGCTTTGGGAGGAACAGTTGGTAAAAGGGCTGGAGGGAGGCAGCATGTCTGGCCTTGCAGTAATAGGCCTTGGGCTATTGATGGTGATTCTGCCTTCCTCTTGTGGGATTCTAGGAGGTCAGAATATGTGGCCTTCCTGCCTTTTTTGCAGGTGTCCATAAAATTTAAGCACCGATTCCTTTCCAAACCCTTCGGAACATTAATAAATGCTGCTGTCCATGAATTAGTTCCCAATCAACATTTTTAATGAAATAGGCTATGCTAAGTCAGGCTAGAAAATATCACAGTGCCTTTTAAGCACTGTGGGTAAATGTTGTTTTGGGAAACAATTATTTCAAATGTGTGTCTGTGTGTGTGTGTCTACATTCACATACTACTGGTTGGTGATATAAAATGTACTGTTTGTGGGTTACGATAGAAAAGCTCCAGAAACACTGATTAAAGAACCCATCCTTTGTCACTTAGCCTCCTAGAGCTTGCCCTTCCCAACTCATGGCCACTTCAAACAACCACCATAATAAATAAAATGTGATATCTATTAAAAAAAAAAACAAACTCACTGCCATCGAGTTGATTCTGATCCATAGTGACCCCCATTGAGTTTCTAAGGCTGTAAATCTTTATGAAAGTAGATTGCTTCATCTTCT
The DNA here is from genome assembly GCF_000298275.1 of Orycteropus afer afer. Classification (NCBI taxonomy): domain Eukaryota; kingdom Metazoa; phylum Chordata; class Mammalia; order Tubulidentata; family Orycteropodidae; genus Orycteropus; species Orycteropus afer. The sequence continues at coordinate 9,229,716 of NW_006921599.1, forward strand.
TTCTGCAGTGATATCTATATACATCTATACACACACACACACACAATGGAATATTATTCAATTTATGAAAAGAAATGAAGTTCTGATACGTACTACAACATGAATGAAACTTGAAAACATGTTAAGTGAAATAATAATAGTAATAATAAACCACTGCCATTGAGTTGATTCCAACTCATGGCAACCCCCATTGGGTTTCCAAGGTTGTAAATCTTTATGGAAGTAGATTGCCTGGTCTTCCTCCCACGGAGCAGGCAGTAGGTTTGAACCACCTTGGGGTTAGCAGCCAAATGTCTTATCCACTACTCCACTAGAACTCCTTTAAGTGAAACAAGTCAGACACAAAAGTATGAATACTGTATAATACCACTTATGTGAAGTATTATAATAGGCAAATTTGTAGAGGCAGAAAGATTCAAGATTACCAGGGGTGAGGGGAAGAGAGGAATGAGGAGTTACTGTTTAGTGAGTTCAGAGTTTCTGTTTAGGGTGATGAGTATCTTTTGGAAATAGATGATAATGATGGTTGGAAATGGATTTTGAGTGTAATTAACACCAATGAGTAGACACAAAATGTTTAAACTGGTACATTTTATGTTATTTATATGCTAGCTATAATTTACCATCATTCCAAAAAAGAAAATATACCATGGAGTTTGGAATACACTTCTGTGTCATAGGTGGCATTTTGGCTAAAGTTTGGGGAAAAAAAAAAAAAAAAACTAGGAATCTTCCTTTCACCACCACATGCCTCTTAAATTTCAGTTCATTTTGTTTTTGGATTGCATGTAAGCCTTGTGTTGTAGGTGGTGGTGGTAGGGTCTGTGTGATCAGAGTTGAAGAAGGGAACATGGACTCCACATACACATGTTGTGAGAGACAAGAGGAAGAATGAGAGGCTAACTAATGACTAATTCAATCATTTAGGCTTGGAGTCCATTTGCAACTTACAGAGCTGAAGGAGAACTTTTAAGCCTAGGCCATCAAAAGCATTGACTTGATGAGTGAACTTTTATCTTAGGCAACCTATCATGAAACATACTGTCAATACTCAAAAGTACTTATGTATGCCCCCAAGGTTCTCTCTCCCATTGCATTTAAGGTTAGTACTACATAGAGATCCTCTGACTCTGGTCTGCAGTAGAGAAAGGAGAAGCAGAAGTTTCCACTGAAGGAGACTGACTCCAGACACATATGAGTCAGTAAGAGGACAACCCTCTCCCCAAACCCATTTTCAGAGTTCTATTGATAACACCATAGGAAGAAATGTAAATGTAACCAATAATGGCCAGGGTCAGGGATGGTAGAACATCTAGGCTGGGTGTGCTGTTCCCCTCCCTCACCCATTTCAGCACATGCCCTAACACAAAACTGTCATGGTCACTAGCCCACTTGCCTTTTATCCATACCAATTACTATCTATAGGGCCCTTACTGTTGAAGAAGTCTCTAGGTGCTGCAAAGGGTTAATGTGCTCAGCTACTAGCCAAAAAGTTGGAGGTACTGCAGAAAAAAGGCCTGGTGATCTGCTTCTGAAAAGCAGCCTCTGTAAACCCTACAGAGCACTCTGACACACATAGGGTTGCAATGAGTCAGGGTCAATTCCATGGCGACTGGTTTACTTGCTGAAAGTAGGTGTTATCTGAACTGAGAAAGCAGCTACGGGAGTTAAAACGGTTCACACTTCTAGGGAGAGAGACTCTGCTGGTAAGCTATGAAGAATTACCTAACTCTGTTGTTGATTTTCTGGGGGCAACCTTCCCATCTGGTCAGTAGCTTTTTGTTTTCCCAAGGACTAAGATGGAAAAGTGTTATAAAAAATCTCACACACATACATAGACACAGATCCCGAAGCGTAGGATTTTAGGGTTTTTGAGTTTCTAAGTCATACATTTAATGAGAGTTTGAAGTTTTAACCAAGGTCGTGCTTGAATTTGCAATTAAATAGAAAAAAAAAGAGTAACATTTAATAAAAACAGTCCCACACATAATAGTAGCACAAGTGATTTGCTGAGTAGTGAGAGTTCTTGGCTCACATTCTAGAAAGTTCTATCACATGGCAGAATTTAAACAAAAGGACATTTCTGAGAGGGTACATTTTCTATTCTACTTCATGATTTCTGTGAGGAGAATTAAAATAGCTTCTCTGAGAAACAAGGTAGCTATTTTTCAAGGACTTCTGAGCAGAGGTGAACTGGGAAATCTTCATCTTAGAAACTTCTAGATTCCTGGGAAGCCCCTGGGTGTGCCATTACCTGATTTTGTTGGAGGACCACGCTCCCCTGACTCAACCCCACACCTGACTCCTTTTTCCACCCTGCTCAGTGACCACTCTCAACTCTTCCCTAAGTGTAAATAAAGCTCCTTTTCATTTGAGAAAGCATTCACAGGCGCAGGGGTGGAAACCACAGCCCCGGAACCACTAAAGGGCTTTATTAGAGCTGTAAGTGTGGGTCCTGTGAGGCCACCAGGCCTGGCTTTATTAAACAGTAGCTCTTCCCTGCTGCTACCTTGTTATTGCCAAGGCTATTGTTAGTCTGAATGAGGAAAACACGGGGCTGTGGGGAGAGCTTTAGAAAGGAAAGATGAGTCCAAGTCAGGGATGGAGTGGCACAGCCTACCGGAGCTCAGAAAAGCAAATGAATGTCCCCACACATTATAAAGAAGCAGAGGGATGAGGCACTGGGGTTGCTGGGGAACTGGGCTGCTTTCAGCTGCAGCCAGCACTCAAGCCCCATTTCTGAAAACAGAGCTTCCTTGTGGATTTAGAGAAATAACAAAGCCCTAGCTGTAAGGGGCCCCACTCCCTCAGGGCTTTCCAGCATGCCTTGGCCAATAGCTTTGGATCCTTCTAGCAAGGATGCTGCTCAGCAACCCAGGATAATCCCCTGGTTCCTGAAATGTTCTTTTATAGGAAAAGGCTCTGCTGTGAACTCACCACGATGCAACAAAGGCAGTGGTTTACCCAAAGTGCGAGCCACAAGGAGGGTATAATTCCTGCAGTTCCTGAAAAGGATCCAGAAAAGTTTTCCTAACTGTACTAGGCTGCCTTCCTTTCCAGTTCTCCTTTGGCTGCCATCTTCTAGTCTGTTGACCTTCTGATCTGTGAATTATGGTCATCCCAGGTCTGTTTACTCTCAGCCACCCAGTCAAGCCCTGTACCAGGGTGGCCACCCTTCCCTTACCAGCTGTAGCTGCATAAAGCTTTCTCTCTGGGCAACACAGCCCACCCCAACAGTAGGGCTCAGCGGGTCAGGCTGAGCTAGAAGCCAAGGAGCTCCAATGGCACTCTTCATTCCTGGGCTGTGGCAGAGACAACTGAGCCATATCAGAACATATACAGAACCCCCTACCAAAACCAAACCAACCAAACTCACTGCCATTGAGTAGGATCTGACTCATAGGGACCCCTATTGGGTTTCTGAGAGAGTAAAATCTTTATGGAAGTAGATTACCCCATCTTCCTTCCACCAAGTGCCTGGTGGGTTTGAACTGCCAACCTTCTGGTTAGCAGTCAATGCCTTAGGCACTACGCCACTAGAGTTCCTTACAGAGCCCCCTAGGAGTGGTAAATCATGAGGCTTCCTATGTGTGCAAGTTTCCTGTGGCTACTGCAAAGTCACCACACATTGAGTCACTTTTAAGAACAGAAATTTGTTCTCTCATAGTTCTGGAGACCAGAAGTCTAAAATCAAGTTGTCAGCAAGACCACACTCTCTCTAAAGCCTCTAGGGAATGATCCATGTTTTTGTTTGTTTGTTTTTGTTTGCCTCTTCTAGCTTCTGGAAGCTAGTCATTCCTTGACTTATGACAGAATTGTTCCAGTCTCTGCTTCCATCTTCATATCATCTCCTGTGTGTATATCTTTCTGTCTTCAGTCTGTCTCTCAAATCTTCCTCTACCTTTCTCTTATGAGGACACTCGTCATTGGAGTTAAGGCCCCCCATCCTTATTATCCAGGATAATGTTCTTATCTCAAGATCCTTAATCATATCTGTGAAGAGTCTTTTCCCATATAAGGTCACATTCAAAGGTTCTGGTGGACATATCTTTTGGGTGGTCACCATTCAACCCACTAATCTATAGTTGCCCCATTTTGCTAAGAAGGAAAATTAAGTCCTTGAAAATGGAAGAAGGCCAGTATTGTGGTGGGAATGTGGGCTTGGACATTAGATCTGAATTTGAATTCTAGCATGCTAGTTATTAATTCTGTGACGTTAGATTTCTGTTACTTAATCTGTCTTAAAGATCCAACTTCCTGGGCATGGGGAGGACAATGCATAGACTGAGAAATTTTTTAAATGAGAATATTTGTATTCTTAGCACAGTGCCTGCCACATAGTTGTTGGTTGTTGGTATTTGCCGTCGAGTCACCCCCGACTCATAGCGACCCCTCCTTGGGTTTCCGAGGCAGTATCATTACGGAAGTAGGATTGCCCACCTTCCTTCCGAGGAGTGACTGGTGGGTTTGAACCGCCAGCCTTCTGGTTAGCAGTCAAGTGCCTTAGGCACTATGCTACCAGAGCCACATGTTGTTGTTGTTGTTATGTGCTGTCGAGTCGGCCCTGACTCATAGCGACCCCTCCTTGGGTTTCCGAAGCAGTATCACTACAGAAGTAGGATTGCCCAACCTTCCTTCTGAGGAGTGGCTGGTGGGTTTGAACCGCCAGCCTTCTGGTTAGCAGTCAAGTGCTTTAGCCACTATGCTACCAGAGCTCCTACCAGAGCCACATAGTAGGTGCTTAATAAATATTAGTCATTTGAGTATTGTGCTTTTTCTGCAAGGGTGAAAGAATTAACCTCTCATCCCACTCCAAATAGGAGAGAACTCAGTAACACTTATCCCTGTTTGTGAAGAAAGAATAGGTTAATAAATTCAGACCTTCAGGCTCTTCCTCCTGAAAGTAGAATGGTGTTAACAGCCTCAGGTGCCTGGATTTCTGCATCTTCAAGAGCCCATCCATGGCCCTGTCCTCTTTGGTCTCCTCCATATTGTTTACAATGATGAGAGAATCCCAGTGCTCCGAGCTTGGCCACTCTGGTTAGCTCATTGGGTAGATGTATGAGGAGGTTGGTCTGAGTTAGGGGAGCAGAAGAACTTGAGTTCTTTTATCCCTCCACTGTCACAACCACAAGATGAGAGAGTTGAATGTGCTGACATCTAAGGTTCTTTCCAGCCTTAAATCCTCTGAGAGTATGTTTGCAGAGAGCTCCCTTAGTGACATCCCCTGTCACCCAGACCTGGCCCTTGTGCCTTATCCATAACAGCCACTGTGGGTGCTCTGCTTGTGGTCTGTTGAAAGGAGCAGGGCATCTAAGTCCCATGCTTCTGGTTTCCATGACCTCCTTCCCAAGATAGACTAAAGAGACCCAGAGAAACAAACCCAAGGACTCTATCAAACAAAACAAAACCCACCACCCTCTAATTGATGCCAACTCATAGCAACCCCCATTGGATTTCCAAGGCAGTAAATCTTTACGGAAGTAGAGTGCTCAATCTTGCTTCCGTGGAGGACTCTAGTGTTGTGTTAAAGGCAAGATTACAGAATGAGGCTAACTGTAAGGCCATCTGCTAGACTTATTTCACTGAGAGCAGTCCACTAACATAGTAACCCTTCTTCAGCTTCCATGTTGCCATTGGTTTGGGATCCAGGGAACTGTGAATGGGCTGGGGTAGGGTCAAGGACCCTGGAGAAATAATAATCAGCAGACATTGATTCTAGGGCCAATTTTGCTATTTTCCCTGCCACATGTGACCTTGGATAAATCATGCTTCAGGCTTCACAACTCTCTTTAACTTGAAATAGCACTGAGTCTGTGAAAGTGCTTTGTAGATTGTAAACTACTGATTCGCCATGGAAATGTGGGAGGCACCCTGCTCTCTTGGTCCAGGCATGTGCATCAGGAAACTCTGGCTGTCATCTTTACTGAATGTTCTCCTACAGAATGTCCAGTGATTGTAAGCTCATAACAACAAGCATATGAATTCTTCTGGCATGCTCTCACCGGGGCTTCACTCACTGCCATGAACAGATCCCTCTGCTTTTAATTTGCCTCCTTGAACCTTTTAGATCCCTTTTTCTTGAACAGAGAAAGGATCTGAGCAGTTGAAGAGAATGGTAACTTAGTGGTTAGGGTGGCATGGGGTCCTGGTGGTGCTGGTGATGAGCATTACCCTAGTTACCCTCAGAAAGGAGTGCTGAGTTGCTGGAAGCTTCGCCCTGCTGTGGCTGTCCCTTGAGCTGTATTCTAGTCTGGGTTTCTGGGAGCTGGGGTGTAGAGACAAATGACTAGTAGGGCCCTGGGAACGAGTCACTCCTACACCAATGCTGGACAGAGATGACAGAGTCATGATTGTCCCTCCAGGACAGGAGTGCTGACCCTGGGCCTCAGGACATCATCTCAGCTTCACTATGAGTCAAGATGAGTAAGATATATGTCTACAGCTCTTGAACCAGCAAATTAAATCCAAATAAAAATGAGAAGAGAAAGCAAAAGGAAGTGAGATAGGGCCAAGACTTCAGGCAGGGGGGAGTGGGGAGCTTCATGTTAAACCTGAGGGCAAATGTGTAGGGTTTGGTTTCACTTGGAGATGTGTTTACAGTCTATTGGAATATGGTGTTATAAAGTGGGGCTACTTCTATCACAGGAGCTCTGGTAGCATAGTGCCTAAGGAACTTGACTGCTAACCAGAAGGCTGGTGGTTCAAATCCACCAGCCACACCTCAGAAGGAAGGTTGGGCAACCTACTTCCTTAGTAATACTGCCTCGGAAACCCAAGAAGGGGTAACTATGAGTCAGGTCCAACTTGATGGCACATAACAATAACAACTTCTGTACACACTGCACTTTTAAACCTGAAGGGACCCCTATCTCCACAATTTTCTTCCTCTCTTTTTGGCTTCCAAACTAAACCAAACTCATTGACATCTAGTTGATTCAGACTCACAGTGACCTTTATTGGGTTTCTGAGTTGGTAAATCTTCACTGAAGTAGAGTGCCCCATCTTCCTTCAGCAGAGTGGCTGGTGGGTTTGAACCACCAACCTTCTGGTTAGCAGTCAAATGCCTTAGGCACTGTACCACCAGACTTTTTTGTCTTAATTATTATTTATTGGGAGCCCCTAGTGATGCAAACAGTTAATGCACTCAGCTGCTAACTGAAAGACATTTGAGTCTTCCCAGAAGTGCCTCAGAAGAAAGGCCCAGTGATCAACTTCAGAAAAATCAGCCTTTGAAAACCCTATGGAGCACAGGTCTACTCGGACAGACATGGATTACCATGAATTAAGTCAACTCAACAGCAACTGGTTTATTATTTATTGAGCTCCTAATCTGTACCAGGCACAAAGCCAAACAGTTAATAAACATTCTCATGTAATCTTTATAAAACTCTATGAAATTTACTTTCTTATCCCATTTTACATTTGAGAAAAACAAAGTTCAGAGAGGGCAAGTAACTTATCCTGGTTTATTCAGTGAATAGGCAGTAAAGATAGGATTAGAAACCCATTCTTCTTGGTGGCTTAGCTCCTGATCTTTCTACTTATGCTCTATCATTTCCCTTCTTTTCTATTTTTCCTGGCTAACTAGCCATTTCTTTAACAAAATTCAAAAATTTGTTCATCTGATAAAGATTTATGGAACTCCTAATGTGTGCCAGGTACCACATTAGGCCTTGAAACCATGAGCCACACCAAAAACTAGAGGGAAAGCCCATCTTGCAGATAACATCTTCCCCATTATACCATTATTTCTTCTCCCATCAAACTGCCCCTCACAGAGCTTAATATGAATAAGTGTAGTCCAAGAAGAAGTAGAACAAAATTTTTTCCCCATACCATCAGAATCATGGTAGAACCCTTAAGAAATGCTTACTATCATGGAGGTGAAATAGAGATATCCGCAATGGTAGTCTGCCAGTTTGTCATACTGTGGTGGCTTGTGTGTTACTGTGATGCTGGAAGTGATGCTACTGATATTTCAAACATCAGAGGGAATAGGTTTCAGCAGAGCTTCCAGACTAAGTCAGACTAGGAAGAAAGGCCTGGTGATCTACTTCAGAAAATCAGCTAATGCAAATACTATTGATCAGAACAGAATATTCTCCTACAGGATACAAATATGTCAATTATCATGTAGACGGCTAAGGACTAGGCACATTTTCCTCATAGGGTTGCCATGAGTTGCCGCTGACTTGATGGCAACTAACAACAATAATAAGAGGTCATAAAACCTGGGTTGTGGCAGTAGCTTTGCCACTAAATAAGCTGTGTGACTCCTAGAGTCTTTGGTCCCTCATTTTCCCAATCAGGAACCTAGGCCATATGATCTCTATGCCCCTCTCAGTTCTAACATGTCACCAATCTAATAGAGTTCTCCAATTCAATCCTCTGTCTAGACAAATGAATCCTTAGGACTAATTTGAAAGTTTGAGGTGTTGACTAGTGTTTTTCATCACTAGCCTGAGGTTCTGCTGACATACTGCTTAGTCAATTGTTTTTGTTTCTGTACCTCTGAGTCATCTTTCACTTACAAAGGTTATGCTTTTGTCATTGTTAATGACTTCAATTTTGTAAAAGACAGATACACATCCAAAATCTAGAGACATATTTAATTATGAGCTATATGTTTCCCTTGAAAAGCAGCACACAAATCAAGAAACTGAAAACTGAATCCTTTTTCCAGTGATATAATACTTCTTGCCCAAAAAGTTGGAGGTTTGAGTCCACCCAGAGGCAACTTGTGGGGAAAAGAAAAAAAAGACTCCAAAAACTCAGTCCTTGGAAAAAAATCTATGGAGCATAGTTCTGCTCTGACATCCATGGATCACCATAAGTTAGAGTGGACTTGCTGTCAAGTTGTTTTCATTACACTAAAAAGATTAGAAAAAAAGTGGGTGCAACATATTTCTGTTTGGCAAATTTGTATTTTTCCAAAGTCAGATTGCTTTAACATGAGATGCAGTGACTTTTTTTTTTTTTTTTAATAAAATCCAGTACAGTTGGTGTAGTTTGTATAAGATAGGGGCCAAAAAGATTTTCTTTTTCCCTCTAGAAACTTCAAGAAAGGCTATTTCTGTTTCTGATGATTTGTTGACTATAAATGGCTATATGCATTCTGTGTCAATTATGTAAATTATACTGTTTCTAGTCCTCAAACAATCCTTCAAGAAATTTCACTATGCCCCTTTTTGTGGATGGGCAAAGTGAAGTTCAGGGACTGTATGTAACTTCTTCCGGGTCATTTGGATGGTAAGTACAGATGTGGGGTTCAAGCTAAATTCAATCTAAATCCAAATTGGTCTGCTTGCTCTACTACCTATGATGCCTGGAAGGAAGAAGAAATTGACTAATACCCAGATGGTTTGATACATGCCTGGAATAAACAAGGAGAAAGTGGTTTCTGGAAGATGATTTTTTACAAAATTTATAGGGAAGAGTGGGCTAATGCTAGGTGACACCATAAGGCCTTTGTGTTGATTAGAAAAAGGTGATGCTCGTGGGGGGTGCAGGATAATGGATGCTGATAATGGATGTCTATCTCTGTTTGGCTTTCTGAATGTCAAAATGGTTGGAACATAGGAACAGGTGACTTAGGGGGAAAATTCATCTCCTGTCCTTGATAACTTTAAGAATAGGAGACTCTCCCTACCCATGCAATATTTGCATTTGTTTAAAATGGGAGCTCTGGTGACAGACATAGTGCCTAAAGCATTTGACTGCTAACCAGAAGGCTGGCAGTTCAGACCCACCAGCCACTCCTTGGAAGGAAGGTTGGGCAATCTAACTTCTGTAGTGATATTGCCTTGGAAATCCAAGGAGTGGGATCCAACTCAATGGCAGTGCACATGTGAATAATGGGTGAGAGCCATTTTCATGGGAAGAAAATGCATCGATGAGATGACCTCTGGAAGATCCTTCTGGGATGAATCAAATGTGATATTGTCTCTTCAGCCACTATGGCTGGGAGTATATATCATTATTTTAGGTACATGAAAATTGAGAACACTATATAAATTCCCATCATTGAGCAAGTGTTCTTATGGTGATCTTATATGTTTTCATATTTACCCTTGCAATTTTCCTGCTACTTTCTCATTTGGCTTATGTAAAATTATGGTCTCCTCTAGGAGTGAAGATATTTTATAGAGTGAGAGTTGGTCTAGAGGCTGGATCTTGAGCTCAGAGGAGCATGGAGGGGGGTATGAGGTTACAGCATTCTACAAGATGGCTTGTAGAATGGAACAGGGGCTAGACTTCCCACCCCCACCCAGCCCTTCTTCTGGGGACCCTGGTAAGTAAGGGATTATACCAAATTACATAGCTACCTGATGAAAGAAGAAATTGAATTACAAGCAATGTGTGGCTGTAGGTGACCAGGATGGTGCTAAGGTTAGAATGGCTGGTAACCAGGAGAACACTGCAGTCTTCATTTTATGATCTTCAGATATTTATACTTCTTGCTCTCTCTTTGCTTTTGCAAATAGTTTAGTGAGCAGAGGGAAGCTCTTCATGTTGATGAGGTTTAGCTTCAATTCCAAATGCCAAGTTCAGTTAGAGAGACTGACCACACTTCCCAGTGTTGGTCTGGCCAGAAGCCAGGGAAGATGTAATGCATCATTCTTGTTGTTATTAACTTGTTCCAGAGAAAGTTCACTTTGGCTTATCGTGAAGGTATTCACTTCTAATAACTTGGCCATCAGTCTGATTTGTGAGTTTGACTATTGCTGCCTCTCAGTTTCAACCTCGCTCACTTCCTTTGCCTTGTCTAAGTCTTTGCTTATATTATATTCAGCCACAACATTTGGTTTTGTTTAATAATGTGAAAGAAGAAGGAGGAGGAGGGGAAGAAGATGGAGAAGGTGGAAGTAGAAGAAGAGAAGAAGAAAAGAAAAACATGTGGACTCTGATTATATGGCTCTGCAATAAATGGTGGAACAAATGATAGTGAGAAAGTAGTGCTAAGGAAGAAAAAGAGGTATTTTCACTTATAGAAGGAGGACATTTTGAGTTTCAAGAGGCTGGACCAGAAAATTCAAATCACAGAGTTTTGTTTTTCTTTTCCCCCTAAATTTGGAGGTCATCTTAATGATTCAATAATAGTGTCTAACATCTGTAAGGGAGCTCTGGTGGAATAGTGCCTAAGGTATGTGACTGCTAACCAGAAGGCTGGTGGTTCAAACCCACCATCCACTCTTTGGAAGGAAGGTTGTTGTTGTTACATGTCGTCAAGTCGGACCTGGCTCATAGCGACCCCTCCTTGGGTTTCCAAGGCAGTATCACTACAGAAGTAGATTGCCCCACGGAAGGCTGGGGTTGAGCAATCTACTTCTGTAGTGATACTGACTCGGAAACCCAAGGAGCAGTCACTATGAGTTGGGATTGACTCAGTGACAGTGAGGTTTTTTTTTTTTTTTTTTTTGGTAATATCTGTAAAAAGGACTCTGCTGGTGCTATGGCTAAAGCTAACAAAAGTATCAGTAGTTCAAACCTACCAGTTGCTCCATGGCAGAAAGATGATTCAGTCTGCTCCCATAAAGATTACAGCCTTAGAAACCCCGTGGGGAGGTTCTACTCTGCCCTATAGAGTTTCCATGAGTTGAAATCAATTTGATGGCAATGAGTTTTATTTTATTTTGGTTTAACATTTATAAAAATTTAGTATTTAGTATGCATAATTAATGATAAGAATATTTCATGGTAAGGACAACCTTGTCAGATATGTGAGTACCAGATCCCCATTTTGTGGATGAGTGAATTGAAGTTGCAGAGGTTAGTTGACTGGTTCAAAGTCACCCAGAGTCCAGGTTCACTCTCAAGGGTTATGGTTCCCATAATATAGTATACAAAAACATTGTTCTACATCTTACTTTGGCAAGTAGCTACTGGGACCTTAAAAGCTTGCAAGC
>NW_006921599.1:9242011-9243347 GCF_000298275.1 Orycteropus afer afer
TGTTGTTATGTGCCGTCGAGTCGGCCCCGACTCATAGCGACCCCTCCTTGGGTTTCCAAGGCAGTATCACTACAGAAGTAGGATTGCCCAACCTTACTTCTGAGGAGTTGGCTATTAGCTATTAGAGAGATGCAAATCAAAACAACAATGAGATCCCATTTGCCCCAGCACTTGTAGCAAAGTTCAACAAGACAGAAAATAACAAATGCTGGTAAGGATGTGGAGAGAATGGGACTTTCATACAAAGTTCAACAAGACAGAAAATAACAAATGCTGGTAAGGATGTGGAGAGAGTAGGACTGTCAAATGATACAAACTCTGTAGAAAGCAATATGGTGATCCCTTAAAAAGTTGGAATTAGAAATACCATTTGACCCAGCCATTCCATTACTAGATATATAGCCTAAAGAAGTAAGAGCCAGGACAAGAATAGATATATGCACACCCATGTTCATTGCAGCACTATTTACAATAGCCAAAAGATGGAATCAACCTAGGTGCCCATCAACAGAAGAATGGATAATCAAACTATGGTACATACACACAATGGAATACTACGCAACCCTAAAGAATATTGTAGAATCTGAAAAAGCACTGCATAAGGTGGATGAACTTGGAGGACATTATGCTGAGTGAAATAAGTCAATCACAGAAGGACAAATACTGCATTAGCCCGTTATTGTGAAAAGTCAAGGAAAGGTTTACATATGGAAGGAAGCTTTCTTTGTTGGTTACCAGGGGTGGGAGGGGAGAGGAGGGAACACTGCTAGATAGGTAGAGACAGGTATTGATTTGGGTGAAGGGAAGGGCAATGTACCAGATGTGAGTGATCAACATGGTGGCATCGAGGAAGAGGAAGACAGAGAGAGGTGCAAGAGAGGTACAGACAACAAAGATGAACCCTTTGGCACATACAGTACTGTGTTGTTAGTGATAGCAAACATTGATATGCAGCTGGATAGATGGGTGGACAGGCTTAACTATTAGGTATGTCTATGCAGGGGGGGAGTGTGTCCGTGACCACGTATAGAGTTCGCAGACAAAGTTTCTATGTATTTGTATGTTCTGTAAGAATTTACAAGTATATAGTAGAGCTGACAAGCGACAAGGTTGTAGTCACTTCTTGGCCACAGCCAGCTACCTGGAGGGAGCGAGTAGTTGGACCTGTGGGGTTGGGACCATGGTCACAGGGGACATCAAGCTCAATTGGCATAACAAACTACACAAAAACATTATTCCACATCCTACTTTGATAGTAGTGACTGGGATCTTAAATGCTAGCAAGCAGCCATCTAGATGCAGCGATGGGTCTCTCCTCATCCAGAGGAAAGAAGAA
>NW_006921599.1:9248795-9262128 GCF_000298275.1 Orycteropus afer afer
CTTTCTCTCTCTTTCTCCATCTTTTTTTCCTTTTTCTGTCTCCCTGCTTCTTCCCTCTTCCTTTCTCTCTCCCTCCCTCCTTCTCTCCCTTTCTTTCTATACCCCTCCCCCCTCCCCATACATTTCCTTAATTTCAGTTTATTTGTGATCCCAGTGAGCCCTTTTGGCCAAGACCACAGCACTTCCTGATAAATATATACCTCAGGCGCTGTAGACACTCCCAAATTGTGGATTAAGCAGCCCCATGGCACCATCTGTCACGACTTGGGCTTAATTAGAAATGAGCAGGAAAAAAGGAGACATCAAATGGCAGGAAGGGTGGCAGGAGCTGCAGCTGAACGGTGAACAGCTTCTTGGACAAGTGCTGGAGCAGGGGCCTCTCCCAGGAAAGGAAGACTTCAGGCCTCAGCAGTGGCTCTGAGAATCACCAGGCCTGCCCAGATGTGGTGGGAGGAAGGGTTGGTGGTGGCAGGGGTGGGGTGAGACTTCCTGAGGAAGGCTCTGAAAGGGACAAATTAAACTGGAGTAAGTAAGTGTGGGCATGGGGTTGCAGTGTTGTTCTGTGGTAGAATTCTTGTCTTCTATGTATGAGTCTCAGGTTAGATTCCCAGACAATACACCTCTTGTCAGTGGAGACTTGCTATGATGTTGAACAGGTTTCAGTGGAGCTTCCAGATTAGGAAGAAAGGCCTGGTAATCTCTGTCTGGAAACCAACCAATGAAAGTTGTATGGATCACAATGGTCCAATCTGTACCTGCTCACAGGGATGGCACAAAATTGGGTAGCACGTCATTTCGTTATGCATAGCATCACCATGAGCTGGGACCCTGACTTGACAGCAGCTGACAAGAAAGCAAACTAAGGGTGTGAATTTCCACTGACTTCTAGATAATTCTCCAGGACCTACTTCAATAGTTAGGGAAAAAGAAAGAAAGAAAGAAATGAGCAGACGACCAGGTTCTGAAAGTCCCCCTTCTTGTGTATGTTGTTGTTGTTCTTATGTGCCGTAGAGTCAGATCCGACTCATAGCAACCCCTCCTTGGGTTTCCGAGGCAGTATCACTACGGAAGTAGATTGCCCCATCTTCCTTCTGAGGTTCCTGTGTATACGCTTCCAAATTACTTTCCCTTCCCATTGCTTTCAGAAAAACAGAGCATCAGATGTGCCAACAAGTTCAGTTAAATTACCCAGGCATATTTAATTTTTGCAAAGTTGAAAGCAAAACAAAATTTGCTCTGGATCCACAGATCCTACCAGCTAAGAGAAAAGTAAATCTCATTATGAAATCTTGATCTTTCCCATCCTTTGGGATTTTCCTGTTCATTGGATATTGAGGGATGCTGTGCCAATTCTAAGCCACTATTAACTTTCTCTCAGGAGGATAGTTTATCAGGAGTCCCTGGGTGGCACAAACTTTTAAGAGTTCAACTACTAGTGTAAAGGTTGGTTGTTCAAACCCACCCATAGGTGCTTTGGAATACAGGCCTGGAGATCTGCTTCTGAAAGGTCATAGCCTGAAGACTCTATGAAGCAGTTCTACTCCGCACTTGAGATCACCATGAGCTGGAACCAACTGGCAGCAACTAATAACAATATTACCTCCCTGTCAGGATGATAGTTTATGTATCTACCAAAGTACTGAACTCCCCCTCCAGGGAAGATGGGGCAATAGGAGAACCAGGATGGTGAGTGTGTGTTGTATATATACACAATATTTACAGATATCTGAGATGTGTCATACTCTTTACAAGCGAGCCCCTCTAGTGACTGGGTCATACTCATATTTATAGACACACCTGATCACATGCTGGGCACTCAATGAACAGTAAATAAAAAGTCCAATAATTACAGGTCAATTACAGGACATAACATACAAATGAAATCTCTCCCACTGTTTTGAGAGGCTTCAACATTTTTTTGATATTACTGTTCTGAGAATTCTTTCTTAATATAAGCACAGCATTACAACAACTCCTTTCATTCTTTGCTACGCAGTAAAATTTCCTTAATTGGGCCCAGCATTTTGGAATTTATACTAATTATAACACAGTGATTTTATGGGGTAAGAAATTTGAATGGACAGTTGTAATTTAGAAATCTGTACTTTTATGAGATCTACACATATAACACACTGTTTGTATAAATTGTTGTCTTAGATTCATTTAGTTGATTTTCCTGATTAGCACCCCATTCATTTCTGAGCTTATAGCATCTGTAGTATGTAACATAATTATCAGTATTTCTTTGAACAAATCCTAGAGTTAGGATGTCTTTTAAAAAATTACTTTAAATGAGACTCTCAGATTCCTGCCTTTCAAAATAATAAGGTTTTTCTGCATTTAATTTGGACTCCCTTCCTCAGCAGCTTTCTCCAGCCATGCAACAAATAAAAAAGCGGAAGCCTTGGGAAGGACACACTATTGCCAGAGACATCCCTTCTATCGAGATCATCACGGCCAAGAGACATTTTATCTTTTTGACCTATAACAAACAGCTGGAATCCCTGGGTGGTGCAAGTAGTTAAACAGTCAGCCACTAACAGAAAGGTAGAGGCTCTAGTCCATCCAGAAGTGCCCCAGAAGAAAGTGCCTGGCAATCTATTTCCCAAAAAATCCACCATTGAAAACGCTATGGAGCAGTTCTATTCTGACACACATGGGGTCACCATGAGTTCAGAGTTGACTCAACAGCCACTAGTTTAATTAATTTATTTCTTTGATTTTAGTTAGTTAGTTTGTTTTGGCTTAGTTAAAACAGCTACTGCTTGAGCCCACTCTGGTATCTTATTGGTTATTGCCTTTGTTCCCTCCCCTACTTGGTTATTACTTTTCCTATAGTAACAAAAGAGAGGTGTGACTATCACCATATTCCCACAGTTTAGGAGTCTGGGCATATTTTTGTGATACATTGTCCGGGATGGGTTAGGAGGAGTGTGAACAGAAACTTTGCTCCCTACTCTGAAATCACCCCTTCATCCTGCTGCCTTCTTTTGCAAAACTCATCCCCACCTTTCCCTTCATTTGCATTAGCTATCCTTGCTCTGAACTCAGGAGTAACGTCCAAAGAGCAGGAATTTTAGAGCCTGGAAGGCCTGGATTTGGATCTCAGTTCAAATATTTATAGCAGTGTCACTTTAAGCAAGAGGACATTGGTTTTTCCGTGGTAGATTTCTTGCCTTCCACAGGGGAGACCCAGGTTTGGTCCAGCCATTGTACCTCATGTGCAGCCACCACCCATCTGTCAATGGAGGCTTGAGTGCTGCTATGACAGTGAATAGGTTTTAGCAGAGCTTCCAGACTAAGATGAAGTAGGAAGAAGGCTTGGTGTTCTACTTCTGAAAATCAGTCAGTGAAAACCGTATGGATCACAATGGTCTGATTCATAAGTGATCATGGGATTGAAGCAGGACTGGGGGGCATTTCATTCCATTGTATATGGTGTCATCATGAATTAGGGGCCAACTCATTGGCAACTAACAACAACAACCTTAAGCAAGTTCCTTAACATCTCTGAGTCTAAACAGAATAATACAACTAATTGGAGGGTGCTGTGAGGTTTACATATGCAGAACATGTGTGGTACCCAGAATAATAAATCCTCAAAATGGCAGTTATTTTTATTATTCTAGCACTTACCATAATGTACTGTAATCATGTTTACCTGTCTTTCTTCCCCTCAGGACTATGGGCTCTTTTAGAAAATATTTCTCTACCCTTGGATCTTGGAGCAATATCTGGCACAGAATAGACATTACATAAATGTTTACTTGATGAGTGGCTCACTCAATCAAGGAATCAATGGGAATTACTGGATCCATCTTTAATTCACCTGGCTTGTTCTAGGCATCATTCAGCAAGCCTATTTCTTGGGGTCTGTTTGAGATTAGAGACCATTATAAATACTGAGGAAATCAGAAAAAAAGGAAAAGAACAAATCAGAGAAGTTGGATTTGATAATTTGGTCCTTAAAATGCATCGTGCACATAGTAATGATAACACCTACTATACCAGTAACTGTTGTCGTCATCAACTTGATTCCAACTCACGGTGACCCCAAGAGTGTCAGAGTAGAACTGTGCTCTATAAGGTTTTCAATGGCTGATTTTTCAGAAGTAGATTGCCAGGCCTTTCTTCTGAGGTGCCTCTGGATGGAATGGAACCTCCAAGCTTTGAATTAACAGCTAAGCTTATGAACCATTTGCACTATGTGAAAACTTGCTGTACAGAAGATCAAAAGTAACTGACCATATCATGACCTTGACCATGCACATTCTGAGCATTGGAATGAGAAGTCCAAAATGAGGAAAAATAAAATCACCATGATTTTTCTCTCCCACCCCTCAGGCATTTCTCATTTATAGGCAGGGAAAATCATTGTTTTCCTTCCAAGTCCCATTCATGGAAAGCATTTCAATCTTACAGAAACTTGCAAAAATGAAAAATGGTGGGCTACTCTTTGGGAAGAAGAGAAAAAAACTCAAAGCTTTGATAGATTTTAAACTGCAGCCCCTTGGGACCCTCTAAATAGCTCATAAATACAGCTGGAGGAATATTACCTATGTGTAGTTTCCACTATACTCACCTTTGAGGTTCTATTCTGGCCCCTTGAGAATCAATACACACAATAACAGAATTGCTGATGTATTAATCTTTTTGCTGATCGAAGCATTTTTTCTTCCAAAGTGGGGGTGGGACTGGAATAGCAAGAGAAATCTAGACCACTAAGAAAGTAAAGGGGAAAAAATTTCATTTCCAGACTTCAGGAAATATACTATTTCTCTTTTATCAGCCTCACTAAGGCATCTTAACGGAGTGGATTGGCTGGCCCAGAGCCATTGCTTTCACCTTATCACAAGCATCCCTTGTCCTGGCTTGTGACCATCTTAGACTAGAGAAGGGGTGGGTACCCAGAAAGCAAGATAAATATGGGCTTACTTATGTTTACTTACTAATCTGCAGTGGATAATTTCGCATAAGTTCCAGTACATCTTTGATGTGGTAAAAAACATGTGAAACTGTTCATTACAGATTAGTAAGTAAGCATAAGTAACCTGTATTTACCTTGCTTCCTGGGTACTCAGTCCCTTTCAGGGATTGTAAATTTGAAAACAGGCTTTGATTCTGTAGGAAGGTGCTGTGGGACTGGGAGAGAGAGACAGATGCCAGCCATACTTAGGAGCAGAATATTTGATGTGGTGAAAGCATATGAAATCATTCACTACAGATTAGTAAATAAGCCCATGTTTACCTTCCTTATTGAGTAATCCAACACTGGAATAGAACCAAGGAAAACTCTCCAGGTAAAGCCTGGTATAGCAGTTTCATTAGAGTAATAAACCACTTTCATGGATTGAATTTTGTCCCCTCAAAATGTGTCATCTTGGCTTTGATTCTCAAAGGTTTGGCAGTTATATAATGATGTAATTATCCCCCGTGATGTGATGTGATGTCATCAGTCAGACAGTTGTAAGGGAATTAGGATGGGATGCAACACTCTTATTCAGGTCACAGACTTGATTGAATGTAAGGGGAGTTTCCCTTGGGTGTGGCTTGCATCATCTTTTATCTTACAAGACATAAAAGGAGAGAAAAGCCAGCAGAGAAAGAGAGAGCTGACTACCACCAAGAAAGAAGAGCTTGGAATAGAATGCATCCTTTGGATCCAGAGTTTCTGAACTGAGGACCTCCTAGACCCGGAGAAGATTGATGACAAGACACATGGAGATCTCCAAGGAAATCTGGGCCCACAGATGTTGCAAGGAGACTAGGACCTTTCCCCATGCCCAACAGAGAGAAAAAACTTTCCCCTAAATCTGGCACCCTGAATTCAGACCTTTAGCCCCCTAAACTGTGAGGGAATAAATTTGTTTGTTAAAGCAATCCACTTGCGGTATTTCTTTCACAGTAGCACCAGATAACTAAGACAACCACTGTCCCTAGAGCCATCTACTATTGCTAAAATATTTTCCTACCATAGCAGATGGGTGTTTTTTGTTTTGTTTTGTTTTTCTGGATTGAGAACTTTAACCTGAGAACACATAGCATCAGGGGAACCTGGTGGTGAACATTCAAGATTTACACCTGCCACTGAGGGAGCTCCCCAGGTGGGTGAGACAAGATGATTTGCCTTGGTGATGAGTCTAAAAGGCTATTATCATGACATAAATTCTCAGTGAAAAATTATTTTTGTTGTGGTTAGTTGCTGTTGAGTTGGCTCTGAGCTATAGGAACCCTATGTATAACAGAACAAAATATTGTCCAATCCTGTCCCATCTTCATGTCTTTTGGTATGCCTGAGCTGTTGTGTATCTATTGTGTCAATCCATCACATAAAGGGTTTCCTTTGTTTTTGCTGACCCTCCACTTTACCAAACGTGATGTACTTTTCTAGCATTTGGTCTTTCCTAATGACATAGCTGAAGTAAACAAGACAAAGTCTCATTATCTTTGCTCCAAAGGAGCATTCTGGTTGTATTTCTTCTTAGATTGATTTGTTCATCCTTTTGGCAGGCAATAGTATACTCAATATTCTTCCCCAACACCACAGTTCAAATAAATCAATTGCTTTTCTGTCTTCATTTTTCACTATCCGACTTTCACACGTACATAAGGTGATTGTAAATCCATGGCCAGCTTGAAATTATTAACATAATATTGTTCTAAGATAAGCTAGGGGGAAAAAGCAAAAGAAGAGACAATAGAATAGTTATGTTGTAATATTTCTTCTCCCACCTCCAGCCTCTCCTAGGGATTAGAAGATGGGCATGAATTGGAGGAAAGAAAAAAATCAACTCCTTCATTTTTGTTTTGCTTTCCTTCTCCTGCCCCTCCTTAGGCAAAGGTTATGACCGAAAAGATATAGAGATGAACAGTGCCATCACTAGGATTGGTATCACCCAGTGTGGTAACTCATAATGTCAGTACCTAATGACCATATAGAACTTGTGTATGATACTAAAGATGTTGTTTGACATTGTTCTACATCCTACTTTTGTGAGTAGCAACTGGGGTCTTAAAAGCTTGCCAACGTCCATCTAGATGCAATGATGGGTCTCTCCTTGTCTAGAGCAAAGAAGAATTAAGAAAATCAAAGACACAAGGAAGCAATTAGTCCGAGGAACTAGTAGACCATGTGATCCTCAGACTATATGACCATGAGACCAGAAGAACTAGATGGTTCCTGGCTATCTCTATTAACCACTCAGAAAGGGATCAGTGCAGGACATCCTGGATAGAGTGGGAGAACAATGTGGAACACAATTCAAACTAATTTTAAAAAGACCTGATAGAACCTGGTGAGACCCCCAAGACTGTGGCCCCTAGTTCCCTTCAGGTTTGGAACTGAACTCACTTTTGTGGCTTCCAGCCAAACAATAGACAGGCATAGGAGGTGATCATTTACATCAGGTAGATATACTCCTTGGAGTGATCAATCGTGGGAGGACAGAAGGGCAGTGTTTGCACAGGGAGATAGCTTGCAGGTGGGAGTACATGGAAGGGAAGGACACAGGGAAGACATAACTACAGGGAGGAAGTAGGAAGAGAACTGTTACATTGAGGGGAATTGCAGCCAATGTCATGAAACAAAACATGTATAAACTGCTGTATGGAAAGTGAATTTGCTCTGTAAACTTTCACCCAAATCACGTTTTTTTAAAGACATTATTTGATAATTTCCATATTCTGTTGGATCACCTTTCTGTGGAATGGGCACAAATATGGGTCTCTTCCAGTCAGTTGGCCAGGTAGCTGTCTTCCAAATTTCCTGTCATAAATGAGTAAGCACATCCAGCACTGCATCGGTTTGTTGAAACATCTAAATGAGTATTCTGTCAGTTAATGGAGCCTTGCTTTTCACCAATTCCTTCAGTGCAGCTTGAATTTTTTCTTTCCATACCACTGGTTCTTATTCAAATGTTATCTCCTGAAATGGTTGATCACTGACCAATTCTTTTTGTTACAGTGACTCTGTATTCCTTACATCTTCTTTTGGTGCTTCTGGCATCATTCAATATTTTGCCCATAGAATCCTTCAATATTGCAATCTGAGGCTTGATTTTCTTCTTCAGTTCTTTCACTTGAGAAATGCCAGGAATGTTCTTCCTTTTTGGTGTTCTAACTCCAGGTCTTTCATTATGATATTTTACTTTGTCTTCTTGAGCTACCCTTTGAAATCTGTTCAGCATTTATTTCATTTCTTCCTTTCTCTTTAGCTACACTCCATTCAAAAGCAAGTTTCAGAGTTTCTTCTAACATCCATTTTTGTCTTTTCTTCCTTACCTGTCTTTTTCTGATCTTTTGCTTTCTTCATGTTTTTTGTTTTTGATGTCATCCCACAACTCATATAGTCATTAGTCATTGATGTTCAATCCATCACATCTATTTTTCAGATGATGTCTAAATCCAGGTGGAATATACTCAAGGTTGTATTTTGGCTTTTGTGGACTTGTTTTAATTTTCTTCAGCTTCAACTTGAACTTGCATATGAGCAATTGATGGTCTGTTCCACAGTGTTCCTGGTCTTGTTTTGACTGATTGCATTGAGCTTCTCCATTGCCTTTTCCCACAGATGTAGCTGATTTTATCTCTCTGCATTTCATTCGGTGAGGTGTATGTGGATAGCCACTGTTTATGTTGTTGAAAAAAGGTATTTGCAATGAATAAGTTGTTGATCTCACAAGATTGTATTATGTGATCTCTGGTGTCATTTCTATCATCAAGGCCATATTTTCCAACTACGATGGTTCTTCCTTGTTTCTAACTTTCACATTCCAATCCCCAGTAATTATCAATACATCTTGATTACATGTTTGGTCAATTTCTGCTGGTAAAAATCTTCAATTTCTTCATCTTTCAATTTGGTGGTGGGTGGGTAAATTTGAATAATAGTCATATCAACTATCATTTCACCTACATTCCTTGTAGGTGTATGAATATTATCCTATCAGTAGCAGCATTATACTTCAGAACATATCTCAAAATGTTCTTTTTGATGATGAATGTGACACCGACTCTCTTAATTCTGTCATTTGTGGAATAGTAGACCATATGCTTGTCTGATTCAAGACAGCCAATACCAATCCATTTCAGCTCACTAATGCCTAACATAGCAATCTTTTTGTGTTCCATTTCATTTTTGACAACAGCCAAATTTCCTCCATTCATACTTTGTACATTCCATGTTCCAGTTATTAAGGAATGTTTGCAGCTATTTATACCCATTTTGAATCATGCCCCATCAGCATTTTTTTTTTTTTTTTTCCCAGAAGCGGATGGCCATGTCCTTCTTCCCAGTCTGTCTTAGTCTGGAAGCTCTGCTGAAACCTGTCCACCATGGGTGACCTTGCTGGTATTCAAAATATCAGTGGCATAGCCTCCAGCTGCACAGCACCATAAAAGCCACCACAGTACAACAAACTGACAGAAGAGGGGTA
Organism: Orycteropus afer afer; assembly: GCF_000298275.1. NCBI lineage: Eukaryota > Metazoa > Chordata > Mammalia > Tubulidentata > Orycteropodidae > Orycteropus > Orycteropus afer. The sequence continues at coordinate 9,258,230 of NW_006921599.1, forward strand.
GGAAGTATGTTAAAAGATTCAAAAAGTAAATTAGCACAGAGTTTTAGCCTTGTAGGTATATTGATACATGTGAACTGGGGTTACAAAAATGTTTATTGTTATAACTAACAATAAATATTTTTATAAAATATAATAAATTTCTGCTGAAACACTGCACAAAAATTTTATAGACAGTCCTTTTTTAGTGTTGCCCTCTCTGACAATGTCATCTAATGCGATCTACATCTCCCTGGACTACCCTAGTGATGTCACTGCAGATGAATGCTATGCAACTTCCTCCACCTCTGCAAGGAGTGAAATCGAGCGAGACAGGAAGTCCAGAAGCGTAGTCTTTGGGTAAGAGAATGCTGGGTTCAATTGTAGGTTCTCTGCTTCCTGAGCAAGTCACTTCACCTCTCTGAAACCTAGCTTCCTCCTCTTTAAAATGACAATAGTTACATCAGCCTTTTAAGTGTGCTGTGAGGATTAAGTAAGATAATGAAACATGGTTATTTATTTTTTAATGAGTACCCTGTAGGAGGAATCTCTGGGTAGTGCAAATGGGTTAACATGCTCTGCTGCTAACTGAAAAGTTGAAGGTTCAAGGCCACTCAGGGGTGCCTCAGAAGGAAGGCTTGGGGATTTACTCTGAAAAAATCAGCCACTGAGAATGCTATGGTACATAGTTCTGCTCTAATAGACATGAGATCTCCATAAGTTGGTTTTATTGGCAGCTGGTTTTACCTTATGGGAATGCAACATAGTGTGGGTCCTTGTGGGGAGGCAGTGGTTCCCTCCACAGAGGAGCTTAAAATTCCATGTTCTCTCTCCCAGATTCTGCATCTGGGGGAAGACTGTGAAATTACTTCTGGTGGCTGTATCAGGGGTCCAGGGTCTGGTGAGAGTGAGACCAGAGCAAGTCTTAACCAGAGGTTCTGTGACCAGATCTGCACTGTGTCCCTGCTGCCCAGTCTTCCTTAATTTCTGCTCATTTTCAAAGCTCAGTTTTCTAGCCTTCTTGTCAGTTCTTCAAACAACTGAAACTCTCCCAATAAATTCCTTTCTGCTCAAAGTTAATAAATTGAAGTCTTTTGCTTAAATACAGGAACCCTAACCAATATAATATATAAAATGTATAGTAAATCCAGGGCACTTAGTAGGATGTTAATCAAAATAAACACTTACTACAGGATTCCTATTGGTATCATTGAAATTTCAGGGTTCCACATTTGATATTCCAACTATTCAAATTTCCATGATGTGTTATAATATTTTGCTGAGACACAAATTTAATTGCCTTTGCAAGAATATACATCAAATTATTTGTTAATTGTTGAATTTTTTACAATCAGAATATGTATTTGTAAACATCAAAAATAGTAAATATATTTCATTTTTAGAAAGAAAAGTGGCTTTGATTTAGATTGTGAGGGAATACAACTTTGGGAATTGATTGATCTCAAATTGTTGATTAGTATGCTCAGATTGTGTGTGAGAGAAATATATTCTGCATTTCTATTCAAGAATGGTAGCCTGTGGATGGTCTGGGTCTTCTGATGAAATTGACTATCTCTGAAGAGTCTTCAATAGTCAAGGAAGCAGTCTAAAAAAATAAAGTTTAATAATTTGAGTTAAGGCCTGGATTTTAATCTACATTTGACTAATAATTTATTAATACAGCAATTGTTCTGTCCACAACTTGAGGATTTATGTATCCAAACAAAATCAAATTCACTGCCATTGAGTCAAGTCTGATTCATAGTGACCCCTCCTTGGGTTTCCAAGGTGGTATCACTATGGAAGTATATTGCCCAACCTTCCTTCTGGGAAGTGGCTGGTGGATTGGAACCACCAGCCTTCTGGTTAGCAGTCAAATGCTTTAGGCACTATGTTGTTGTTGTTATTTGCCGTCGAGTCAGACCCGACTCATAGCGACCCCTCCTTGGGTTTCCAAGGCAGTATCACTACGGAAGTAGATTGCTCCATCTTCCTTCTGAGGAGTGGCTGGTGGGTTTGAACCGCCAGCCTTCTGGTTAGCAGTCAAGTGCCTTAGGCACTATGCTACCAGAGCTCTATAGCACCAGAGTATTTTATCTGTTACTTATGTCCTTGCTACTCAAATGGTGGTCCAGGAATCAGCAGCATCAACACCACCAGGGAGGTTGCTAGAAATACACAATCCCAGGCCCCAGTCCAGATCTACTGAATCAGAATCTGCATTTTAACAAGATCTCCAGGCCATGCATAAGCACTTTAAATTTGAGAAGCACTGATAAGTAACTTGCCCATTGTTGTTGTTAGCTGCTGCTAAGGTGGCCTGCAACTGATGGTGGCCCCATACACACAAGAACATAATGCTACTCAAACCTAAACTATTCCCATGATCTGTTGTAGATGGGATTGTTGTGATCCATCGGGTTCTCAAGCTGATTTTCAGGAGTAGTTCACCAGGCTTTTCTTCCTAGTCTGTCTAGTGCCACTGAAACATGTTCAGCATCATAACAACACCCTAGCTGCCACTAATATACAAGTGGTGGCTACACATGAAGTAGTTAGGCCAAGAACAAAACTCAAGTCTCCACCTGGAAGGCAAGAATTCTACCACTATAACACTATTGCCCCTAAAATGATTATTAAGTTGGAGAAAATGTCAACTCAATTGACATTGTCAAAAAAGAAAATCTCAAACTCTGTTTGCAGTGAAAGAAAATGAGTGTTATTGAGGAATAATACAGCTGGAGATAGGCAGCACTAAGTAAAACTAGGAAGCACTCCATTGTTCAAGCAGAGAGAGGGACCTGTATAAAGAGATAACAATGGAAAGGTAGTGGGTTAACAATTGATTGTAGATAAGATCCACTTCAGCTTGAAGTCCTTTGAAATGTAAAGGTTGGCCACTTGCCTAGGAAGGACTGAGTTATTACCTAGATGAGTGATATCAGCTGGTTCACTTAGCCATGATTGTAGTCAGTTATACATGATTGTAGTGATGAACGTATTTTTCTGGAAACATTGTTCTCAAATTCTTTACATTCTGACCTTTTGTTTCCTAGGAATGCTTGTTGGCCTTATCATTCCTGGGTCTGACATGAGTGCCTGTGGTTTGAAACTTATCCATTTACATTTTTCCCTTTCAGGTGCTGATTACCCACAGTAGAGTAGCTGTTCTTCTGCAAGGACTTTTCTTGTTTTCATGAGGAAATTTGGTTAATGAAAATAATTTCTGCACCTTGCCTAACTAATAGGCTTCATCTTCCAGGTGAGTAGGTTTTATGGAGAACATCTTAATAGAAAAAGTCACATTTGGGGAACATACTTCAGTCAGGAGAGTAGGATAGAGGACAAGATAAAACATACCCAAGAAGACAAAATGGAAGTCATTAAACAACACAATCATTGGTGAAAGCCTGTAAAACTACCATGATTTTATGTGAATGGTCAAATGGTTTTGAAGTACATTATTTCAAGAATAAAATACATTGAACTAAAGGAAAATAGCATTTTATAGCAACAATTAAAATAACAAGATGAATATAAAGATTTCAAACAGAGTAATAATTTGTTCCACCATCTACTCCAAGAGGAAACCAATTACTTACTATGTCAATTAAGGAATTAACAGGATCATTATGGTGAGATACCACACATTGAATATTATTAACATACAGTGTAATATTAGTACTATTCTAAAAATATAGACACAGCAAACAGACTTTATTATAGCACAAATTCCCCCTTGGGCTGCAGTGAGAATGCCAAAGACCATTCTATTCTTGAGTACTACTTTTCTCATTATTGCTAATTCAATATTTTTGGTTTCTTTTTATTAGGATTTGGGTGAAGATTTACAGAGTAAATTCACTTTTCATACAGCAGTTCACATATACTTTGTCTCATGTCATTGACCAAAATTTACAATG
>NW_006921599.1:9269191-9273729 GCF_000298275.1 Orycteropus afer afer
TTAATTGGTTTCCCTTTTCTTTGTTGAAGAGGGTCTGTGCAATCCTTCTGCCTAGTCCGCCATCTTGCCCCACCTCCTCGGGGTAAGTTGATTTAAAAGAACTAAAGAAAGGATCTTAATCCAGGACAAATTTAAAGTTTTGCAAAGCTTTATATTTGGGTCTTTATTATTCCATTAGTTCTCTCTTCCAGACCAGAAGATTGAGGCTGATAAGGACAATGTACCATTTGATAAGTAGAAAAAACTTGACACAGTTCTTGGATGACTTGATTCATTAAATGAGTTCCCCAATCACTACAAAAAAATTCTGTGCTCCCCAGGTGAGTATGATGTTTTCCAGAAGTTTCTTTGCTACATAGGTTACTTGAGCATGAAGGCAGGGGAAGGTTTCTACTCAATGTGAAAATCTACAAATCATTACTAATACATATGTGTAACCATTTGAAAGTGGAATCTGAATAAAATCTTGCTGTCATTCAATTATGGTCCAGGAAGGCAAAGTATATTGTCCAGGTAGGACTTTAAGGTGTTTTCCAGGATTGTAGTGAGGGCAAATATGGCAATGTCTGGAAATATGTTTGGCAGCCTTGAAAAATTTTCTCCACCAATATTTTTTAAGATCTCAATTATTTTATCTCATCTCATGTGGGAACCTTCATGTAAGGCTCATATTATAGGAGTGAGCATGAAGTTGAATCAGGAAGTTTTCTTATTAGAATTAGTCCACAATTTGGTGACAGGATCTTGATAACAGTCTATTTTTTTGCATGCTTTAATTTCATCTGTTTAAGTTAATTGTTGATGTTTTAAAAGTTTTTCTAAAGATAATTCATGAAAGTTGAAGTTATCAATAGGCAAACTTGGGGAGTCTCTTTATCATAAGAGCAGAAATAACTTGAGAGGCAGCTTGTTTGGCTGTCATATTAGCATGATTATTTCCTCAAATTTATTCAGTTTAGGGCACTCCTTTTGGTTCATGACTTTTGTGTGTGTGTGTGTGTGTGTGTGTGTATGTGTGCTATAGGTGCAAATTTACAGAGCAGAATTTGTTTTACATTCAACATTTTGTGTACATTTGGTTTCACTTCCCAATTATCATCCCCAACCCTAACCCACTCTCCCCCTTCCCAGTAACACCTCCCCATGCCCTTCTTACTTATGTACTCCTGTGTGTCCTGCTTTTCCTCCATGTGAATGTTGCCCCTCTGGTGCCCCATGGCCGATTGCTCCAAGGGATGTATATCCATAGAGTAGGAGGTTGCATCACCCTGGGTTGAGTGTTCTGAATATAAGTCCTATTTAATCCACTGGATCTGCTATCTCAGGACCATAGTACTGGGGGACACCAGACTCAATTGGCACAACAAAATACATAAAAGTCTTGTTCTACAACCTACTTTGGTAATGACTGGGGTCTTAAAAGCTTTTGAGTGGCCGTCTAAGATGCAGCTAATGGTCTCATCTCATCAGAAGTGAAGAAGAGTGAAAAAAACAGTGGCATTTGGAAACAAGCAGCCTTAGGACATGATGGATGTTGAGACAAGAAGAACTAGATGGTGCCTGGCTACCAATGCCAACTACTTGGGAAGGGATCAAAAGTGGAGATCCTGGATAGCGTGGTAGGAAAAGTGTGGAACAAAATCCAAAAACACAATAAAGACCAGAATTACTGGTTGGATGGAGTTTGGTGGGACCCTTAAGACTATGGCCCTGGGATATACTTTGGGCCTGGGATAAAACCCACTCCCAAGGGCTGGCTCTCAGCCCAATGATAAATATGACTTTGTAATTTACTCATAGCAATTTCAGAAGGGAGTAATAGAACATCTAGAAGGTCCACTACTAAAGAGCCATTTTTTTTTTGTGGAATTTTCAGAAGAGGTTAAAATCTTCTTTCTCACCATAACATGCCATAATCACATACAATACCAAAACAGTATCTAGTATCCATAAAAATATTAATAGATATTCTGGGAGCAATTCTACAAGTTCTAGTGGAATGAAGTGGCTTCAGGGACAGCCTGACCTGATAGTGAGGACTAAGAGTGTTAGTTTTAAATAGGATCCAACTACCAACAAAACTTAACCAGGATTAGTTAAAGGGGCTCTTTTAAGTGATTCCAAGGAGTTAAAAGTTGCTCAGTAAAGTCTAGACAATCATGTAAAAGAGTTGTTCTCATTAGTTGTTGGGAGAAGAATAGCTAGGTTTAAACAGGGTGTGGAATGTAGTCTAATGTTAGACACAGCCACAGAGAACCTTATAGGAGATGAGCCTGCTGGCAGAAATAAGCTGTGTCAAGACAGAATTAAGTAAGGCAGACACAGCATGAGGCACATAGATACCTAAAAAGTTTCCTGGAACCATGTCTGCTGTGATTTCCACTAGTTTGGCAGTAGCATCCACTGCTCTAAAGCAAGGAGGGTATCCTTTGACTAAAGGGTCAAGCTGTAGGTGATAATAATCTACACATCTTTGTTGTCCTCCATGTTTTTGCATTAGTATACCTAAAATTTTTCCAGATACTTCATATACAAATAAGGAAAAACCTAGATGGTAATTGGGAAACATAGAGCAGATGTGTTTGTTGAAACCCCTTTTACACAAACTACAGCCAGTCAGTCTTCTGGTGCAATTTAGAATGAATCCAACTCAGAGGCTTTTAAATATTTGTATAAAGGTTGAGCCAACAAAGAAAAATTGGGAATCCAGGTTCCATAATACTCACAGAGTCCTAGAAAACCCCATAGCAGTTTCTATGTTTGGAATATAGGAAAAACAAAACAACTTCTTTCTCTTTAGAATCAGTAGAAATACCTCCTGCTGAAATTAGGTGCCCCAAATATTTAACAGAAGGTGGAGTTAATTGCAATTTTTCTTTGGAAAGCTTATGTTCACCAGCAGTCAGATGTTTAATAAAGCTACACTGTCAAGACAGGCTTGCTAGGAGGTTGGGCAAATCAGCAAATCATCAACATATTGTAACAATGTGGGTTTGTTTGTAAATTGTAAAGGTTGCACATCCACATGCAGAATCTTAAAAAATACATGGGAGAGTCAGTAAAGCCTTAAGACACTACAATCTAGGTAAATTGTCAATTTACCCAGGTAAAAGCAAACAATATTGACATTCAGAATGCATAGGAATACTGAACAGCATCCACAACCAGATGAGTTTCATCTGAAGGGACATTAGAAAATAATGAGGATTAGGTACTAATGGGAATCTAAGAATAATAATACAGTTGATTACATGTAAATCTTTAACAAATCTTCAGCCTGTTTTATTTGATTTTTTAACTGAAAGAGTGGGAGTATTACATGGGCTGGTAAAAGAGGCAATTAAACTTTTGTAAAGAAAATCTTATATTATGGGAGCTAGTCCTTCTTTTGCTTTTCATTTGCGTGGATGCTGGGAAAATTTTGGCAGAGATTTAGATAAATCTATTTGAATTTTAATCAGCTCAGCTGACAAAACTCGGTCTACATATGTGGATGTCATGGCCCATAAGGCTTCAAGAACTAGGAAAAAGATGTCAGAAGAGAGAGAACTTGGCTGAGTTGAATTTTAGAGAGATATGGCAAGTGCTTGCACATAGCAAATTGCTTCTTCTTCCCGGATATTGTCTAATTCAGATCCTGTCTCTGTTGACATAAGGATGTCAGGTAGATGCAACAATATCTTCTCCTTTTCATTTAATTATAAATGGCAATTCCACTTGTATAAAAAATATCTTCTCAATAGATTTACAGAGGTATCAGAATTGAGCAAAAAAAATGGTATAAATATTCAATAGACTCGAGATATTGGAATAGCCACATCCTACTTTGGCAAGTAGTGACTGAGATCTTAAAAACTTGCAAGCAGCCATCTAGGTGCAATGATGGGTCTCTCCTCATCCAGAACAAAAAAGAATGCAGAAAACCAAAGACATAGGAAACAATTAGTCCAAGGGACTGGTACACCTTGAGATCCTTAGCCTAAACAACTAAGAGACAAGAAGAACTAGATGGTGTCTGGCTACCACTGTTAACTATTCGGAGGGGAAGCTATGTAGGAGATCCTGGAGAGAGTGGGAGAGCAATGTGGAACAAAACTCAAAATCTTTTTTTTTTTTTAAAAAAAAGGAGCAGGTTTGCTGGTCTGATAGAGCCTGGTGGAATCCCTGAGACTATGGCCCATAGCTGTCCTTCAGGTCTGGAATTGAGCCCACTCTTGTAGATTCCAGCCAAACAAGAGACAGGCATATGAGCTGAACATTTATATTAGATAGATACAGTCCTTGAAGAGATCAGTCATGGGAGAACAAAAGGGCTGTGTATGCACAGGGAGACAGCTTGGGGGCAGGAGTGCATGGGAGGGAAGGACACAGGGAAGAGTTGGCTATGCGGAGGAAGTAGGAGGAGAGCTGTTGCATTGCGGGAGATTACAGTCAATGTCATGAGATAAAGTGTATGTGAACTGCTGCATGGAAGATGAATTTGCTCTGTAAACTTTCACCCAAATCACAAAAAAATTAAAAAAAAAAAAAAAAGATAT
>NW_006921599.1:9274094-9276044 GCF_000298275.1 Orycteropus afer afer
TTATCAAATTTTGTGCTAGTGGAAGGATTAGCATTTTTCTCTTTGGACTGTGAAATTGTCATTGTTGAAATTTAAGACTATTAATTTAGTATCCTTAGAAATCCTGTCAGCTTTAAGAGTCTTGGGAGGTTTGTAAGGTACGTTGTTTAGAATGACAATAGGAGCTGTCTCCCAGTCTAATCAATGTTAGTTTACTAAGGCTGAGATCTCAGATTTAAGACTAGATATGAAAAAACTATTGAAAATACTGGAGGCACTAGGCATGGTCAGTTTGAGTCCAGAGTGTTCAGAAAACTTCTGGAGCTGCCAAGTCTGGTAACCATAAATACTTTCATCTTCATTTGGTTTGCAAGAATTAATTTCAGTTCAATCAATTAATGGAGGAGAGATCTTTGGGATAGATTCTTATTGTTGTGTTGTTGTTGTTATGTGCCGTCGATTCAAACCCAACTCATAGTGACCCCTCCTTGGGTTTCCGAGGCAGTATCACTACGGAAGTAGGATTGCCCAACCTTCCTTCCGAGGAGTGGTGGTGGGTTTGAACCTCCAGCCGTCTGGTTAGCAGGCAAGTGTCTTAGCCACTATGCTACCAGAGCTCCCAGGGATAGATTCTAGCATTTTTTTACTCAAGACCTGAAAGTGTTCTAACAGCTTAGTGGTGGTTTTATCTGTATTTAATGGTACACCATCCTTGAGTCTTCCCATTCTACCTCTTATAGCCATAATTGGGCTTACCTTAGGCCAATAATCATATAAACAAGCTGACATAAATCAGGGAGCCAAGGATGGTAGGCTTTAACAAGGATTTAAAATTCTTCAGAAAATTTGTAGAAAAATACTTCATAATGCTATGTAATTCTGAAGGTGTCCATGAGGCAAAACTGATGGGGGAGGAATCTTCATCATCACTGCTGGGGCAAATTTTAAAGTACATGTCAGGCACGGGTTTATTTGCTGTTTTTTTTTTTTTTTTTAAGGAGAAATGGGAAGTTCAGATAAAGTGTTATCATAGGAGTAGGAAAGCAAAGAAGAGTATAAAGTAGCAGCCAGTCAGGGAACAGAAGAGGTGAAAGTTGAAAATTGACATGGCAATTCTTTATTCTGCTTAGTTAATTTAGAGACAGTGTCCCACAAAGAAGCAATTTTACTGTCTTAATATCTTTTAGAGGCCTCAATATACAATAAAAATAGGCATCCAACTGAGACTGTTTAATCTGGGAGCCTCAATTCTCTAATGTACTGGGCAGAAAAATTAGAGGGTTTAAAAAAAAAAAAGCAGCCACTGATTTTCCAAACTGTCTTCAGTAAGGTTATGCCAGACACACAAGGACATGGATGACAATGCTTGTTCATGTGGTGAGATGGATGAAGTCCCAGGAGTTGGCTCTAAGTCTCATTTAGACAGCATTCTGCATTTTACAATGACAGTTAAAACAAACAAATTTTTACTTGCAAGAACCAAGAGAAATCCACAATAAAACTTGAAGAGCTATCAAAGCAAGGAATTGGAGTTCCAATTTAAGAGGTCTTTTACCTCAAACAATTCCTGAAAATTTGTGCAAGTGGAGAGGCTCAGTAAGTACCATGCCAGTGTCCTTGATGTTCCAGAGATAATGAAAGATAATGCACCTTCCAAGTCCCACTTCTGACACTATAAATGTTAAAGAAGAAAATCTCATACTCTTGTAGCAGTGAAAGAAAAGGAATTTTATTGAGGAAATAATAAAGCTCAAGCTGGGCACTCCTAAGTAAAAATACAAAGTACTCCATCATTCAAACAGAGAGAGAGAGAGGGTTCTATGTACAAAGCTAACAAGGAACGGTAGGTAGTTAATGATTAATTGCAGATAAGGTCTTCAGCTTGAAGGCCTATGAAATGTAAAGGTCAATCACTTGGCTAGAAAGAAGTGAGTTATCACCTAGGTGAGTGGCTCCATCTGGTTTGGTTAT
>NW_006921599.1:9276389-9281046 GCF_000298275.1 Orycteropus afer afer
TAATTGAGGGGTGCAGGGGGTACAGAAACCTCTTTTATACTTTCATTCGCCTCTGACTTTGAAAGAGAATTTTAGAGACAACAGGGAAAGTAATCTTAAATTGTCTACATCCCTGAAAGGTAGTGATTTCATTCATTGGTTAGGACTGGGTCAGGTTGCATTTTACCCAAGCCATTTGCTCAGGACAGAGAGGTTCCTGCCCTAGAAATAAATAAGTATAATCGGCAGAATGGATTAAATCCTGAGGAAGCTATTATCATGGAGTGTCAGTGAGTAAAATTAACATGTATTTTTAATAAGTCTGTAATTACTTATTCTACAATAGACCATATGGTCTATTCACTTTTCATGGACTCAACACTTAAGCCCTCAAATGTCATCTTGCTTTACACACACACACACACACACACACACACACACACCCCTTCCTTTCAATAGAAAAGAAAGGGATTGAATTTCTAACTCCAGAACATTTCCTTAAAGAGCAAAAATTTGAATTACTATCAAAGGCAGGAACTTTACACTTGCATCTACAAAGCCACAGTGAGAAGTTCTGTCCATACCTCCTGCCTTCTCTCCTTTTAATATGTTGGCTCAACAGTCTGAGCTGAGGGCAGCCTCCTTACTCTGAGTTTTCAGCTGTAAGTGTTGAATTCCTTGTTTTTGTGAATTTTTGTGTCAGACCTGGCATTGTTATTTAAATGAAATCTTTGGGTGTTTTCTGTATTAGAATTCTCTTAAATTGGGAAACAAAGAACACACCCCTGCTTTCAAGGAGAAAATGTCTCCATTTTACCACTTCTAAACTATCAGTATTTTAGTAAGGTTTTTGATGATATTCTCATGAGCATACTTTCAGAGACATGTATGCATTTTATAACTTCATTTGCCTCTTTTAAAACAGCTGATTAAGCAATGCCTGTTAATATTTTTTTCTCTACTCTGAAAGGCTGTAAGGAACTCTGGTGGCATAGTGCCTAAGGCATTTGACTGCTAACCAGAGGCTGGAGGTTCAAACCCACCAGCCACTCCTTGGAAGGAAGGTTGAGCAATCTATTTCCCTAGTGATACTGACTTGGAAACCCAAGGAGGGGTCACTATGAGTCAGATCTGACTTGACGGCAGTGCGTTATTGTTTTGTTTTGTTTAAAAGGCTGTAGGAAGTTTCATCTTGACTGCTAATCAGAAGGCTGGCATTCAAACCCACCAGCCACTCCTTGGAAGGAAGGTTGGATAATCTAGTTCCATAGTGATATTGCCTCAGAAACCCAAGGAGGGGTTGCTAGGAGTCAGGTCCTACTCGACGACACATAACAACAACAACATACTTGACTTCGAGGGCCCCCACATAAAATTGCCGTTTTGCAATACTTTTGGAGGAAAGGAACAATAAATACCAGCATTAGGGGGCAAATCAGTCCATTTAAGATATATATATATTTTTAAATTCATTAACTGAATTTTTGAAAGTCAATCTAATCACGATGGAAAACCCCCCAGACCCAGTGCCTGTTCCTCCCAATCCTGGACTTCAATATTTAGAGAAATTAACTGCACTTTGGAAAGGCCAGTTCTAAAGAAGAAGACTGGTGGGCATGACATACATTTACCTTTTTTTAGATTTTTCCTTTTAAACTGCTTTTTATTGTACAGGTAGTCCCCAACTTAAGATATATGAGAGTTATAAGGAATCACACTTATGACCATCTGGGGTTTATTTTATTTGCACATCTTATTGTTACTAATATGTACTACATAACAGTGTTGCAGCACATAATTTACTGATGTTATCATTCTCTGATGTAATGTCTCCCATCCCCAAGACAAACAAAAATTTAATTTATAAAGATACTGCTAACAAGGAAGGTTGGGCAATCCTACTTCCGTAGTGATACTGCCTCGGAAACCCAAGGAGGGGTCGCTATGAGTCGGGGCCGACTCGACGGCACATAACAACAACAACAACAACTGCTAACAAAATGTAATAATAATTAAAACTTAAAAAAAAAAAAAAGATGAGATATTTGACTTACGTAAAAACAGACTTCCAACAGAGTAGTTGCCAGAACAGAACCCTATCCATCATAAGTTGGTGAATACCTGTAGTAAAATACAAAATATAATATTTGTCATTTTACCTATTTTTAAGTTTTGATCCGTTTTTGCAATCCAGTGGCATTAATCACACTTACAACATTGTGTAATTATCACCACTATTTGATTCCAAAAATTGTTCATCACTCCTCCAAACACAAACTCTGTACCCATTAAATAATAACTCCCCATATTTTCCTCCTACGAAGCCTCTGATAACTATTAATCTATTTACTATCTCTGTATGTTTGTCTTTTGTAAATATTTTATATAAATGTTATCATACAGTCTTTATCTTTTTGCAAATGACTTACTTCATTCAACATTGTGTTTTCAGGGTTCTTCCTTTTCAGGGCTTTGTTTCTCTTTGTGGTTGAGTAGTATTCCATTGTATGGATATATTACATTTTTTTAATTCATTTACCTGTAGATGTATATTTGCATTGGTTTCACCTTTTGTCTGTTGTGAATAATTCTGCAATGAGTACTGTTGTACAAGTATCTGTTTTAGTCTCTGCTTTCAATTCTTTGAGATATATGGAATCTTAGCTTTTTTAACCAAAATTTTCAGCAATCATTAAAGGACATTTAGACTTAGGACTTAAGCTTTCCTGCTTTAAATTCCTCCTTTCACAGAATTGAACAAACAGAGTAGGAAGGGATGCTAAAGACACCTATCCTCACCCTAAGGAGTCCATAGGGTCCCCAACTCTTTGATTTCATCTCTTATCATTATTATTATTATTGTGGTGAAAATATACATAACAAAACATACATGAACTCAAAAATTTCTACATGTATAATTTAGTGACATTGATTATATTCTTCAAATTGTGCACCCATTCTTGTTATCGTTTTTTAAGTCATGTCATTACATTAACATTAACTCAGTGCTTTCAAGCATAATTCCCCTTTTCTCCCTTCCTCTAACTCCTAGGAACCACAATAATAATCTTTGGTTTCTATATATTTGCTTATTTCATATAAGTGAGATCATCTTTGTCCTTTTGTGACTGACTTATTTCACTCAGCATGTTTTCAAGGCTCATCCATGTTGTGGCATGCATCAGGACTTCATTTCTATTTATGGATGAGTAGTGCAGTGGTAGCATAGTGCCTAAGGCACTTGGCTGCTAACCAGAAGGCTGGTGGTCCAAACCCCCAGCCACTCCTTGGAAGGAAGATGGGGCAATCTACTTCCATAGTGATACTGTCTCAGAAACCCAAGGAGGGGTCACTATGAGTCGGGTTTGACTTGATGGTACATAACAACAGTGCAGTATCGTACTTGACTGCTAACCAGAAAGACTGGCGGTTCAAACCCATCAACCACTCCTCAGAAGGAAGGTTGGGCAATCTACTTCCATAATGATACAGCTTCGGAAACCCAAGGAGGGGTCGCTATAAATCAGGTCTGACTCACCAGCACATAACAACAAACAACAAAAGTGCAATATCATCTTTGTGTCTGCAGCACCTGGGCAAGTCCCAATCTCACAGTGATCAGTGCTTTACAGCAAAATTAGGGAGTCAAAGCTGTAACCTCACTCTAGTGGCCTCCCCTCAGGACTCTCTCTAGTTATCCTCTGACTAGATAGATAGCCCTTCTTTTAGATCCTGTGAGAGGGGCATCAGCACATAACTCAGAGACCCAAATGCATGTCCTTTGTGATGGGAAGCCACTAGAAACTTGTGCCAGGTTCCCAAGGAAAAGCTTTGGTGCCCTGTGGTTGCTGAAGAGAAGGTTGTGTCACTGTACTCCCTCCAGGGCAAACCAAAGCTTTATGAATCCTAAAAACTCCAGGTGCATCCTATTTTATTGATACTGGTCAAAGCTGTTTAAAAAGGCATCCTGCCAGTCATTAAGAGGTGAGAAGAGATCAGAAGCTGAATAGGATTAGGAGTGTTTGACGGAAAGAAAAGCATTGCTCACATCAAGGAAGCTGTGGAGAGAGGCCTGGCTGGAGGGACTGTGGTGTCCAGAGAACCAGTGAAATTACCCACAAGTAAATGTCAGCCTGAAGCATCTCTAATACCCAGAGATCATGATGTCATCTTAGGGCATATCAGTCAAGAAAGCACTTTACTGTTCCTCTTTCTGGAGACAAACAGTTAACACACTTAACTGCTAACTGAAAGGTTGGAGGTTTGAATCTACCCAGAGGCACCTTGGAAGAAAGAACTAGTGATCTACTTCTGAAAAATCAGCCACTGAAAACCCTATGGAGCACAGTTCTACTCTGATATATGTGAGGTTGCCATGAATTGGATCTATTTGAAGGCAACTCGTTACTGATTTCCCTTTCCTTACATTTCTGCCCAGTCATTGTACCTCACAGAGTTCAAGACTGTAGCTAGTGGTTGGGGGAAAAGTGAACTAGAAGAGGAAAAAGCCCACCATACCTACTTACCTGAAGAAAGGCAGTCCAGCTGGTGGAGAAGACAACAACCTTATCTTCCTATGAAAACTGAAGTTTGTTCTGTGTATTGACTGGATGCTATTAATTACTAAATTGATTGGGACATGATTGAAAATTAAAAGAACAATATGATTTTCTATTGT
>NW_006921599.1:9282292-9283241 GCF_000298275.1 Orycteropus afer afer
CCAGCCTTCTGGTTAGCAGTCAAGTGCCTTAGGCACTATGCTACCAGAGCTCCCATAAGCCACAATAGATTTGGATTTAGATTTGGATTTTCATCTTAGGATAGTGTGAGACTTTTAGCAGGGTGTATGTAGGGGTGGTTAGAAGTGAGGATCAGATTTACCTTTTATGACAACTTCTCCAAAGCAGGCCAACAAGAAAATAAATAAATAAATAAATAGATCCTTTAATCACATTTTTTAAATTTTACTCTTTTGAAATTGCCAGTTTTTTTATACTTTTTACACATTCACTGAGTATAGTGACAGTAGTATGTATGTACATATAACTTATGCAATACTTATATCTGGGAATACAAGGATGACTGCTTTGGAAAGGACACATGTAGCAACATGGATTGGAGTGGAGGCAAGAAGGCTGGCTAGGAGAGTGTTGCAGTGATTGAACTAGAAGTGATAGTGGCTTGAATCAGGGTATTAGCATTGAGGGTAGCAAGAAGTGGCTATATATGAAGTAGACTGTAATGCTTTCATATAAGCATATTCTACTCGAAACTTCTAATACTCAGAAGCTAATTTTGATGCATTGGAAATACAGGGAGCACTGAATTTCAAAAACTCGATGCTTCAATTTCTGGTTTTCTCACTTAATATGTTAAGTTTTCTCACTTAATATGTGATTTGGGTGAATCATTTACTTTCTTAGCCTTAGTCTCCTCCATCATGAAAATGGGGCTATGATGCTGTCCTAAGTACCTCCTTGGGCTATTTGACTAACCTACTAAAATAACGAACCAGGGACAGCTTTCAAGACTATAAAGCACTAGACAAATAATATGCATTATTTCATGTATTCTAGAAATATTTATTAGGAGCTCTGGTAGCATAGTGCCTAAGGCATTTGACTGCTAACCAGAAGGCTGGCAGTTCAAACCCACCAGCCACTCCTCGG
>NW_006921599.1:9283456-9301216 GCF_000298275.1 Orycteropus afer afer
CCCCTCCTTGGGTTTCCGAGGCAGTATCACTACGGAAGTAGGGTTGCCCAACCTTCCTTCCGAGGAGTGGCTGGTGGGTTTGAACCGCCAGCCTTCTAGTGAGCAGTCAAGTGCCTTAGGCACTATGCTACCAGAGCTCCTTATAAATAGGTACCATATTTCTTTAAGTAAATTGTTCACCTCTAATTCTAATAATGACTACCCTTCTCAGTTTGTGGCACTGTAGTGGCTTTCGTGTTGCTATTATACTGGAAGCTATGCTACTAGTATTTCAAATATCAGCAAGGTCACCTATGGAAGACAGGTTTCAGCAGAGATTTGGACTAAGGCAGAGTAGGAAGAAAGGCCTGTAAATCTACTTCCGAATCAATGAAAACCCTATGGATCACAGAACCTTATCCAATATCATGCTGGAAGATGAGCCCCTTATGTTGGAAGGGACTCAAAATACACAGTGGCCACAACATGACTCAAACATGCCAACAATCATGAGAATGATGCAGGACTGGGCAATTTTTTATTCTGTTGTACATAAGGTTACCATGAGTTGGAGCTGACTCAACAGCAACTAACAACAATTCTAACAAAGACGTTAACCACTCATGCTTAGCAGTAGATAGTATCCTGTGTGGAAGACAATACCAAATGGGCTGGTAGACCTGGTTATGTCCCTTTCTCCCTGGGAAGGCTTGCAATTTAGTTTCCTCATTTGTAAATGGGAAATAGTAGCATCTATCCTGTTCACCTTCTTATTTATTTAACTTCTCAGCAGAGAGACATCAATACCCACCTAGTTGGCATTCAGAACTGGGCTTTAATTCTGCCTTTCCCACAATTTCCCTATGTGATCTTAGACAAATTGTGTGACCACCTCTTGCTTTGGTTTCTTTATGTGTAAAGTGGGAAAAATCATTTCTAAATACAGTCTATGAAATATTATTCTATCAAAAGTACAATGGCAAGATGAAATATGAAGCATGCTTTGTTATAGCTATGATTTTATTTTTCTCTGTTTTGCTTGGCTGGGAGGGTAAGGAGGAGGAGAATAGATTGAGGGAGAATAAAAGTTTACCACTAGAATTATCTGCACATTAACCAAGCCATGGAAAATGGAAGAAGCTGTGAAGATTTTCTTAATATGCAGAGCTGCCAGGCAATCACTGACAATAAAATTGTGAATTCAGCAATTCCATGCTGTGTTTTAATTTTCTGGCACTGGCATGCCCATTATTTAAGCGTGCATTTGAGTGAGTGCCAGCCTTCCCCTCCTCGCCATAGCTAAGAAGGGGTGCTGAGAAGTCTGCTCAAGTGCATACCAGCAGATCCAGGACTCCCACAAACCTTGTTGTTCTCATGGAGTCAGGAAAGGGAGGTAGAACAGCAGACTTTACAAAAGATGAAGGGAAGCTGGGAGAAAATTGGAGAAAGAATGAGGTACAAAGTAGAAGAAGAGAGAAGAACTGGAGGTAAAATTGGAATAGAATTAAAGAAAGAAGGAAAGAAATTCGTGAGTGTATATGTTGTGTCATGGATGTATCAGTTTCTTAGGGGTGCTATAACAAAATACCACAAAATGGGTGGCTTATAAGAACAGAAATTTATTGTCTCATATTTCTGTAGGCATAATGTCAGTCATGTTGATTCCTTCTGAGAATCTGAGAGAAAATCTGTTCCATGTGTTTCTCCTAGCAGAAGCTAGGTAACTCCAGGCATTCCTGGGCTTGCAGCTACAGCATCCCATGGCATTCTGTCTCCCTGTCTCTCTGTATCTTTTCTCTCTTTTATTTTTTAAATTTTTATTGTGATTTGAGTGAAAGCTTACAGAGCAAATTCATTTTCCACGAAGCAGTTCATAAACATTTTGTTTCATGACATTGACTGCATTTCTCATAATGTAACAGCTCTCTTCCCACTTCCTCTCTGTAGTTACCTCTTCCCTGTGTCCTTTCCTCCCAGGCACTCCTCCACCCCCTGAGCCATATTTCTATGCAATTGCTCCAAGGAGTATATCTACCTGATCTAAATGTTCACTCTATATGCCTGTCTATCATTTGACTGGAAGCCACAGTACTGAATTCAGTTCCAAACCTGAAGGAAACTAGAGGCCACAGTCTTGGGGGTCTCACCAGGTTCTATCAGGTCTGTTTTTTATTGACTTTGAATTTTGTTCCATTTTGTTCTCCCACTCTATCCAGAATCTCCTGTACCAATCCCCTTCCGAGTGGTTGACGTTGGTAGCCGGGCACCATCTAGTTCTTCTGGTTTCATGGTCATATAGGCTGAGGATCGCATAGTCTACCAGTCCCTTGGACTAATTCTTTCCATGCATCTTTGTTTTTCTTCATTCTTCTTTACTCTGGATGAAGAGAGACCCATCATTGCATCTAGATGGGCCCTTGCAAGCTTTTAAGACCCCAGTCGCTGCTCAACAAAGTAAGATGCAGAACAATATTTTTGTGTAGTATATTATGCCAGTTGAGCTTGATGTCCCTTGTGACCATGGTTCTAAGCCCACAGGTCAAGCTACTCACTGCCTCCAGGTAGCTGGCTGTGTCTTTTCTCTTTTATAAGGACATCAGTCATATAAGGTTAGTATCTACTCTTCCAGGTAGGGTAACATGATCTCATAATGACTCAGTTGATAACATTTTCTAAGATCCTACTTCCAAACAAGGTCACAATTCATAGGTACTTGGGTTAGAACTTCAATTTATGTTTTTGAGGACACAATTCAATCCATAACATGGATAATGAAAGGGAGAAATTAGGTGCCAGAAGAAGACATAAGAAGAGGACAGAAGATGGGATATATAATGACTGTGAAACCTGGTTCTCATTCTCTTCTTCAGCTAACAGCCTCAAGGTACAGCACCTTTAAGATCTTCTCCTACATTGGAACTGAGGCCACACTCTTCCCAGACAGCCCTCAGCCAATGACAGAGCCTGGGGAGAACATTAGGGCTTGACAATTTTCACCTAATGTTGAACTCTGCTCCAGGACTCCCCATTAGGGTAGCTGAGATGTTCTCAGAGCTTCTTTTTAGGACACTTTTCTACCCAATGTTTCTTCCCTCACCCTCTCCTTTGCAAATGTCAGTCCTGCATTGTGGTCTGAGACTCTGCCCACCTACTCCTCCACCCTCTCCCTATTATCATTCATGGTGCTGCCCCAATAAATCTTTTGCACATCTCATCTTCTTGGAAGAGCCAAGAACACAGTCCCCATGGCTTCATTTACACTTTTCAGACTATGTGCTAATTTTTATTTTAGAAAATCTGAGCATGTTGGATAACAACCATTGGATCTTATAATACTCAAGAGGGAGGAAAAGAAGTTGCAGAAAGATTGTGTAAAATCAGAAAGGAAAGGAAGGTAGAAGGCCTATAGAAGTCCAGGGTTGCCACTAGGAGAAGCATAAAATAAATTACTTTTCTGTAAGTGTGTAGATTTGAATGTTTTGTTAAATAGATTATCTCTCAAGGGCTTTTTCAAACAGTGGAATGGGCAGATACCAGGTAAGAAAGGACAGGAACAGATGAGAACACACTGATGTTGGTCTCCTGTTTGCTTTTCCTTATTGAACAATCAATTAAAAATAGATACATCCTCTTTGCCAATTGCTACCTCTTAGGTTACTTTGGAGCTGTGGTGATGCAGTTCTGGAATGGAGATTCCAGAACACTTAATTGTGCTCATGAGGAACCTGTATAAAGAGGCTGTCATTCAAACAAAACAAGAACTTACTTAATGGTTTAAAATCAGGAAAGGTGTGTGTCAGGGTTGTATCCCATTCAAACAAAACAAGGGTTACTGCATGGTTTAAATTCAGGAAGGTGTGCATCAGGGTTGTATCCTTTCACCTTTCTTTTTCAATCACTTTGTTGAGCAAATAATCTGAGAAGCTGGACTATATGAAGAAGAATGCAGCATAAGGATTAGTGGAAGACGTATTAACAACCTGTGATATGCAGATGGCACAACCTTGCTTGCTGAAGGTGAAGATTACGTGAAGCACTTACTGATGAAGGTCAGAGGTCATAGTCTTCAGTATGGATTACCCCCCAGTAAAATGAAAACAAAAATCCTCACAACTGGACCAATAAGCAATGTCATGATAAATGGAGAAAAGCTTGAAGTTGTCAAAGATTTCATTTTACTTGGATACACAATCAACACCCATGGAAGCAGCAGTCAAGAAATCAGGCATATATTGCAATGAGCAAATCTGCTGCAAGAGACTTGTTTAAACTGCTGAAGAGAAGAGATGTCACTTTGTAGACTAAGGTGCACCTAACCCAAGCCATGGTATTTTCAATCGTTTCATATCCATGTGAAAACTGGACAATGAATAGGGAAGACTGAAGAAGAGTTGATGCCTTTCAGTTGTGGTGTTGGTGAAGAATACTGAAAAAGCCATGGACTGCCAGAAGAGCAAACAATTCTGTCCTGATTAAGGGTAGCTGGAATGCTCCTTAGAAATGAGAATGGTTAGACTTCATCTCACCTACTTTGGTCATGTTGTCAGAAGGCACCAGACCCTGGAGAAGAATATCATCCTGGGTAAAGCAGAGGGTCAGTGAAAAAGGGTCAAGCCCTCAACAAGAAGGATTGACACAGTGGCTGCAATGATGGGCTCAAGCATAGCAAGGATTGTGAGGATGACACAGCACTGGGCAGTGTTTCTCTCTGCTGTACATAGTGTGGCTATGAGTTGGAGCTGATTCAACAGCACCTAAAAACATAAAGCATATCTTTGGTCATATATTTTTGTGCATTTTTTCAGTTATTTGCCTCTGATAAATTCCTAGGAAGGGAATTGCTAAATAAAAAAGTATGCACATTTTTTAAAGCTTTTTGATATATATTGATGAACTGTTCTTCAGAAAAAATAACAGTTTATGAAGTTACTATTATTTTAATAGCCCATTTATCAATTTATATTGGCTCCATATATTAATGAACACCTCTGAATACTCTATTTCCAGAATTAAACTTACAAGGAAAATATCATGAATTCTAGCATATTAGAGAGAGAGAGAGAGAGAGAAGCAGTTGCCATTGATTGGGCTCCAACTCGTGAAGGTCTCATGTGTGTCAGAGTAGAATTATGCTTCACAGGGTTTTCAAAGGATGATTTTTTTGGAAGTAGATGACCAGGCTTCTCTTCCTTTTAGTTAGTAACTTAATGTATTAACAGTTTGCATCACCCAGGGACTCTTCTAGGATATTAAGGAGAAGGAAAAAACAGCTTGATCCTACTTTTTTCACTTTGAAGCAAGTTTTCTTTTTAGACCTTTTTTTAAAAAATAAATAAATAAAATTAAGTAGTCCTTCATTGATGCACCATTCTTCTCTGAAATTAGCTAAGGGTAAAGTGATTTCAATGAAAGAATATATGTATGCATATAAAAATAGTTAATGATATTTAGTATTTGAGGATTGGAAGGCCGGGTGAAATGAATACAAAAAGAGTAAGTAGAGTCCCCAGTTCTGGAATCAATATATTTAATACATTCATAGTATAGATATATTCCCCAC
The DNA here is from genome assembly GCF_000298275.1 of Orycteropus afer afer. NCBI lineage: Eukaryota > Metazoa > Chordata > Mammalia > Tubulidentata > Orycteropodidae > Orycteropus > Orycteropus afer. Next base: position 9,288,996 of record NW_006921599.1, read on the forward strand.
AATCATCCATATTACAGCATTCCATTGAATCAGCAGAACATAGAGACTGGAGAGCAGCATTAATGCCAGTTAAGAGAGACCAAGTGGGACCACACTAGTTGGCATGAACTCTTGGTTCTGTTTGAGAGCTTAAATTCTAAAGCACTTGGTTTGTAGAAGGCTGTGATCTATAGTGGGTGCCCTGACACCATTTTGAGTCTTGATATAAAGTTAGGCACCATTTGAGTTCTTTAATGTTACTTCCCCAATGCTTGCAGGCCATTTGAGTTCAACAATGTACCTATGCTTAGAAAAGTCCAGGACAAGCTCAGGGAGTGGCAGTTTGATCTTAGGAAGAATGTAGTTGAAAGTAGATTATGCAGAAAGATGCTTCCATAAAGAACTAGAAAATTTGCCTGAATATGTCCTTCGGCAGTTCAAACCCACCAGCCACTCCTTGGAAGGAAGGTTGGGCAATCTACTTCCATAGTGATACTGCCTTGGAAACCCAAGGAGGGATCGTTCTGAGTCAGGTCCTACTTGATGGCACATAACAACAACAACAACAACAAAAAAAACATGTTCTTCATATGCAAATAATTACTTGGGCATGTGCTTAATTATTTATGGAAAATAGTCAATCCTATAGCTTTTTTAACCTGCAATTATGTAGTATCCCAATTGTGGTCCTTTCCCCACTTCTGTAGTCCTGCCTGTGACAATGATGGATTGACCTACCACCAATCATGATCTTAAGATGATTTTCTTTGTCCTCTATCACATATACTGATTACCATGACTGTGATCCAGCAGATTCCATCAGCCTTTGTACTGGGTACATTATGACAGAGTCCCTCATCTGTATGATTGTCTCTGCCTCTGTTCTGTTTGAAGCTTACTAAAAGGGTCTCAGCAGAATATTACTGAGTCTGGGGTCTTTTCCCCTTTGCACATATGGTGATGGGGATGGTATCCAAAACTGTCTTTGTTCAATAGGACCCCGGTTGGTGTCAAGGACCAGAATAGGTGCCAAAGAAGGGGTTTTTGTATCCCCCCATCTCTACAGACCCCAAGGACTCCATGAGGTAAATGTTCTTGGATTTTGAGCCACGTGTGTCTCTCTGCGACCTTTTATGAAGTCTTGCTATACATCTTTCTGAGTACTCCTAATATGTTCCTTCCATTTGTTTGCCAGCAATTGTTATCTTCAGGTGTGAGTAAGACTGTCTTTGATAATCTCTTAAAGTATCTGGGAAAAAATAGCAGTTGAACTTGTAAGAAACTAAAATTAGATTCTAGGATGCAGCTCTTGCATATGATAACCAAAAGGTCAGTGGTTCAAACTCACCAGCGGCTCCATGGGAGAAAGAAGAGGCAGCAGTATGCTTCTGTAAAGATTTACAACCTTGGAAACCCTGTGTCCCTGTCTTGTAGCTCTACTCTGTTCTATAAGGTTGCTATTACTCAAAATCAACTTAACAGCAATGGATTTGGATTGTTCTTTAAGGAGTGCTTGGTTGAATCCATGAGGAGCTCTAGTATTGCAGTGCCTAAAGCATTTGGCTGCTAACCAGAGGTTGGCAGTTCAAACACACCAGCTGCTCCAGAAAAGGAAGATGAGGCAATCTACTCTCATAAAGATTTATCATCTTGGAAACCCAGTGGGGGCTGCTATGAGTCAGAATTGACTTGATGGCAGTGAGTTTGGTTTTTGGTTTGGTGGATCTTTAGATTTATAAATTTCAAGAGAAATTTCATGTACTGAACTCTGGTGTCATAAGTTTTTCTTTGGCATTTCCCAGCCCCACCCCCCTTTCTCTTTCTTCCAAAAGTTTGTTTGTCTTCACTGGTGGCACTATTGTGAAATTCTATTTATCTCTCTTACTAGAGTTTATTTGCCTCAGATGGTGGCAACAGTGTGAAGTTCTGAGTAAATTACTTTCCTAGAAGTATTTTTGTTTGTGAAATCTTGGGCTCTATTGGTCACAAAAGCAAAGCAGGTGACCTGTAAAAGCTGATAGAATGTTTTCCAGCCATGAAAGAGGGTTAGACTCCCACATCAGGATAAGCCAATACAGAGGATGGACCAGAAGCTTCAGACTGCTTGCCAGTCACAACACAATGCCTATGTGGCTTAGGCAACACATTTTCAACAGTGCACTGTCCCAACCCTGAAGTGCTCCCCATCAGTGTTTTACTGAGTCTGAGAATACTAATGGAGTATCTATGGAGCTCTGGTGGCATAGTGAGTAAGACATTTGGCTGCTAACCAGAATGTTGGTGTTTCAAACCCACCAGCTGCTCCACTGGAGGAAGATGAGGCAATCTACTTCTGTAACTATTTACAGCCTTGGAAAGCCAAAGGGAGTTGCTACGAGTTGCAATTGACTCAAGACAGTGATTTTTGGTTTGAGAATACTGGAAAAAAAAAAATGACCAAGAGCTTTGTCATTCTTTTGCTAAACAAGAGAATAGTAAAAGGTAAAGAAACTGGTTGTCATTTGTCTTTCAAGATACCTAGGCCAACTCATATGCAAATGAATTAGGATGACAAATTCTTTTCTCTGATCATGAGCCAAAAATAGAGAAGTTGGGGCAGGATCAGGCTTCTTGGGTCTCTAATATTTGAGGTCATATAGCTCTGGGAAACTTTTTTTTTTTTTTCTATTGTGATTTAAGTGAAAGCTTACAGAGGAAATTCACTTTCCATATAACAGTTCATAAACATTTTGTTTCATGACATTGATTGTAATCACCAGAATGTAATAGCTCTCTTCTCACTTCCTCCCTGTGGTTGTCTTCTTTTTGTGTCCTTCTATCCTATGCATTCCTGCCCTCTGAGCTATCTTCCTGTGCAAAACTGCCCATCTAATCTCCCATGGTTGATCATTCTAAGGAGTGTACCTACCTGGTGTAAATGTTCAACTTATATGCCTGTCTATTATTTGACTGGGAGCCACAAGAGTGAGTTCAATTCCAGGCTGGAAGGGTGACTATGGGCCATAGTCTTGAGGTTTTCACTAATTTATACCAGACCAGTAAGCCTTATCTTTTTATGATTTTGGGTTTTGTTCCATGTTTTTCTCCCACTCTATCCAGGATCTCCTATTCTGATCACTTTCTGAGTGGTTGGCAGTGATAGCCAGGCACTATCTAGTTCTTCTAGTCTCAGGGCCATGTAGGCTGAGGTTCACATAGTCTTCTAGTCTCTACTTGATCTACTAGTTCAAGTAAGGGTAGGGACCCGGGCCCCAACCCACAAGCAGCAGGAAAAGTGGAGGGGAAAGGAAAGGAAATCCAAGGCATCCAGGACAGAGTGAGCAAGCAGCAGGGATCCAGGTAAGGGGAGGAACTTAGGCCCCACCCCTAAGTGACAGGAAAAGTGAAGGGGAAAGGAAAGGAAAGCCAGGGCATCCAGGACAGAGTGAGCAAGCCTCAGGGATCCAGGTAAGGGGATGGTGAAGAGGTTTCAAACAGCTAAGGGAGACAAACTTGTCTGTTGGTTTGTTGTGCTCTGGTGGCATGTTGCTGTGAGGCTTGAAGCTGTGCCACTAGTGTTTCAAATGCCAGAGGGATTGCACATAGTGCACAGATTTCAACATGGCTTGCACACTGCGACAGACTAGGAAGAAGGAGGAGGCCATCCACTTCTCAAAGAATTGGCCAGGGAAAACCTTATGAATAGCAGGAAATAGTATCTGTTACATTACTAGACAACTATATGAATAGCCCAGAAACACTGTATGATACAGTGCAGGACGATGAGCCACTTACATTGGAAGGCTCTTAAAATAGGACTGGGAAAGTGCTGCATCTACTCCGGTGCTACATCACCAGAGTAGAACTGGTATGGATAAAATAAATCTTTTGAAACCTCCATTTGCTGATGTGACACAACTAAAATTGAGGAGAAACAGATGCAAACATCCATTAATAATTGGAAAATGGAATGTACGAAGTATGAATATAGGAAAACTGGAAGTTATCAAAAATGAAACCAAATGAATAAAGATTGATATCTTAGGCATTAGTGAGCTGAACTGGACTGATTTTGGCCATTTTGAATCAGACGACAATATGATCTACTATGCAGGGAATGAGAATTTGGAGAGGAACGGCGTGGCATTCATCATCACAAAGGATATTTCAAGATCTGTCCTAAAGTACAATACTGTCAGTGATTGGATAATATCCATACATATACAAGGAAGACCAGTTAATATGACTATTGTTCAAAATTATGCACCAGCCACCAAAGCAATAGATGAGGAAATTGAAGATTTTTATCAACTTTTACAGTCTGAAATTGACCAAATGTGAAATCAAGATGTGTTAATTATCACTGGTGACTGGAATGTAGAGTTGGAAACAAAGAAGAATCACCAGTATTTGGGAAATTTGGCCTTGGTGACAGAAAAAGTGCTGGAACTCACATGGTAGAATTTTGCAAGACCAATGACATATCATTGCAAATATCTTTTTTCAACAACACAAATGACAGCTTTACACCTGGACTTCACCAGATGGAATACACAGGAATCATATCGATTACATCTGTGGCAAGAGGCAATGGAAAAGCTCAATATCTTCAGCCAAAACTAGGCCAGGAGCTGATTGTGAAACAGACCATCAACTGCTTATATGCAAGTTCAAGTTTAAGTTGAAGACAATTAAAACAAGTCCACAAGAACCAAAATATTACCTTGAATATAGCCCTTCTAAATTTAGAGACCATCTAAAGAATGGATTTGATGCAGGGAACACCAATAACTGAAAACCAGAAGAATTATGGGATGACATCAAGAACATCATCCATGAAGAAAGCAAGAGTTCATCAAAAAGACAAGAAAAAAAGAAAAGACCAAAATGGACAAAAGAGACTCTGACGCTTGCCCTTGAGTGGAGAGTAGCTAAAGCAAATGGAAGAAATGACAAGATAAAGCTGAACAGAAGATTTCAAAGAGCAGGTTGAGCAGACAAAGTCAATTACTATAATGAAATGTGCAAAGACCTGGAGTTAGAAAATGAAAAGTGAACAAAATGTTTAGCATCTCTCAAGCTGGAAGAACTGAGGAAAAAATTTAAGCTTCGAGTTGCAATATTGAAAGATTTTATGGGCAAAACATTGAATGACGCAGGAAGCATTAAAAGAAGATGGAAGGAATAAACAGAGTCACTGGACCAAAAAGAACGGGTAGATCTTCATCAATTTCAGGAGATGGCATATGATCAAGAACCAATGTTATTGAAGGAAGAAGTTGAAGATGCACTGAAGGAGTTGGAGAAGTACAAGAATCCAGGAATTGACAGAATACCCATTGAGATGTTTCAACAAACAGATGCCCCACTGGAGGCACTCACTTGGTTATGCCAAGAGATTTGGAAGACAGCTACCTGGTCAACTGACTGGAAGAGATCCATATTTGTACCCATTTCAAAGAAAGGGGATCCCACAGAATGTGGAAATTATAAAACAATATCATTAATATCGCACACAAGTAAAATCTTACTGAAGATAATTCTAAAACGATTGCAGCAGGATATTGACAGAAAACTTCCAGAGGTGCAAGCCAGATTCAGAAGAGGACATGGAATGAGAGATATCATTGCTGATGTCAGATGGATCTTGGCTCAAAGCAAAGAATACTGGAAAGAAGTTTACTTGTGTTTTATCAACTATGCAAAAGCATTTGATTGTGTGGATCATAACAAATTGTGGATAACATTGAGAAAAATGGGAATTCCAGAACACTTAATTGTACTCAAGAGGAACCTGTACGTAGACTGGGAGGCTGTTGTTTGAGTGGAACAAGGGGACACTTCACAGTTTAGAGTCAAGAAGGGAGAACATCAAGGTTGTGTCCTTTCACCATACTTATTCAATCTATATGCTGAGCAAATAATCTGAGAAGCTGGACTCTGTGAAGAATATGGCATCCAGATTGGAGGTAGAATCATTAACAACCTGTGATATGCTGATGACACAACTTTGCTCACTGAAAGTGAAGATGACTTGAAGCATTTACTAATGAAGATTGAAGAATACAGTCTGCAATATGGGTTACATCTCAATATAAAGAAAACAAAAATCCTCACAGCTGGACCAATAAGCAGCAACACGATAAATGGAGAAAAGATTGAAGTTGTCAAAGACTTTTCATTGCTTGGTTCTACAATCAACCCCAATGACAGCAGCAGTCAAGACATCAGATGACGTACAGCCCTGGCAAGTCGGCTGCAAAGGACCTCTCTCAAGTTCTGAAGAGCAAAGATGTCTCCTTGAGGACTCGGGTACACCTGACACAAGCCATGATATTTTCAATCACCTCATATGCATGTAAGAGATAGACAATGAGTAAGGAAGACCAAAGAAGAATTAATGCTTTTGAGTTGTGGTGCTGGTGCAGAATGCTGAAAGTACCACGGAGTGCTAAAAGAACTAACAAATCTGTCCTGGAGGAAGTGCAGCAGGAATGCTCCTTGGAAGCAAGAATGACCAGACTTCGTCTCACCTATTTTGGTCATGTTATCAGAAGGAACCATTCTCTGGAGAAGGATGTCATGCTTGGTAAGGTGGAGGGTCGACAAAAGAGGGGAAAGCCCTCAACGAGATGGATTGACACAGTGATTGCAGCGATGGGTTCAAGTACAGTAGTGATCACGGAGCTGGCACTGGACCGGGTGGTATTTCATTCAGCTGTGCATAGGGTTGCTATAAGTCAGAGAAGACTTGGCGGCACCTAACAAGAACAACAGCAACAACTAGTCTCTTGGACTAATTGTTTCATTGTGGTTTTAGTTTTCTTCATTCTTCTTTTCTCCAGATGAGGGAGACCAATTGTTGCATCTTGGATGGCTGCTTGAAAGCTTTGAAGACCCCAGTTGCTACTCTCCAAAGTAGGATGTAGAACAACATTTTTGTGTAGTATGTTATGCCAGTTAGCTTAATGTCCCCCTCAATCATAGTCCTGAGCCCATGAGCCCAGTAATTCCATCAGGGTGTTTGACTGTGGCTGAGAAGTTATCATACTTTGCTCCATTTGTTCTATTACATATATGTGGACATTCTTAAAGTACATACATATACGTATGTAGAAATACCATCTCTCTAGCTTGTATTGGTCATTTTTCCCTAGATATACCTGGTCATTTAGTCTGTCATCTATGTATTCACCTGTAGATTAATGTTAGTTATTTCTGATACTACAGTATTGTGTATGTAAAAGTGCTTATCTTTGTTGTCTGTACCTCTTGTGCACCTCTCTGTGTCTGCCTTTTCTTTAGTGTCATTGCGTTGGTCACTTGCTTCAGGGAAACTTTTAAAGGACCCCTCTTAACTGGGTGGAGAACTTTTAAGACAAAGGAAAATAAGAAAAAAATGTTAAGGATGTCTTACTATGTTGTTGTTGTTATGTGCCATCGAGTCAGACCAGACTCATAGCGACCCTTCCTTGGGTCTCCAAGGCAGTATCACTATGGAAGTAGATTGCCCAAGCTTCCTTCCAAGGAGTGGCTGGTGGGTTTGAACTGCCAGCCTTCTGGTTAGCAGTCAAGTGCCTTAGGCACTACACTACCACAGTTATCAAAAAATTGAGTGGATCTTCCATCATAAAAGAACTATAAACAAGTTCTCTACACTGTAGGGGAACACTAAAAAGCCAAAACAGAAATCATAATGAGACTCATCTGGGATACACTGAGGAAATGTTTCCTTCCTCCTCTTGCCAGAGACTTAAAATTATAATCATACCAATGAATTGGTAGGTTGAGTAGAAACCTTTTGATTTCAAAAACTAACTGGCAGAATCTTAAAGGGCTACATTTAGATTCAGGAAAGTAGGGGAAATGATAAAAGTTTGAATGAAAACTTGGAATATTAAAAAAAAAAAAAAAACTTTATTTCAATTATGTTTCATAGTATGTAGATCATTTCAAGATCTTTAGGTAATTTACTGGTATTTAATTCAGTTAGTAAATATTCATTATAACATAAAAATAGCCATTCATCTGGAAACTTAAATTTGAGGCTGGAATGCCCCAGTGGGCAGAAGCTGAGGACAGCTTGCCCATTCTGTTGAATGCAAGCCTCTGAGGTTGTTGGACTTTGTTTAAATCTTTATTGCTTTTGAGGTTGCTTTAAGTTGGCAACTTGGGTATATTGACTGGTAAGAATTTCCCATACAATCTATATATTTGCTCTCTGTTTTCATTTTCATTTAGTCTTACATGCCTTTAGGGTCTGCAGACTAGTAGCTTTCCCTTAGTGAATGAATGTTGTTGAAATCATTGCTTTGGGCCTAACCCTCATTGTTTTTGAAGTAATTTTTGTCTATCACTTAAGTTTTGTTGATTTGTGTAAGTAAACATTTCCATGTATTTTAACTGAAAAGTTTTCCTTTATATTTTTCTCATTAGTATTTTAATCTATGCTATTGACTGGATTGAAACTCATCATAATTGTTACTATTATCAGAATTATCAAATATTGTACGAAAGTTACTTCTAATGTAATTTCTCAGAAAACAATATGCTGCCCATGAAGTGAATTATATATATGATATATTCTATGAATGGACATGAGCTTAGATTTTAAAGTTTGTAGCCTAAGCACAGGCCAATTAATTATTCCAATGTAGCCCTGCTCTATACTTACCCTCTCATAAGATGATCACTGAAGACTGGGTGCTATAGGAAAGTACAATGGATTAAGAAATTAGATGGTGCCTGACTATCAAAATGGATAGTGTCTAGGATCTTAAAATCTTATCCTGAGAACACCATCCATCTAGAAAAGTCATCCCCAGTCCACGTAGAAAATGACAAAGCAACCTAAGGGTGACCAAATGATTTTAAATAAAACCCATGATCAAGAGGAGGGAATGTATGAGAACTTAAATTCTAAGGGACTGGATTTGTGGAAGGCTGAAGTCTACAGTGGGAACCCTAACTTCATTTTGAGTCTTGATAAGTTCAAGTGCCATTTGAATTCTTTATGTTACTTCTCCAGTGCTTGCTGGTCATTTGAGTTCAACAACGTGGCTATGCTTCAAAAAGTCCAGGACAAGCCCAAGGAGGGGCAGTTCGCTTTTAGGAAGAATGTAATTGAAAGTAGATAATGCAGAAAGATGCTTCCATAAAGAACTAGGGAACTTGCCTGAGTATGTCCTTCTTACACAAAGAACTTACCTAGGCATGTCTTTAATGATTTACAGAAAATAGTCAATCTTATAATCTTTTTTAACCCACAATTATGTAAGTATCCCAATCATGGTCCTTCCCCTGCTTCTGTAGTACTGCCTGTGACAGTGATGGATTGCCCTACCACCAATTATGATCTTGTGATGATTTTTTTTTGTCCTCTATTGTGTATAATGAATGCCATGACTGTGATTCAGTGGATTACATCAGCCTCTGTACTGGGTACATTCTGACAGCTTTCCTCATTCTTATTGTCTTTGTTTTTGTCTTTGTTCTGTTTGAGGCTTAATAAAAGGGTCTCAGTTGAATATTATGTATTGAGTCTAGGGTCTTTTCCTCTAGCACAGTTCTTACAGCTAGAGATATTCTGCAACACCAAACTTCCCATATGCTGTGGACAGATATAAACACACACTCGCATGACTGACAGGAAGAATCACCTTGACTTTGTTGTGAAAATCACAAAAGTGATTTCGTTAATGACTTAGGACCTTCAATCAATTATAGTTAGATGTTCAATAAATGTTTGTTGCATTGAATTACTCAGTGTTAATTGTCTGCTTCTTCCACAGGTGTTCACATAAGGGGCACTTTGTAAGCATAAATGAGATTGACAAACTGACATTTTTATTCATGTGCACGTAACAAGGCAGAAACCAAAGGAAGCAGAAAGAGAACAGTGGTTAGATTCCAATTTTGTTCATGTTCTTCTGGGGCCAATGGGGTGGAGGAGAAAAAAGGGATTGATGCATCAGTGTATACAATTAATGCAGCCTATGAATTGCAGCTTATAACCTAAGTGAAGACCTGTTTCCCCTCCACTAGCAGGAACCATACATGCTGCTTAATGTCTGGATCAGTAATTGTACTCACAAAACTTTCAAGGCAGGATTCACCTGGAGGTGAATGCCTTACTTCTAAGCTGTCACTGCACACCTCTTTAAATACAGACACCAACATGCCAATTAAAAGCCTAGTTTGCAGGGGGACAATAGAACAGAACATGGGCTTCATTCTTATCCAGCTGAACAAAAGCAATAGCTTTTCTCTGGGAGCTCCAGGGACTGGAACCTCTTTTGAATGATCCCTGCCACCCAACACTTCCTGACTTTGGTCACTGATGAAATAGGTAACAAAAGGGGAACAAATAGTAATGAATCAGAATTTCACTGCTATGGACAAGGGAGGGCCCCAAAGAGGAGCAGACTGACCCATTCCATTTGTATCACTTGTAACCAAAATTGTCACTGATTTTCAGAACAATCACTGTCTCCCTGAAACCAAAATCTACACGCCACAATAACTCTTGAGCCTTCACCCTCTGCATTATTAATCACGTTCATGATACCTTACTTAGCAGGTTACAATGTGAGCTTACTCTCAGACTCTGTGGTGATCAAATTAAAGAGGCTCACTCTGTTCCATGAAAAAACTGCTGCACAGTCCATTCATTTTCCCTAAATGTTTCCCCACTTCAAATTGGCATTCCATCCATGTTGCATATATTTTTTAAAAGCCATCTTATCGGTCAATAATATTCAACTTCTACCCGTGACAATAATTTACTACCCTCAACTGTGTACATACATAGAGAAGATATACACACAGTGTGTTTGCGAGCACATTTGCTCATCCCTTTAGTCTCTCCCATCAGAGTGGATTCTCCCTTCCTATTGTGTTTCAGCCTTTTATTGGCAGTCTCTTTTTCCTGCAAAGAGCGATTACAAATAAAATCCTAGAATTGCAAATAGAAAGGTGGATGTCTTTTGTTCAGCTTCCTGTCCAAGTTGTTACTACCTTTGTCATGGTAATCAGTCATCAGAATTTCATAGCCTGAATATTCTCCCAGCTCCTCATGGGCATTGTGTGCTTAAATGAGGATGAGTTTATGGTCTCCTTCCTTGCTGGCTATAGACTAAAAAGCTTTAAAAGTCAACCTGCTTTAAGATGACCAAGAGATTTAAATGGAAGTCAACAGATGAACTGTATGTTTGAAGGGTTTCTAATGCAACACAAATCAAACAAACCAGGAAAGCCTGGACTGAAAATTTAGAAAGTAAAATACATACTTGCCAAGTTTTCTCATTTTGTCCTGAATAAGGTCGATGGGATTTTGACCCTAGTTGCATTTTCTCAATTGTGACAGAAGAGTTTCATCATTCATTGAAGGAGTGTGTGGAGGATATGTTGAGGACCTACTGTGCATCAGGTGCTTGATAAGCTGAGGGAGAACAAATAAACATGGTGACCTAACATACGTCCACAGATGTGTGGATAAACAAGCTGTGGTACATACTGTTAAAACAAACATCATAGCAAGCCAATCATAGATATTGATTGAAGTTTATTTAATATGCAAGTAGCAAATCAGGGTAACATTTTGACTAGAGTAAAAAATGTTTCAAAGATGAGAGAACCACAAAACAGTTTTGTACTAAATATTACTGGCATTGCCATAGAATAAAGGATTGGAACACACTGATAAAGAAATTTGTGATCAGGAAGGATTTTCATGTAGCATTGTCTTGAAGAGCAATTAAAATAATTACCGATTCATCCTAACATAGCCTCTAGTCTGACCCTTGTGATCTATTTTCCCTAAACTTAATGAATTCTTCAAAAGAGTACGATGCCCAAGGCACAATAGTCTTACTAGTTTATGCAGATCATTGTTTGACTCAAAAGTGGCCTTTAAACCCACTGCCAGACTTTAGGATCAAGATTCAAAAAGATATCTAAGGGCAGTAGGTTACTGCAACTTCCATGAAAGCCAGAAATCTGGATTCCAGGAGAATTAAAGTAGTTTCTCAATACATACAAGGAAATAGTACTCAATCATAAAAGGAAATGAAGTTCTGATGCAGCTATTTAATGGATGAACTTTGAAAACATTATCTAGGATAGGCAAATGCATAGAGAACAAAGTTTATTAGTAGTTACCAGGGGCAGGCAAGAGGGGAAAAAGGAGTCATTGCTTAGGGGAAACTGAGATTCTGTGAAGGCTGTTGGAAAACTTTGGAAATGGATAATGGTGATGGTTGCAC
>NW_006921599.1:9301561-9305171 GCF_000298275.1 Orycteropus afer afer
AAAAAAAAAAAGATATGATAAGAAACAGAATAGGAGCTCTGGTAGCCTAGTGCCTTAAGGCACTTGACTGCTAACCAGGAGGCTGGTGGTTCAAACCCACCAGCCACTCCTTGGAAGGCAGATGGGGCAATCTACTTCCGCAGTGATACTGCCTCGGAAACCCAAGGAGGGGTCGCTATGAGTTGGGTATGACTCGATGGCAAATAACAACAACAACTACAAGAGAATAAACACACCTGAATACCTATTTATGCCACTGTGCAAAAATGGAAAATTAGTTCATGTGTACCCCTTAACTGTTACTTGATTCTCGGAGCTGATTTCACCAATGAGAGTCCATTTATAATAGCTGGTATACTGTTAACAAATCACTGATTTCACTAATAAATACCCATTTCTGACTGTGGACATGCTTATTCACAAAAGGTCAGGTATCGATCAACCTAACAGAAATGAATTTGTAGTCCTGATTTGGGGCTTTATTATGGGACACTGGCAGAATACCTCAAAAACGTAAATTCCCAATTAGAGGGACACCTCTATACTTAGGTTGTGCCTTAACTTAACATGTGCACGGTATTGCATTATCTATGGTAAAGTATTTGAAAGCATGTCATAGACATCGTAACAGTTTACAAGACAGCCTGATCTATATTTTATTTCTGACATGAATGAATAATTTATCTCACCAGTATTTCATCAAAATATTGCCATTTCCCCTGTTAATTAGATGGAGGGTTTTGTGACAAAGCAGAAACTGTTGTGGTCTGTTAGGTTGTAGGACATAAAAGATCTTTTTTTCTCCAGCAGATGGGGCCACCAATGATAAAAGAGACTTGAGAGCCATTTAACGGGCCACCGGGCTGTTTGTGATTGAAGCTAAGAGCTAGCGGTGATTAAATTTATGCTAAGCACCTAGCACAGTGCCCGGCACAGCACTGCTGCTGGGTGTCTGTTAGAGTTTGCTTCTTCCCCACCCCAACAAGTTAGAAATGGGTATGGCTAATTAGAAAGTTTTTACACTGAATAGCTAGTGCTTAAAGTGGGTATTTTAATATCATTCTGTCCTTGAAGAAGATTACTTAGTTAAGTGACTTGTCCTGAGTCTGTATCAAGAAATCATTGGTGAAGCCTGGAATAGAACTCGGAGACTTTGAGTTCAATTTCCAATATGATACCTTCTCATGCTAGGATGCCTTTGCTCCTCTCCTCTGTAGGCACCTTTGCCAAGAGAGGATGAGATGCTCAAAGCATCTCTAATATTCAATCAGCCAGTTCTTGCCACCTGCCTAATGATACTTTGCTTTCATATCTGTAGTTTCAAATTAGAAAAATACAGAGCCATTCCTTCCTTTCTCCTCCCTCCCTTCCCTCTTCCTTTCCTTTCTACCTTCCCTCCTTCTTCTTTCCTTCTCTTTCTCCCCTTCCCTTTTTTTCTTCTTTCCTTTTTGCCTCCCCTTCCCTCCTTTCTCTCTTTTTATTTTCCCTCCCTCCTTCCCTTCCTTCTTTCCTCCTACTCTCCCTCCTTCCCTCATCCCTCACTCCCTTTCTTTTACCTATGACAAGCTTCAGGCTTGGAAATAAAAGGAAAGAATAAGAAAAACCCTGCTGACTGTTTTATGTCATGTGTGTATGTATGTGTGTGGTGTGTGTGTGGGGGTAGGGGGTTACGGAAGTGGCAGGATTGGGAGTTACAGCAAGAGGAACCTAAACTCAATTGGTGCTAAAAATAACTCCTAATTTTAAAAAACTTTGACAGTTGGCTGGCTTGGCATTATTTCCATTTCCTTTTGTAGGCACTCTCACTTGACCCTGAAGACTCGGTGAATTTTCTGACCACTATATCCTATCACCCCAATAAGAACCTTACCATGTGTGTACATCTGCAAGCATGGTGATTCCACAATGTCAAGACCAATGTTGCTCTCTTAGTAGCTGTTGTTCAGCCTGCAGCTAACATTTCCTCACACTTCTTGGCCTGAAGCCTAAAAATGTAAGGAGGAACATAGCCCTTCCTCCCTCTCAGTTCCCCATTTCTTTCAGCAATTCCCCTTCCAGAAGAGAGAGGAAAGTTGAGGTTTGCTCTAAAGTTTCCAAAAAGCTACAGTGCAAATCACTCTAATTGTTTGCTAGATGAACAATGATCACTCTAACCTCCTAATTAACATTGTTAAAATCTGCTAACAAAGGACATTTAATAATATCTTAATTAGGAAGGATTTCCAATTTGTGATATGAAGCATGTTAGACAAACAGGGGACAATTCTCCCTTTGTTCCTGGGTTCAGCAGTGGCAGAGATTACATGATATGACACAACATGTTCTGTGTTTGCCGTTTATCATTCTATATCCTTCACACATTTGCACTACCTAATTAGTGTCTTGGCTAATTTTACCTGTGTTATTGTTTGCACTGTAATTTGGAGAGAATAGAGTGGGTAATGCCATGCCATTCACATTGGGACAGGCATCTGGTTCTCTGCATTGGACTGATGACAGCTCCCAACTGCATTCTGGAAAAGACCCTAGCTAGCAAGTAAAGGAGCTCTGGTAGTGCAGTGGATAAGGCATTTGACTGCTAACCAGGTCAGCAGATCAAACTCATCAGCTGCTCTGTGGGAGGAAGATGAGGCAATCTATTTCTATAAAGATTTACAGCCTTGGAAACCCAGTAAGAGTTGCTATGAATCAGAATCAACTTGATGGCAGTGAGTTTGTTTTGGTTTTGAGCAAGTAAAGGAATCCATTGGTAGTGCAACCAGTTAACCTGCTCAGCTGCTAATCTAAAGATTGGTGGTTCAAGTGCACCTTGGAAGAAAGCCCTGGCAATCTATCTCCAAAAAATCAGATATTAAAAACCCTATGCAGCACAGTTCTATTCCTAACACAATGGGGTTGCCATGAGTAGGAGTTGAGTTGAAGGCAACTGTTTTGTTGTTGTAATTGTTTTAGCAAATAAAGTAAACTTTCCTGGACCTTTGATAGCAGATAGATAAGATGAACAGCCTTTGCAGGCTGCTCCAAATAAACATGTGGATAACTAACCATTCTAGTCTCCACTCCTTTTCCAAGCTCTTACAGATTTTTTAAAAGGCTCCTATTATCTATTACTTAATTATTAAACAGTGTCTACTCTGTTCTCATAAATTATCTATGTGTTAGAGATATTGGCATATAAGAGAGAGTCATGGGGAAAAGGGAGTTTCCAAAGTCAATTATCCCAGCTACGAAGATTTGTTTTGGTTTAGGAAGATTTGAGAATAGAATGGGACCTTTCAATTATTCTATACTGGCCCTTTAAGGTTCGTATGTGTTTGGTTAGGGTGGGTAGGGGGAGGAAGGGTTAGGACACCGAATAATCCCTGATTCATTATTCTCACTTATTTGTGAGGACTTTCTCGTTGTTGGTCCTTTTTTCATGAGTCCTGATTTCTTTATTCTGAAGACAGGAAAATGCTTGGAAGAAATTATTAACACTGAATGTTATTTGGGATTATATAAATTACATCATCTAAATAAAATAGGAGCTCTGGTAGCATAGTGGCTAAAGCACTTGACTGCTCACCAGAAGGCTGGTGGTTCAAACCCACCAGCCACTCCTCGGAAGGAA
>NW_006921599.1:9305651-9312233 GCF_000298275.1 Orycteropus afer afer
AAAAAAAAAAAAAAAAAACCACTTTTCAATTGAATAGCATGATCTGAGCCCATATTGAAAAGATGCTAAACTTACATTGACATCTATCCCTTCTCTGTCTCTGTCTCTCTTTCTCTTTCTCCCTCTCTCTCTCTCTCACACTCACACACACATGCATGCTATGATGATATTGTTACCTTTGGAGGACCTTACTAACAAGGATGCTGCAGAGAGGTTCTTGGTGGAGGTAAAGAAGAATGGTGAAGGAGCCCCTCATTGTTCCTCAACAAAAGGTGTTTAAAGAGAAATACTTCTTCAAACACAGGGATGTTTTATTGGCTACACAAAGGCTTTCAACTGCTTATGTTTTGTTATGTTATGTTATGAATAACATCACAAAGAATGGAATTCCAGAACACTTAATTGTGCTCATATGGAATCTGTACATAAAACAAGAGGCTGTTGTTTGAACTGATGCATGGTTTTAAACCAGGAAAGATGTGTGTCAGGGTTGTATTCTTTTACCATATTTATTCAATCTTTATGCTGAGCACATAATTTGAGAAGCTGGACTATATGAACACGGTGACATCAGGACTGGAGGAAGACTCATTAATAACCTACGATATGAAGTTGACACAACCTTGCTTACTGAAAGTGAAGAGGACTTGAAGCATTTACTGATGAAGATCAAATCTACAGCCTTCAGTACGGATTACACTGCAACGTAAAGAAAATAAAAATCTTCACAACTGAACACATAAGCAGCATCATGATAAACTGAGAAAAGATTGAAGTTGTCAAGGATTTAATTTTACTTGGATCCATGATCAAAGCCCATGGAAGCAGCAGTCAAGAAATCGGACATCATATTGTGTTGTTGTTGTTGTTGTTGTTGTTATGTGCCGCGGAGTTGGCCCCAACTTATAGCAACCCCTCCTTGGGTTTCCGAGGCAGTATCACTACAGAAGCAGATTGCCCAACCTTCCTTCTGGGTAAATCTGCTGCAAGAGATCTCTTTGAAGTGTCAAAGAACAAAGATGGCACTTGGAGGACTAAGGTGCACCTGACCCAAGCCATGATATTTCAGTTACCTCATATACATGTATAAACTGGATAGTGAATAAGGAAAAACGAAAAAGTGATGCATTTGAATTATGGTGTTGGCGAAGAATATTGAATATATCATAGGCTGCCCGAAGAATGAACAAATCTGTCTTAGAAAGTATAGCATTCCGGCTCCTCTGAAGTGAGATGACAAGACTTTGTCTCATGTACTTTGGTTATATTATCAGGAGGGACCATTCCCTGGAGAAGGACATCAAGCTTGGTAAGGTCAGTGAAAAAGAGGAAGACCCTCAACAAGATGAATTGACAAAGTGGCTGCAATGACAGGCTCAGATATAGCAATGATTGTGAGGATGGCACAGGACTGGATAATATTTTGTTCTGTTGTGCATAGGGTCACTATGATTTGGAACCAACTCTATTGCACCTAACAACAATAACAACAATATCATCCCTCCCCACACACACCCATCTCCCTCACCTCTAAACACACACATATACAACATACACCAATTGACCCAATATATTACTATCTGTGTTTTGTTGTTGTTAACTTCAGTGAATGTATCGAAACTCCATGCATTACAAAACAAAATGCTGCCTGGTCCTGCCTTATCCCCATGATCTGTTGTGGACTGGACTGCTGTGATCCACAGAGTTTTCACTGGTTGATTTTTGGAAGTAGATTGCTGGGCCTTTCTTCCTAGTGCATCTTAGTCTGGAAGCTCCACTGAAAGCATCATAGCAACACACAAAACTCCATTGACAGACAAGTGGTGGCTGCATGAGATGCACTGGCCAAGACTCCACCTTGGGTCACTTACATGGAAGGTGAGAATTCTACCACTGAACCACCACTGCTTTTGACATTGGGCCGTAAAAACAAAACAAAACAAAATAAAAGCTCAAACTGCCATGGATACAGATTTGACTCATAGTGACCCTTCCTTGGGCTTCCAAGGGCCAAATATAGATAATATTAATATTTTAGAGTTGGAAGAGGCCTTAGAAACCACCACCTTCCCCCTTATTTTACAAATGAAGACACTAGGGGGATCCTAGAGGAAAAGTAACTCCCTAAGATCTCAGCATGTTAACAGGACAGCCAAGGCAAAATCCTTACAGCCCAACTCCCAGGGACTGCTCTTCTTGAAAGTGATAGCCAAACACAATGCTGATTTCAAAGAGATAATCAAAACCAAACTCACTGCCATTGAGTCGATTCTGAATCATAGTGACCCCATTGGGTTTCCAAGGTAGCAAATCTTTACAGAAAGTAGATTGCCCCATTTTTCCTTCCACAGAGCATCTGGTGGGTTTGAACAGCCACCCTTCTGGTTTGCAATCAAACACCTTTGGCACTGCATCACCAGAGCTCCTTTTCAAAGAGAGACCTCAGAAAAAGACACAGTCTAAAGAAAAAGCATGACCATCTCTTGCTTCTCCTGCTCATCGAACTTCATGGATTCCTGCTCATTTCTGAAAGGGTGGACAACTTGAAATGATAGTAGTTCTGATGCAGGGGAGAACAAGAAGTGAGCAGAAAAGAGAGAAATTATTTAAATCGACAAGTTCTCCCATGATTGTTCGCAAAAACAATCACTTTTTGATGATACAGCAGCCTTATCGGAGAAGTAATTTACAGATACCATTCCAAAGGTGGGGGGGAGGATCCTACAAAAACAAACAGCAAAAAAACACAGAAGGAAAGAATTCATTAAGGAAAAACAAACAAACAAGCAAGCAAAACGATCAACTCCTCCTGCATTTATGTGTTGAAAAGGTTTGCCTGTAAATCTTGATGTTGACATTCATCCCAGATCCATTTTAGAGGCAGCCTACAGACTCAACAGGGTGAGAGAAAACACTAAATCATAATTACCTCATAAAAGCCAAACCTATTTCTCTTACTGCTTGAGAACTAGTATAGCTTCTCAAAATATCATAAATCTATTGTGTGCTCTCCTGTTTTACTTAACAGCCAATTAATGTTCCTGTTTAAAGGAATTAAAGCCAGGGCTTAGAAGGGGTGAGGGCAAAGGGAAAATACAGGTCTTTAAACTTGGCCTAGAACACAGATACAATGTGCAGATACTACAGCCTTCATTACAGAGCTGCTCATTAAAGGATTCAGCCACAGAAAAATCTTGTGGCAATCCACACGCAGTAATAGGATCTTGTTCTTATAAGCATAGTGAAAAGGAAAGCATTTCTCAACATCATCTTGAGTAGGTTCCAAAATCCTATAGCGTGACATCCGGCATGATGTCATGAGGTCTTGCTCCTCTCTAGAAAGTCCTTCTGCAGATGAACAATCTAGGCCACTTATGTGGCCAATGTAATTAGCAGGAGCATGAGGATAGACCAAAACAAAGGAGATCCACAGCTCCAACAATTGTCCAGGCTCCACCAGTGGCTCCAGATCCCGATATATACCTGTGACAGTGCCACACATTTCCAAAGGAAGAAAAGAAAGTCTTTCTTTGTTCTCAGAGGGTTTGCCTGTAACCCGGTCATTCTTAAGGAAAGAGTTCACCAGTTGGCATTTTTAAATTCTCAGCAAAGATTGAAGCAGCTGGGTTTGAGGGCTCTTGGGCAGTCCATGAAAATGAGCACCTGATGCAGAGTGCTCCTTGATACTTTTGTGGCTTTGGCCTCTGTATCTCAGTTCCTGGCCCTGGAAAATGAAGATGTCAGTAACTACCAATGGCCCATGTGGCAAAAATATGTTGAAATTACTTAGAATATTACTTTTGCCACACATGAGTTTCTCTATAGTATTGTGATCTATAGCCAGCATGATATTAAAAATATTTAACAAGTAAGAATAAGATCTGATCCATTAGAGTAGTTGATAGTCCAGAACAGTGAGTATGGAGTATGGCCATACCAGCATTGGCTGGCTGAACATCTACTTGGTCTTCAGAGATAGTCAGAACAATCTTGAGGTGAAGCTTAAGAAAAGAAGGGCAAAGCAAAATGATGTGGACAGCAAGGAGATGGCAAGAGGTAGATGACTATTTGACACTAGGACTCAAGGGGATATCTGAACTGAATATGGGCCCAGCAGAAAGAACATGTGTACTGGATTCAGACAAATCCAGCTCAGATCTCATTACAAGCCCCAAATATATGGCAAGCTACTGAACTCCTCTGAGCCTCAATTTTCCTATCTGCAAAGGAGATAATGAGCCCTGGTAGTGTACTAGATAAGCATTCGACTGTTAACTAAGAGGTCAATGGTTCAAATCCACCAACTGCTCCATAAGAGAAAGACCTGGTGATCTGCTCCTGTAAAGATTGCAGCCTGGGAAACCCTATGGGGCAGTTCTACTCTGTCACATGGAGTTGCTATGAGCTAGAGTCAAGTGGATGGCATACAACAACAAAATGGAGATAAATTGAAGTGTCACATATGAGACAAAAGATAGCACATATCAAAATTTATTTTTGTTAATCCCTCAAAATGCCCATAAAATTTTCTTCTCAAATTATCTCTCAGTGAATCTAACACAGTCAGGTGTTTTTCCAAAAATGGAACAGATCCCTGTGTCTCTAGCTGAACTGTAGACAAAATTCTTGAACTTAGTTTAAGGGCCATTCAAGATGGAAACAAGTAAGTTTAATCACCAGAGCCATTCTTAATGCTGAGGAACAAAAATGGTTTGAAGGAACTCACATCTCATGCACACTCTGAAGCCCAAGTTCACTGACTGGAATTGGGAGTAAAATCATTTACACCAATGATATTAAATCTATTCTCTCTGCTCTCCAACCCTCTCTCTGTGTCAAGAATAAACAAAAATTGGCTTGGAACCATAATCGCAGGGGACATCAAGCTCAACTGGCATAACATGCTATACAAAACATTGCTCCACCTCATACTTTGGTGAATAGTGACTGGGATCTTAAAAGCTTACAAGCAGCCATCTATATGCAACGATGGGTCTTTCCTCATCCAGAGCAAAGAAGAATGAAGAAAACCAAAGATTCATGGAAACAATTAGTCCTAGCAACTGGTACCATGTGATCTACAGCCTATATCACTATGAGACCAGAAGAACTAGATGTTGCCCGGCTACCACTGTCAACCACTCAGAGGGGGATCTTTGTAGGAAATCCTGGATAAAGAGCAAGAACAGTGTGGAACAAAACTCAAAATCATTTGGGAAATAAATGGGGGAACCAGGTTTACTGGTCTGATGGAGCCTTATGGAACCACTGAGACTGTGGTCCCTAGCTGCCCTTCAGGTCTGGGATTGAACCCACACCTGTGTCTTCCAGCCAAACAAAAGACAAGCATATGAGTTGAACATGTACCTGAGGTAGATACACTCCTTGGAGAGAACAATCATGGGATAATGAAGGGCTGTTTATGCACAGGGAGACAGCTCAGGGAGCAGGAGTGCATGGATGGAAAGACACAGGGAAGAAGTAACTATCAGGAGGAAGGAAGTAGAAGGCAGGCTGTTGCATTGGGGTAAATTGCAGTCAATATCATGAGACAAAGTGTATGTGAACTGTTGTATGGAAAGTGAATTTGCTCTGTAAACTTTCACCCAAATAACAAAATAAATAAATAAATAAAGAAGAAGAAACCAAAACCAAGACAACTGTCATCAAGTTAATTCTAACTCATAGCAACTCTATAGCCCAGAATAAAACTTTTCCATAGGGTTTCCAAGGCTGTAAATCTTTACAGAAGCAGACTGCCTCATCTTCCTCCCACAGAGAAGCTCGTAGGTTCAAACCACCACCTTTTTGATTAGCAGCTGAGTGCTTTAACCACTATGCCTCCAGAGTGCCTTTCTGTCAAGTGTATACAGTTAAATTTGTCTAAGTTGAATAAGACAGATGCATCCATCATATAACCCCACTATATTTATGTATATACTTCCCATGACTATTGCAAGGAATAAGAGAGGTGGTGTACATTGCTTGCACAGGGCAAGACTTGGTATGGATTCAGGCAGAAAACAAGCACATGAAGAAATGTTCACAATCATTAGCCAATAGAGAGATGCAAAATCAAAACAACAATGAGATGCCATCTCGCCCCAGCACTGATAGCAAAGTTCAACAAGACAGAAAATAATAAATGTTGTTGAGTATGTGGAGAGATTGGGACTCTCATATACTGCTGATGGGACTGTCAAATAATACAACTACTGTGGAAAGCAGTATGGTGATTCCTTAAAAATTTGAAATTAGAAATACCATTTGATCCAGAATCCCATTACTAAGTATATATCCTAAAGAAGTGAGAGCCAGGACATGAACAGATATATACACACCCATGTTCACAGCACTATATATATAATAGCAAATAGATGGAAACAACATAGGTGTCCATCAGCAGAAGAATGGATAACCAAACTATGGTACATACACACAATGGAATACTGTGCAACACCAGAGAATAATGTAGAATCTGCAAAATACCACATAACATGGATGAACTTGGAGACATTATGCTGAGTGAAATAAGTCAATCACAGAAGGACAAATATTTTATTAGTTCACTATTATAAAAAG
>NW_006921599.1:9313253-9317262 GCF_000298275.1 Orycteropus afer afer
TATGCTCCCTGGAGAAATCAATCATGGGAGAACAAAAGGGCAGTGTTTACATAGGGAGACAGCTTGGGGGTCAGGAGTGCATGGGAGGAGAAGACAGGGAAGAGGTAACTACAGGGAGGAAGTGGGAAGAGAGCTGTTACACTGTGGGGAATTGCAGTCAATGTCATGAAACAAAATGTTTATGAACTGCTGTATGGAAAATGAATCTGCTCTGTAAACTTTCACACAAATCACAATTTAAAAAAAAAAGACTTGGTAGGGGTTCAATCCATATATATCTCTATTTCCTCCTTTGCATGTGGAGATTTCCTATTTATGACTATCCTTAGAGAAAATTAGACAAATCACACAGCATGGCAACCCTACTTCCACCTAATGTCTTTATCCTTGAATGAAAGTTCTTTAAGATGAAAAGAAGACAAAAAGAATTAAGCAAGGAAGGAAGGAGGGAAGGTGAGAGGAAAGAAGAGAGACCAATGAAAAGATCAGTGGAATGAGTTTCAATAATGATGATACTGACAGCTGTGTGAAGGTGGTGAGATGTTACAGTTAGATTCTATGTGTATATCCATGAATATTAGCAAATTTTTCATTGATCATTTTCTTTACGATGGACCTAGCATTATGCTAGGCCTTTTCATATGTGACAAGGAAAAATTGCTTAATTATTTACAGCCTCTTTCCCTTTTCAAAGAACTCTGGTGGCATAGTGGTTAAAGTATTCAGCTGCTAACCAAAAGATCAGTGGTTTGAACTAGGCACTCTGTGAAAGGGAAATGAAGTAGTCAGCTTCTGTAAAGATTTAGAGTCTTGGAAACCCTATGTGGCAGTTCTCCTCTACTATACAGGGTTGCTATGAGTGCAATCGACTCAATGACAATGGTTTTGATTTTTGGTTTGGGTTTCCCTTTTCACCCTTTTGAAGGGATTCTTTGTCACTATTCTGCTCTTTGAATCTTTGCAGAACTAGGGTGGGAAATGATGAGAAAAACAAAGATTGGCTGGAGTGATGCATGTTGGGAAGGATCATGTCTCTAGGGGAATAGGATTCATCAAGAGGAGAGGGGGAGGGAGCCAGGGCTGATCAGTAGTCAGATACTTGAGGAGTTTGGAGGCAGACAGTTGCTAGAATGAGAGAAAAATAAAAAAAATAAAGGATTTTGCAGCATACTTGGAATTAAATCCTATTGGAAGAGGGTAGAGGTTTAACTAGCCTATGAAATAAGATTTGTGGCTAAGGACCCTTGTTTTCTCAGAGTGTGATACGGCCTCAAGGCTCAGATTTATTTGGGTTACATAGAACACTCTGAGGAAGGCTTGAGTTAATTTCCACCTGGCAAGAATAAGGAGAGAGGTGGGAAGTACTTTTTTTATCTGAGACTACAGAGCCAGTATTAGGGTGGGCAGTATCCTCACCTTCATCTGTCTTATGCCAAGCCCACACTCTGATTATGATACACCCCTTTCAAAGGAGCTCTGGTGGCATGGTGATTAAGGCATTGGATTGCTAAGCAAAAAGTTGGTGGTTCCAACCTACCTGCCATTCTATAGGAGAAAAATGAGGCAGTCTGCTTCCATAAGGATTTACAGCCTATGTAACCCTATGAGGCAGTTCTCTGTCTTATAGGGTTGCTATGAGTTGGAATTGACTCAATGGCAGTGGTTTTTTGGGGTCTCTTACTCTGGGTGGCACAGTTGCCAGTCATTGGAAGTCATATGAATCAGATTCAATAGTGACCCCATTTAGATATTACTTGAAGTGGTTGAGGGAAAAAGGGTAGTTAAATACTTCCTCAAGATTTTTAAAAAAGCCTAAAATCTTGGAAATGCTCCTTCAGCTTTATTTAAACTGATCATGGATACTGACTTCACCCTCTGTGGAGCCCTGTCAGAAGTAGCCTTGATCTTAACCATGCTATATTTTGTTAATGATCACCATCCTTCCTTATCTTGGTAGTCTACTTCAGAAACAAACATTTTGTACCACTATGAATCTTTTGGACAAGAGTCATGATTTCTGCTCCATTGTTAACCTAGGGACTTAATTGCTGCTTTTCCTCTTTCTCATTTCACATTAATAGTCACTCTAATCATTGTTCAGCTCAGTCTCTGCAATAGCATTTTTTAAAATCTGTAAAAAAAAAAAAAAAATTGCTGTAATTAACTAATCCCTCCACATTTGGCAATAGGCAAAATGTCTTTTAAGCCCTATGCATAGGTCAAACAAGGATAATACATAGGCTTTCAATGGCTTCCCCAACTAAATCAGCAGAAGTTGGAGTTTTCTAATCTGAGTCATATTAGATTAAACAGTGGACTTGTAACAAAATCAGTCAAGGCAGTTTTATTCAACAGCTTACACTCAAAGAGACTTGTGCTCCCTCCTGGTCATTTCAGACTTCCATAGGTATGAAGACATCGGCATGTCCATTCCTCCACAGACTCATGGGAGAATTGGAAGCCCGAAAGGGATACGAGACCAAGGATTTAGTCACCTAAGTGAGGCTTTGCTGCAAATTAAAACATCCAGTCCACAGAGACCTGAGGGGAAATCAAACATTTCCAATTAACAATAACCACTCCTGCTAAATTCTGAAAAGTTGCAAGAGAGTCCCTCACAGGTAAACGTGAGTTTTCTAACTAATGATTTTGCACGGTCTGAGAGAGGCACAAACAAGAGAATTAGTGAGAGTCTGTCCCAGGGAAACAGGGTCTCAGCTGCTCATTTCCTTCTTTCTGAAAATGAATGTGACACCTGACATCACATCACATCATCCAAGAGTTTTGTTGTTGAGTTGGATTGCTTGATTGTTTGAATAATCAACCATTTGCACTCTGACTCATAGTGACCTTATGTTGTTGTTGTTGTTGTTACGTGCTGTCAAGTCGGCCCCGACTCATAGCGACCCCTCCTTGGGTTTCCGAGGCAGTATCACTAGGGAAGTAGGATTGCCCAACCTTCCTTCTGAGGAGTGGCTGGTGGGTTTGAACTGCCAGCCTTCTGGTTAGCAGTCAAGTGCTTTAGCCACTATGCTACCAGAGCTCCTATAGTGACCTTATAGGACAGAATAAAAATGCCACACAGAGGTTCCAAGGCTATAAATATTTATGGAAATAAACTGCCACATCTTTCCATCACAGTGGCTGGTGAGTTCAAACCGTTGACCTTTTGGTTAGTGTTGGAGACCAAGAAAAAGACCACCAAAAGGACATGATTGCAAGGCACATGTTCTAACAACAGCTAAGAGAAGGCAAGGCCTCTCTTCTGGTTGAATGCTTGTTTAGCTCCAGCTTTGAGTTCCTGGGGCAAAACGTTGCCCAAGCAGAATGTTTGCTAACCTCTTTTGTTGGAACAATGTTTTGTCCTAAGAGTAGCATACCTTAGTAACCATTCTTTAGAATCATGTACCTTAACAATTATATTATGTTTTAGCATGACACATTTTAGTGATGATTTGCTATTTTTGTAAGAGATATTAACCCAACTAATCATCCATTACTTTCGGGCATGGGAAAAGACCTCCAGGTATGCAAAAGAGTAAAATTTTAACTTTTAGAGAATACTTGATTGCTATAAGGAAATATGTGATTGTATTGTAAAAGAATATTTGATTGTACACTCGATTGTAGTAGGGAAATTCCAAGAATAATGATGTAATTTTGCACAATACGTATAAATAAAGCAGGACAGATGTGTCAGGGGTTGCTCTCGCATCATATGCAGAGTGTCCACCTGGCCCCCCATTCCTTTTAAATCTTTACTCCTTTCGTGTTGCTTTGTTTCATGATCTGTGTGGTATTGCCGGATGCGGCAAGTTAGCAGCCTGACACTTAACCAGAGTGCCACCTTCCTTGCAAATATACTCTTCTAAACTCTGGGATTAAATTTTCTGATTATGTCAACCACTTGAGGTTGACTGGGTGAAAATTTTTCACCAGTCACAAATAACTGTTTTATTCCACAGGATTCTGATACTTCATCTGGATTCATTAAAACATGCACTGCATT
>NW_006921599.1:9317372-9323094 GCF_000298275.1 Orycteropus afer afer
AATATCCTATTCTGCTGTAAATATGGTCCAGGTACTAAATGTTAAGCTAGGAATTTCTAAGTATACAATCTCTGTCACTTCTCAGGTGAATATGTGCCTTGTTGTAATTCTGTTGGGACATGCACACGCCTCTACTTCCTAGCTGCTTATGTGTCCCTCTTCAAATTTCTTCTGTGATAAGAGAGAGATAAAGGTGAAATGGGGATTTGATCTGTGATAATCATTTGTGTCCAGAACTCTATTTCTGGTTTATTGTAGCCTATTAAGATGTTACAGTTAAAAGATGGAAACAATCTAAGAGTCCATCAACAGCTGAATGGATAAACCAAATGTGGTATATACATACAATGGAATATTATTCAGCCACAAAGAGAATCAAAGTCCTGGTACACACTACGACATGAATGAACTTGGACATGTTATGCTGAGTGAAAGAAGTCAGACAAAAAAAGACAAATATCATACGATTCCACTTCTATGAAACATTTAGACTAGCCAAATGCATACAGATAGGATATAGATTAGAGGTTACCAGAAACTGCATAGAGAGGAAATGAGAAGTTATTGCTTAATAGTTAGTGATTTTCTGTTTGGGGTAGAAAAAAAGTTTAGAAGTAGATACTGGTGATTGTGTAATTAATACTACTGATTTGTACACTTAAAAATGTTTAACACGGCAAGTTTTATGTTGTATGTATTCTGCTCTTAACTAAGATGTTAGGGAGCTCTTGTGGCGATTGGTTAAAGTACTAGACTACTAACCAAAAGGTTGGTGATTTGAACCCACCAGCCACTCCATGGGTAAAAGATGAGGCAGTCTGTTTCTGTAAAGATGTACAGACTTGGAAACCCTGTGTGGCAGCTCTGCTCTGTCCTATAGGGTTACCATGAGTCAATGTTAGTGGGTTTAGGATATTAGATTTACCAAAGGTTAAAATAAACTGCTTTGTCTTATTTCCAGTGTCCATCTATGGATTTCAGGCATGGGAACATCAGGCAGCTGGGAATTTTGAATTGGACAGGGTACAGAAGAACACTCTCTGTTGACGTGGTCAGGGCAATAGCACTGCAGTGGGGGGTGGCCATTCTAAGTGATGTCTTAGTATAAGTAAGGAAGGTGATACTGTGGGCCATTCTATTTCTTCTCCTCTCCCCTACTCTTCAGTTGATATGCCTCCTCAGTGAATTACCTTTAGCTCCCACATACGATGACACTACATTTTCTGAAATCACAGTAGACATCGTGAGTCATCTGAGTCACTGGATTAGTCATGTAAGAGGCACTTTCTCTAATCCTTACCACCCTGCAACGTATGGAGGCCTAGAATTTCAAGGGTGTGTTCTCAGTTTTACAGACTCTATCTTGCCAATCACCTTCTGTCTGTCAGTTTGTCATGCTGTGGTGGCTTGCATGTTGCTATGATTTGGAAGATATCCCACAA
The DNA here is from genome assembly GCF_000298275.1 of Orycteropus afer afer. Classification (NCBI taxonomy): domain Eukaryota; kingdom Metazoa; phylum Chordata; class Mammalia; order Tubulidentata; family Orycteropodidae; genus Orycteropus; species Orycteropus afer. The sequence continues at coordinate 9,318,815 of NW_006921599.1, forward strand.
TATTTTAAATACCAGCAAGGTTGGCCATGTGGACAGGTTTTAGTGGTGATCCCAGACTAAGACAACCTAGGAAGAAAGGCATGGAGATGTACTTATAGCAATTAGCCAGTGAAAACCCTATGGACCACAACAGAATAATGTCCAATATCGTACTAGAAGATCAACCCCTAGTTAGAAGACACTGCACAAAAGCTGCAACCATGGACTCAAACATAGTAATGGTCATGAAGATGCTGCAGGACTCAGCAATGTTTGGTTCCGTTATGCCTAAGGATGCCGTGAGTAAGGACGGACTCCATGGCAACTAACAACAACAACCCACTGAATCTTTCATGGTCTTTTCTAAAGGTCCGCTCTCACTCTATCCTCCTTGTGGATAGGAAAGTATCTCCTCTCAGTTAGGAAACTCAGTTAGCTCCTGGAAGCTATTAGCCTCTTTTGCTTTCTCTGCTCCAGAGTGAATAATTCTATTCTCTGAACATTTACTGGTGAACTTCTACTCAAACTTTCTTGTCATCTTTTTTTGTTGCTTTCTTTGCTTAGAAAATCAGGGCCATGTTTTTCAAGTCCCTTTCTGAAACACAATGACCTTCCCTTATTGTTTATTTCTGTTCAGTACAATATGTCTGGTAGAGTCTAAACTCAACTGTAAGGTTGAATTTAAAATTGCCTACAGTGTGGTCATTTGATACAAAACTGTATTAATTTAATCCACATTACTGCCCCCATAGCTAGTATTTTTCTTGCTATAAAATCAAAACTAGGAAAATTAAAAGATATAATTAAGCCAGTTCTCAAACCCCCAACCATTAAAACTGAAAAACACATGGAGTTCTGTAAAACGTTCAGACTTCATTGTTTTAGTTCATATTCTTTCTTTCTTTGCATGGTGTAATAAGAAAACAAAACAAAACTTTGTACCAGAAGACCTAGATTCCAGTTATTAATCCATTACTTTTTAAAAAAGACTGTAGGCAATTCATTTAACTTCTCTGGCTTCCCATTTCTTCATTTATGCAATGATAAAACCCATTGCCATGGGATGATTCCAACTCAGTGACATTGTATGAACTGTTTCATAGGGTTTCCAAGTCTTTATAGAAGCAGACTGCTACATTTTTCTCCCCTGGAGTGGCTGGTGGGCTCAAACTGCTGACCACTGAGCCACCTGGGCTCCTTAAGGAATGATAATTGGATTATGTCAAGCAGGTTTTCAAAACTCTTATTTCACCATAGAAGCCTTTTTAAAAAAGAAATCTTAGGCAGAAGTGCAATAGAAATAGCAGATAATAGAGAAATCTCTGGTTGGAGCACAGATGGGATGAGTCTGATTCATTCACTTAGATTCCCCTTACCCATTCTCACTTATTTGGTTTGTGTGAACATTTATATTACTACTGTATGGTTTTGGTAGGACATATATGTGTGTATGTTAGTTGCCATTATGGTCAGTTGCCACTGAGTCAATTCTGACTCACGTGATCCCATGTGTACAGAGTAGAACTGTGATCCACAGAGTTTCCAGTGGGTGATTTTTTTGGATGCAGATCAGTAGGCCTGTCTTCCAAGGTGCCTCTGGATGGGTTCAAAGCATCAACTTTTTGGCTAGAGGTTGTACACTTAACCATTTTGGCCACCCAGGAACTCACTCCTTCAATCTTTTCCTTCTGAAGAAGATCATATTAATAGTAGTTACTTCGATGTCACTAGCTCTTTCAATCATGAGTGTAACAGGGCAACTGAATGCTTACTACCCTCAAATATTTCTAGAACCCCTTCTGGGAGGTAAAATAGGCCTCATTTATGCTCATTAATAAGTATACTCTGGCAGATACTGCTGCCTTTCCTCTGTGGCTCCACTTGTACCCATTGCACTATATAGGTAGAGGTCATCGAGTCAACTATGATTCATAATGATCTTATGTACAACATTGCCCAGTCTGATGCCATCCTCATCATCACCAGCATGTACAAGTCCATGGTTGTGGCTACTATGCCAGTACATTTTACAGAGGGTCTCCTTTGCCCTTGCTAGTCCTCTATTTCACCAAATATGATGTCCTCTTCCAGTGACAGATCCCTTTTGATGATGTGTCCAAAGTGAGTGAGTTGAACAATACTCTATTGTCATCCATAAGCTTTTCATTGGGTAATTTTTGGTGTATCTTTAAAGTTTTTTCTAAATATAAAAGTATACTATATACTATATACTAAGACAAATATTTGACTAACTGATGTTACATATGAACCATATCTAACAGTTCTAACTTATTTACAAATTAGACTTAAAGACAGACTTACAAACGGAACTCATTCATAATCCAGATACTACATGTATGTGAAAATCAATCTTAGTTTGTATGCTGTACAAAAATAGACAAGGAGCTGAGTTTGACCTGAGGGCTCTAATATGCTTCTAATATGATCTCTGCCTCAGAAGGACTACCAGGTAGTGAAATAATTGAATGCCTACACAGATACCTATAGCCAAAGTCCTTGGAGCAGAAACCAGAAACCTTGTCTGATTATTCACCATTGAATCCTCAGTGCTCAGTCTCTGCCTAGGATAGGGGTTAACTAGATGGTGAGTGCTCAAAAATATTTATTGAATGAAGGAATAACACCAATTTAATTTATCTGTCAGTACTATGGGCATTTAAACTGTAGTATTTATGAAGAATACTGAATATACCATGGACTGCCAAAAGAATGAACAAATAACTCTTAGAAGAAATACAACCAGAATGTTCCTTAAAAGTGAGAAGGGCAGACTTTGACTACTTTACTTTGGACATGTCATCAGGAAAGAACAATCACTAGAAAAGGACATTATGTTTGGTAAAGTGAGGGTCCTCGAAAATGAGGGAAACCCTCAATGAGGTGAAGTGCCACCACAATAGCCACAAAAATGAACTCAAACATACCAAGGATCATGAAGATGGCACAGAACCAGGCAAAGTCTTGTTATATTATAAATAAGGTCACTATGAGTCAGAGCTGACTTCAAGGCAACTAACTATCATAATCATGGGCAGAATTTTTTTTCCAAAGTTATTTTGTGAGTGTTGTATTGGTCTTTTTTTTTTTTTTTTAATTTTATTTTAAGAGTTTGTTTTACATTCAACATCATGTGTGTTGTGTTGTTCTTGATGACTGGGTATCTCAGTATAAGTTGCAAATAGGAACCCATGGCTTTGATGTTTTCAATGCCAACAAAGAATTTCACACCTTTTTAAATATCATTCGATTGCAGGTATAGACTGTTGCAGCTGCTTGGGGGTGTTCATTAAAGCTAATAATAATTAGATTGACCTGTTTAAGAAAATATAAATATCTTATAAAAAATGTCTGTTTGGGCCAGATAGGTATCTAGGTTCGTAGCAACACCTGGACCAGAACATAGGTTTGATTCTAGATATATTTTTTATTTACTTCCTGAGAAGGACCTACTCTGGCTTACCCATGGCATTCAATCATTTTTATCAGTCTTGCCAAAGTTCATTACAATAAGCCTGATAGCTGTGCTCACTCTCTTTCTTGGGATTGTCTGATTCTTTGGAAGTTTCTCGGTTTTTTTTTTGCTTTTATTATGGTGAAAACATACACAACAAGACATTTGCCAACATAACAACTTCCACATTCACAGCTCTGGGATATTGATGGCATTTTTCATGTTGTGCCACCATTATTGCCATCCTTTTCCAAAATATTCCACCACAATTAGCATAAACTCAATGCTTGCAAACAAAAGCTTCCCTTTTCCCCTTTCGTGTTAGACTGGGTTCTACAGATAAGCAAAACCAGTAAAGCTTATATATAGAGAGAAAAATAAATTTATCTTAGGAAAATGGCTCACACACTTATAAAAGCTGGCAAGTCCCAAGTTCTTGGATCAAACATCAAGCTGGAGGCTTTTTCTGACTCACACAGCTGCAGGGGCTGACGAGCTCAAGGATGCAGGCCGTACACTGGCTGTTGACTCCAACGAATGACAAATCCAAGACCTCAGGCCAAATGGTGGATTGTTCACTCATGGACTGTTGTAGGCAGTACAACAGAATCCCGATCCACAGAAGAGTGTCTCTTTTCCCAGGATGTCCATAAGTATACTGGAAGCAGGCCACACCCCTGCTTCGCCAAACATATACATATGATCCCATCATAGGAACAACCCACATCACAATTGCTTAAACCACACAGAATTGTGGTCCAGCCAAGTTGACACACAGCTCCAATGATCACACCTTTCCTCCTACCTCTGGTAACTACTAATAATCTTT
>NW_006921599.1:9323194-9348665 GCF_000298275.1 Orycteropus afer afer
TCCAAACCAAATATAATATATATATAAGAAACCAAACCAAACTCACTACCATTGAGTCAATTTGACTCATAGCAACCCCTCCTTGGATTTCCAAGGCAGTGTGACTATGGAGGTAGATTGCCCAATCTTCCTTGGGAGGAGTGGCTGGTGGGTTTGAACCGCCAGCCTTCTGGTTAGCAGTCAAGTGCCTTAGGCACTACACCACCAGAGCTTAGATAGATAGATATGGATATAGCTTTAGATATAAATATAGATATAGATAGATAGATATCCCCCCCCCAACCTATCTAAGTTTCTGTTGATATTATGGAGTCACTCTATGACAACTTTGTGCCCAGCTGCAGTATCTTCAGAAATGTTCTCCCTAAGCACTCCAGCTCTGTGCAGGGCTCCTTTCTCTTAGCATATTGGCTAACTGATTCATTAATTCACTGATTCATTGTTTCAGTCAACAAAAACTTACTAAGTGCGTGATCCAGACACTGGGAAAAAATGGGAAATATAATATAAAATACATACAAATGGAGAAAAATGGCAAAAACACACTGGAACTATAAAAATGGCAATAATAATAACAGCAACAATTTTTCCTTCAAGTAGTTCACAATTTAATGGAAGAGCCAGAAACATAAGCAGACAATGAGAACACCATCAATGACACTCAGAGCACCTCTTAACTTCCTCTCAATCGTATACCACCTAGTAGTTTTAGTTCCCCTTTCAGGTACTGATGCTAGAGCTCTCCAACTCAGTTATGGATTCCTGAGGGGATACATTGTGTTCTTTGTCTTTCTCACCTCCAAAATGCCTAAGACAGTGACTACTTACACAGCAGATTTCTCATCAAGTGTCTGAGATTGATTTCTGAACCACAGACAGAAAGCATAAGCAAGCCGAGGAAGACACAAGGCGGACTTTATCTTGCAACTTTGATACTGGAAGGTATATCTTCTTTATGACCTGGATTCACCCAGGATTTGGTGCTTTTGGTGACCAGTAGATCCAACGGGGCTAAAACAACAGTGGAATCCACAGCCTGATCTGGGTGATACAGGGGAGGTAGCAGGACAGTAGCAAACAAGGGAATGTAGGGAAGGATAGTTCACTTTATAACCATCCTTCTTCTCAGGATACAGGCTGGCCTGTTTGGTAGAATGTCAACTACTGTGGACCTCAGAGGACCCACTTTTTTCCCATTAAGAAGGTCCCAACCAGGAACAGACAACAAAGATGAACCCCTTTGGACATACAGTACTGTGTTGTCAGTGAAGGCAAACATGGATATACAGGTGGATATATGAGTGGACAGGCTGAACTATTAGATATGTCTATGCAGGGGGGAGTGTACCCAAGACCATGTATAGGGTTGGCAGACAATGGTTCTACAAGTGTATCTGTATGTTCTGTAAGAATTCCCAGGTGTATACTATAGCTCACAAGGGACAAGGTTGTAGTCACTTCTTGGGCACAGCCAACTACCAAGAGGGAGCAAGTAGTTGGACCTGTGGGCTCAGGACCATGGTCGTAGGGGACATCAAGCTCAATTGGCATAACATACTACACAAAACATTGTTCCACCTCCTATTTTGCCGAGTAGCAACTGGGATCTTAAAAGCTTGCAAGCAGCCATCTAGATGCAACGATGGGTCTCCTTATCCAGAGCAAAGAAGAATGAAGTAAACCAAAGATTCATGGAAACAATTAGTTCTAGTGACTGGTACACCATGCAACCCACAGCCTGTATCACTATGAGACCAGAAGAACTAGATGGTGTTCTGCTACCACTGTCAACCACTCGGAGGGGGATCTATGTAGGAAATACTGGATATAGAGAGAGAACAATGTGGAGCAAAACTCAAAATCATTTGGGAGAAAAAAAAAAGGGAAGTGGTCCCTACTTGCCCTTCAGGTCTGGAATTGAACCCACTCCTGTGGCTTCCAGCCAAACAAGACAGGCATATGAAGTGAACATTTACATTAGGTAGATACACTCTTTGGAGAGAACAATTGCAGGAGAAAGAAGGGGTGTTTATGCACAGGGAGACAGCTCAGAGGGCAGGAGTGCATGGAGGGATGGACACATGGAAGAGGTAACTATCAGGAGGAAGTGGGAGGCGAGCTGTTGCATTATGGTAAATTGTAGTCAATGTCTTGAGACAACGTGTATGTGAGTTTCTGTATGGAAAGTGAATGAATTTGCTCTGTAAACTTCCACCCAAATCACAATTAAAAAAAAAAAAAAGAAGGTCCCAACCAGATCAGATTCTGGAGAAAACAGGAAAACAGCAAGGGCAGGGGTGGTTACATTCCTTTTCCTGCAGGACTTCTCAAAGCAATAGAGTGCCTTGAGCGGTATGTCTGAGCCAAGTAGTAAGGCAGGTCCCCAGATAGCAGCAAACACTGCCTAATCCCTGAAATGAACCTTTACCAACCATAAGCAAGCTGGCCATGTAACTAACATCAGAACAAATGATGCTAATAGCTTGGATTTACAAGGAGAGATGGTGGAGTCTAGTGGAAAGAATGTAAGCTTTGGGAATAGGTATATGTAGCTTTGACATCATATTCTCTCTGTTATCTGGGACAAATGACTTTATCCCTCTGAACCTTATACGATTTTGCATCTATAAAATGGGGAGGGGGAGAAGGACCGCACAAGAGAATATTTGTAAAGGGCCAGGCACCAACAGATGATATACAAATGGTAGCTGGTATTATTATCTTTTTTATATAGGGTTGTTTTCAATGCCATACTCACTTCTGTCTCTGCAGTTTGTTGGCCTTTCAATTCCTGGGACTTTTTGGAGAAGTTTCCTGAGTTCTGCAGAGTGAATGGAGTCTCTGGGTGGTGCAAATGATTAAGTGCTCAGCTGTTAACTGAAAGATTGGTATCAAGTTCACCCAGAATCCATCTTCTGACTATATATATATATATATATATATATATATATATATATATATATAAAACCAATATATACATTTATAAAACCAATTGTCATCAAGCTGACTATGGCTCATGGAAACCTCCTGTGTCAGAGTAGAACTGTGCTCCATACAGCTTTCAATGGCTAATTGTTTTGAAGCAGTTCACTAGGCCTTTCTTCTAAGATGTCTCTGGGTGAACTTGAATCTCCAACCTTTTGTTAGCAGCCAGGAACATAAACTGTTTGCACCACCCAGGGACTCGAGAGGCTTTATGTATGTATGTATGTATGTATGTATGTATGTATGTATGTATGTATTTATATATACACACACATGCACATATATTCTATATATATCAGGGTGAATAGGTTTGATTCATAATGATATCACCCTCAGGCTCTTTGGTTTGACTCTCTATAGATTACTAAGTGATTTACCATTGCTCCATCTGTTTTTCATCTTCATATATTGTGGTTCAGAATTACAGTTGTCTCCTGCCCTTATAGAATATGGTGTTTTTGCTTCTTGTTCTATTTGTTATTTTGGAGGGATTTATGGAAAAAAAAGAAAGAAAGAAAGAAGGAGGACAGAAACATCTTTGCTACGTCATCTAAAATCCTGGTTATCTTTTCTCAGATTCATCTATAGGCACAACAAATAATAGACTTTTAGAAGTCAAAAGTGAAAACAGATCTTTTCCCTCCCTCCTCCTCCTCCTCCTTCTCTATTCCCTTAAATATAATAAAGTACACAATAGTTCTTTTATTCCAGCAGTGTGGCTGTTTCTCCACCATCAGCAAATTCCTCCTGCCATCTCCCACAGGCCCTTCTCTCACATGAGGCAGTCAAGGCTAGGGTTTGACTGACTCGGAGGAACAGGGGATATAGTGGAAAGGAGGAGAGATTATAACAAACCAGCTGCTCTTTGGAGGTTGATTTTCATTTTGGAAAACAGCAGACGCAATTACCAGGGCTCATTAGTAGGACTCACAAACTGGCTGCAAAACTATATTTGGAAAAGCGTATTCACTTAGCTCTAAAATGGTGAGAGGGTGTGAAAGGGTGGAAGGGAGAAGAAAAGACAGACCAGGGCCTGCCTATGTTTAGACTCACATCCACAAACAGGTGATCTGAGTTGAATTCTGAGAGGAACAAGAAATCAGTGAGGCTGGAATGTGAAGCTAAACATGGGCCTGTTTCTTGATGCCCTGACCATGGGGAAGCTCCATCCCTTTTGAAGATTGAGTTTGGTCATGCAGAGGCCCTTCTGCTAAGTAGAAAGTGGGTCAAAGACACTTCCTACATGAAACTCTGTTTCATGTGTCCTGCTCAGAAAGTCTACGTGCCATTGCAGACTTGCGTGTTTCCATCCTTCTCTTTTTGCTGCCTTCTGACTAGGAAGTGATGACACAATAAGTGTTTGACTGGCTTCTAGCTCAGAACTTGTATTTGCTTACAGTTCATAAAAAGAGATGGTTGGCAGAGTGGAACTACCCAAAAAGAACTTGAAAAAAACCATCTCTGTTGCTATTTTATTTTGGATGTGATAGCATTTGATGTCCTTCATCCTGGTGTGTGATGGAGTTATATTACTTTGAACTCAAGTAATTCCCAATGGTATACCAATATAGATATTGATGGAAGCATACATCTTCCCAAATATTCAAACGTCCTTTATATTTTGTGAAATACTTTCATCAGAGATGATTAAACTTTGTGCTGCTGGGGGGAAAAAAAGTCCACCTTCATCCTGAGCAAAGGTAGAGGTGGATGAAAATGATTTTATTAATAGCATCTGCATTGATATTCAACACAGATAGGATCCAGTCCCTTTCTGATCCACCACCTCTGGTCAGTTTTGTTAGCTTCCCCTGCCCCATTTGATGATCCCAGACTTTCTCACAAAACACGTCATTTAAAGCTTGTTAGTTGTTGTTATGTGCCATCGAGTCGGACCTGACTCATAATGACCCCTCCTTGGGTTTCTGAGGTGGTATCACTATGGAAGTAGATTGCCCAACCTTCTTTCTGAGGAGCGGCTGGTGGGTTTGAATTGCCAGCCTTCTGGTTAGCAGTCAAGTGTCTTAGGCACTATGCTACCAGAGATCCTATTGAAAGCTTAGGTAGATATTATTGTTTCTATTTTACAGGAGAGCAGAGTGAAGTTCAGGAAGTTTTAATGAGTTGTCTGGGGGCAACCATGTACATGGCAGTGTGGCTGAGACATGAACCCAATTACTCTCATGCCATTCCTACTCTACTAGGGGGGATAGTAGATTGCCCAATCTTCCTTCAGAGGAGTGGCTGGTGGGTTTGAACTGCAAGCCTTCTAGTTAGCAGTCAAATGCCTTAGGCACTATGCCACCAGAGTTCCCACGAGAGGGGTTAAGAGGAGGGATATGTTTATCTGTAACAGAAAACCTGAGTGATAATAACTGAAACACAGGGTTTTATTTATCTCAAGTCTGGGGAACTTGCTACAAGGAAGTGGGCTCCTACTGTCTTATTGGTCTACCATCTTTACTTAGCACATAGCCTCTATCCTCTTACTCATGAGATGTCTGCTGTTCCTCAGAGCATCACATCCTCATTCTAAGAAGAAAAAAGGAAAAAAAGGTAGAAGGAAAACCAGCTAATTTCTTCTGTGTCATATGACCACCCCAGCTGCAAACCAAAAACCCACTGCCATTGAATTAATTCCAACTCATAGTGACTCCCATTGGGTTTCCAAGATGATAAATCTTTAGGGAAGTAGATTGCCCCATCTTCCTTCTGCAGAGCAGCTGATAAGCTCAAAGCGCCAACCTTGTGGTTAGTACTCAAATGCTTTAGACACTGTGCCACCAGTGCTCCTTTTCCCAGCTGCAAAAGAGGCTTGGAAATCAAGTAGAAGCAGGGAATGGAGAAGAAAGTTTGAATGGAGGGTTGGTAAGTCTGATTTGCAGAATTATTGCTCCATCTGTTTGTTTAAAATGAATGGGAACTAGCATCTCTTGAGCTCATACTTTGGATTTGGCACTTATTAGGCCAATATTTAACATTGTAGTTCTTTCCAACGTGTCTTTCTATTAGATTGTAAGCTCGATGAAGACAGGGGCTGAATCTTCTAATTTTTTTAATATGCCAGACAGATTGGAATTCATTTATGTACATATTATATTAGATAAATGATTGCCCAACCTTCCCCAAACTCCTGCTAACCCGTTCTCTCACCTTGATGTCAATAATGAAAATTGGCCCTTGTTTGATGTTGTTTTCACTTTCCTTCTTCCTCTTTCACCCCCTGCTCCTCTCCATCTCCTATTCCTTCTTTCTTCCTTTTTGTTAAAGGGAAGGGACAGTGGTTTTATTTTATAAGTAACTCAGTGGGATGCTCTTCATGTGGCTTGACAATGAGTAAATTTCTTGGAGGCATTCTGAATGAGAAAGACTATGGAATAGAGGTTTATTTTTATTTTTTAAGAATCTGAGTTGTATTCCTGAACTGGAATCCGTGCCCTGTTCTCTATAATTCACAGCTGGAAGGTATGTTCTCAGTCTTTAGAACCACTCTAACTTGTCTTAATCCTTATAAGTGTTTCTGACCATAAAGGAGAAGGATGTTAGACTCAAGTCCCAATATCTCAATATCATGCATATGAAGATGAAGATGTGGGTAGATAGTGAGAAGATAGTGGGAAGGATGGACAGATAGGTGGAAAGATTGGAAGAGCATTTGAAAGGATCTTGGGGAGTTCTGAGTGCCTGCCATGCTTACCTCTATGTTTTGTACCAGTGACTCCACCTGTCTGGACATAGCTGATAGACCAAGGAGGAGCACCTGGTGCAAAGACAACTATGGATGGCAGTGACACTGCTCTGGAGATGTACAAAAGAATCACTGAGGAGACTTTTTAAAGTACCAGATTACCAGATTCCAATTCAATTCCAGACGGGGGTTGGGTGGGGTAGGGAAGAACAGTTGCCGTTTTGTTGATTCTCACATGTGGTGACTCATGGATATCAGATAGAACTGAGCTCCACAGGGTTTTTCAGTGGCTGTGATCCTTCAGAAGCTGATTTCCAGGCTGTTCTTACAAGGAGTCTCTGAGTGGGTTTGAGCCACCAACTTTTTGGTTAGTGATTGAGCTCTTAACCATTTGTACCATTCAGACACTCCCAATACTAGAGAGAGATTTTAGTGTATTACATATCAATGGGTCCCAAGAAGTATTTTAAAAAGTTGTACTATTGATCCTTGTCACTAATAAAAAAACTCTCTGCCATCCACTTGATTCTAACTCATAATGACCCCACTGGATTTCCAAGACTATAAATCTTTATGGTAGCAGACCATATCTTTCTTCTTTCTTCCATGGAGCAGCTGGCAGGTTTGAACCACTGACCTTTTGGTTAGCAATCAAATGCCTTAACCACTGCACCCATACAGATCCTTGCTGATTCTAGTAAGGAATCTTATATGCTGGTTCCAGTGGCAATTCTGACCAAAAAGAATTCTTTCTACTGGGCAGAAGGAGCCTTCATGATGTAGTGATTTTAAGCATTTAGTTGTTAATTGAAAGGTCATCAGTTTGAATCTACCAGCCGCTTCATGGGAGAAAGAGGTGGCACTCTGCTTCCGTAAAGATTACAGCCTTTGAAACCCTATGAGGCAGTTCTACCCTGTCCTACAGAGTCTCTGTGAGTCAAAATCGACTTCACAGCAATGAGCTTGGTTTTTATGTTGGACGGTGACTAGGTTAACCAATCAAGTCCTTTCTCTAACTTAAGAGACTCAGGGATTTGGTTACTCAGGAAAACCAGGAACAATGGGAGGTCTGTTGCTAAAACACAGACTCTTGCAGTGGAGAACAATGAATACATGATTAGTAGTGAATTTGCTTTTTTCAGTTTGGGGGACAATGAATAAAGATGATGCTGTATCATCAGTGGCAATTAGGTTATAAAAGTTAGACTATATAAAGAGTGATAAGTGATGTTCCATTTCTTTGTAGAAATCCTGAGAGTTGCTTGTGTATTTCTCATTAATGTCAATGCATGAGGTAACCTAAATATGTCTTTCTATTGTCTGCAAACTGAAATAAACAGAAAAATAGCTAGGTATTCACTCAGTATTCCTCAAGCATTTATTGTACAATTAATTTATTACTATTAATTATTATAAAATTGATATTTTATTAATTTAATTAACATGCTTGGATGCTAACTGAAAGGTTGGAGGTTGGAGTCCACCCAGAGGCACCTGGGAAGATAGGCTGGACAATCTACTTCCAAAAAATCAGCCACTGAAAACCCGGTGGATCACAGTTCTACTCTGACATTTGTGGGATCACTGTGAGTTGGAATTGACTAGATGACAATTGGTTTATATATACCTAATCTGCATCGATATCTATATATTCTCTCTTAAGGAAGAATTAGTAAGTAAGACAGATTCTGTCTCTAAATTTGCATGGTGTTTGCATCCTGTTGTTGTTGTTGTTATGTGCCATCGAGTCAGACCCAAATCTTAGCGACCCCTCCTTGGGTTTCCAAGGCTGTATCACTGTGGAAGTAGATTGCCCAACCTTCCCTCTGAGGAGTGGCTGGTGGGTTTGAACCACCAGCCTTCTAGTTGCATCCTACTGGCTTAATAAAATGTCAGTAAAGAAATAAACACAATGATTTTAGATGGTGATCAATGCTCTATTAAAATTGATGAAAGGAACAATACTTTAAGCAGATCAGGGAAGCTGTTTCTAGGAGATGGCTTTAGAACTAACTACCTACATATCTACATATATACCATGACAGCGGGGATTTTGGTAGCATAGTGCTGAAGGCATTTGACTGCTAACCAGAATGGTGGGGTTCTAACCCACCAGCCACTCCTCAGAAGGAAGGTTGGGCAATCTACTTCCGTAGTGATACTACCTCAGAAACCCAAGGACGGTTGCTATGAGTCAGAGATGACTCGACGACAAGTAACAACAACAACAACAACAACAAGTGATGCCCTGCATTTGGATTAGAAGGTCCTCTGTAATCTCCTTATTAGCTTATAAATTTACCCATTATTATTGCATTTATTATGGGGCAATCTACTTCCGTAGTGATACTGCTTCGGAAACCCAAGGAGGGGTCACTATGAGTCGGTCCCACTCAAGGCACATAACAACAAGAACAACATACTATATATCAATTGCTTGTTTAATAGTCTCACTCCATGATTTACAGCCATAATTTTAATGCTAAAAGGTCCTTAGAGATCATTTACTGAATTCTTCTATTTTATAGGTCAGGAGACAGTTAGATTAAGGAAGTGACTTGCCCATGGTCCTCCAACAAGGACACAGGATTTCTGTCTCCTCATTCAGTACTCCACCTACCATTCCAAGCTCATTCTCAGTGGAGGTCTCTGGATATCATTATTGCTTTTGCCATGAGTTCTACCTGCTACTTTAAGAAGGTTATGTCTTGAGAGGACCCAGGGTAACAGAGAGCATAATGCTACTCCTTTTAGGATTATTCACAACCCTCCATTCTTTCCATCAGTTTGGGCCAGTTTCTCTCCTACCTGGAGTGCCCTTGAGTTACAGGACAGCAGTGAAGGGTGGAGAGCCAGACAATTTTTGCAGGTTAGAAGGGAGTGCTTGATGCAGAAGCATCCTGTTTCCAAGGTCTGACAGCTGTCTGAATACCTTCCCCAGAGATTGCAAGGGAGAAGAGTGAGAGAAAGAGGGTAGGAGAAGAGAAGGAGGGAAGGTGATCCTCCCTCAATCAATTGGGAATAAACATAAGACTTCCTCCCAAATTAAAATCATTGGATACTGAAGACAGCTTTCCTCTGAGTCACCCTTAGATGCTCACGATTGCTAACTCTTTAATACTCTTTTCCCCTTCTCCCTTTCTGTCTGCCTGGGTTTCTTGCCTCCTTCCACCTCCCCATTCCTTCTCTTTTCTTTCCTCCCTCTCCTTCACACCACGTTACCATTATTGTCAGTAGAACGAGCTGCATGCATGCCAAATCAGGTCATTCACAAATATAGAACAAACGTCTGTCACTACAGATTTACCACTATGACTAAAGCATCGCCCTTCTGTCTGTAGAAAGTGTGCCCATTAGTTATGTGGGAGTGCAGGCTCCTCGCCTTTTAACCCTCCACCTTAGCTTAACAGAGGTAAGCATTCTTCCAATCAACATCCCTTTGAGTGTCTTTGAATGATTTATTGTAGTGGTTCCATTTGTGTTTCTAAAGCCAAGACAAAATCAGCCACATTCCATTGAAACCCTCATCCCACTCTCAACACACAGACAAAGCCATTCTCTAGAGTTTAGGGCTGAACTGTAAATATTTGTCCTGGGCTGAAACCTGCTAGAGGATATTTACCCCAAACTAGATAACTAACAACACTCCACTAATGAACATGAGTGTGAGCAGAGACCACTTTTCAATGAAAAGCACCAAGTAAGTATCAAATGCTACTTACATTATCCAGAATTCTCTTTTGGACATTTTTAATGCATCATGTACATTTATGTTGTTAAAACCAGACCAATTCTCCTTTCAATCAGATATTAAAGTATAGTTGGTGACAGCTGAGCAAAAAAAAAAAAAAAAAAATGGGAAGAGGAAACTAATAGTAGGGAAAAAAATGATAGAATGAATTTTAGAAATGCCTATTTATCTTTAAAATTGTCTTGTTTTCAAATAGTTCAGTCCATTTAGACTTATAGGCCCACCTTGAGTTTTACAGATAGCTAAAGTAAAGCAAAAAGATATATATGGTTGAATGAGAAAATTTGTAATGGGAGCATATTTCAATACTGTACACAAGACTATAATAAAACTGGAGTCTTTTTCTGGTTATGTATAACAATTACTGCAGAACAGTCCACAGGAATTATAAAGTGCAAAAATAAGAGCTTTACCTACTATCCATACAACTTATATCTATTTGGATTGTTAGGTTGGGTCTATTTTCTGAGTTGAGGATCTATATTTATTTTAATGAAGGCTGCAGAAATCACGGATGTTAAAATGAGGAAAGCAGATCTGTTATAACTGCCCCAAATAGCTCTCTTACTCAAATGACCCCAGTTGTAGATGCCTTTGCCAGTTAATTATTACACTATCATTATTGTTATCACCACTTCTATTATTTTGTTCTTTTTCTTTGATCATTAGGTTGCTGGTTCAACCATCCTACATGGGTTATTATAGAAATTGATTACCATGTGACGGTTGTTGGGCAGCCTATGGGAAATGACTTGATAGTCTTGCAAACACTGAATCATGCAGTAAATTAACACTCATTTGCATGCATGTTTGCTTGCATGTTGATGACCTGGAAACACATGCTTGCACTCCATATTTTTCCTTGTTGCTCCTGATTTGTTTCTTCTCTGGTAGGAATAAAACAATATGGGCTTCCTCCAGGGGACAAAACAACACCTTAACTCTGCAGCCTGGAAGGGCGAGAGGAGCAGATGGATGCAAATTCTACTTGGAGAGGGCCAACAGAGCACATGCAGAGAGGAAATACAGCTACCTGGTATCACACCTGGGCATTGCCAACCATCTTGGCAGCCAGGCTGCCTGGGGAATGGGAAGGTGTGGGCCAGGAGGAGAGTAGCATCCATAAGTGGCTCATAGAATAATTCTTTGGAAGAGGATGGATATTCTGGCATCCTTGCTCCTGGGCCTTTGGGGCTTAGAAGCTCAGCTTCTGCCACTCCCCACCCCACACATATACCAAATAAGGGAATGGATTTCTCTTCACTTTATCAAACATCTCTGGGTTTGCTACAGTCTTTCTTCCTTTCACTGGTAATTAAATCAACAAAATCAAACCAAACTGAACCCCTCACCATTGACTCAATTCTGACTCATAGCAACTCTGTAGGACAGAGGAGAACTGCTCCAGAGGGTCCCAAGGCTGTAAATCTTTACAGAAGCAAGACTTCCTCATCTTTCTCCAGGAGAGTGGCTCGTGGGTTTCAACTACCAAACTTTTTGGTTAGCAGCCAAATGTTTCAACCACTGTACCACCAGGGCTCCCCTAAAGTAACTAAAATAGTCTTGATTGAAAAAGCACCAAATCATTCCTGCTCTCTAGATTGAGGCTATTTTCTATTGTAAGTAGGCCTTTGACTTCCTCAGTAGCACTGTTCAATAGAACTTTCTGGAATGATGGCTATGTTCCATATCCACACTGTCCCACTAGACGCATGTGGGAGTCTCTGGGTGATGCAAATGGTTAAGGCATTTGGTTGCTAGGCAAAAATTTGGAGGATCAAATTCACCCTGGGGCACCTTAGAAGAAAGTGCCCACTATCTATGTCCAAAAATTTGGTCAGTTCCACTCTGACACACATGGGTTGCTATGAGTTGGAATTGATTCCATGTCAACTGTTGTTTTTTCAGCCACATGTGGCTATTCAGTACTTGAAATGTGGTTATTTTTCATTTTATTTGATTTTAATTCATTTAAAATTAAATTTAAATAGTCACTTGTGGCTTGTTGTTATTATTAGGTACTGTCATGCTGATTCTGACTCATAGTGACCCTACGTACAACAGAACAAAACACTGCCCAGTCTTACGCCATCCTCACAATCATTGCTATGCTTGAGCCCATTATTGTCACTGTGTCAATCCATCTCATTGAGAGTCTTTCTCTTTTTCACTGACCATCTACTTTACTAAGCATGATATCTTTCTCCAGAGACTGGTCCCTCCGACAACATGACCAAAGTATGAGAGGCAAAGTCACCATCTTTACTTCTAAAGAACTTTCTGGCTGTACTTCATCCAAGTCAGATTTATTTGTTCTTCTGGCAGTCCATGGTACACTTGTGGCTAGTGGCCACATTTTCAGACAGCACAGATCTTAAGTACAATTCTCAGAGTTGGTTGCACATTTTTTGGTTATATCTGTGTCATCTTTCTCAGCAACGGACACTTCAAATTGCTTAACCTCATCTTTAAAAGACCATGGCACCTATTCTTATTATAAACTAGGATGCAGGTCATCCACATTCAAGTAGGAACTTACAGTCTAAAATATGATGACACACAAATCAACTTCCTTCCTCTGAATTGACTTTTTGGTTCATGCAACACTTTATCTACCCTGGCAGGGAGCCCAGATTTTACCCAAGACATACTGAACCAGAATCTCTGGAGGAACCATCTAGTTTAAAAACTTGTAATTTTCACAAGCTTCTCAAGTGATTCTTATGCAAACAATCCAATATTGACTCTCTACAGTGCTTTTCAGACTGGAGGTGTCACCATCAATGCAAATTGAATATAATAAAGATAAAATCTTCATCTTCCTTTCCCATACTTATACTCTTTCCAGTTTGCCCAGGAGGCAGAGCCATAATTTCCCAGACCTAAGCTGTCATAAAGGAGCTCTTGTAGCGTAGTGCCTAAGGCACTTGACTGCTAACCAGAAGGCTGGCGGTTCAAACCCACCAGCCACTCCTCGGAAGGAAGATGGGGCAATCTACTTCCGTAGTGATACTGCCTCAGAAACCCAAGGAGGGCTCGCTATGAGTCAGGTCCAACTCAACAGCAAAACAACAACAGCTGTCATAAATTTTAGCGTCAACTCTATTCATTGATTCTAGGGCACCAGCCCTAGAGTGGCTGGGACATAAGAAGCATTCAACAAATATCTGACCCCTTTGTTTTTCCTTTTGTCCTTTGTTTCTCATACTGATTAGTTGAAAAGAATGACCATTTTCTCACATCCTAGCTCCTGTGTCCATTTTTCTTTTTGTCTCTGTTTGCAACCTTCACAGTCTTAGTTAATAACTTAAATATCTTCATCTGTAACATTGCAACAATCATCATCATTATCATCATCATCAAGATAGCTTCCTTTACATTCAATCTACAAATGAAATTATAATTTCCATTTTATAATGGGTTAAATTTAAAGAAATTTACCTATTACTGTTCTGCTCATGGAATCCCTAGACGGTACAAATGGTTAAGTGTTGGACTACTAGCTGAGAAGTTGGCGATTCAAACCCATTCACAGGCATCTCGAAAGGTAGGACTAACAATCTGCATCCAAAAATATCACAAACTTGAAAACCCTATGGAATGGTTCTGCACTGTATATAACCCATGGGATTGCCATGAGTTAGAATAGACTCAAAGGCAACTAACAACAACATCAGTTCAGCTAGTAATTGGCAGAGAAATGTGAATTTATAACAAACCTAGTGCTTTTTTCCACTAAGTGGGGCTAGCTTCCTGTTATATGCCCCCACTGCACCCTAAGGCAGAGTTACCTTCCCTATTCATCTTGTTGACTATGCTATGTCCATTGTGAAGCAATAATAGAATTATTAATGGATGGCAAACCACTGGGTGAAAGATTGTCAGGGAATAAGCTATTCATTCACACTGTCTCAAAGTCACCCATAGATAATTTACTAATTACGAAGATATCACCTTAACCAAGTGATTAAAGTTAATATGGCCAGTAACGGGACAAACTGACATCATGTGCCTCTTGATGTGATTTAAAAATGTTAAATTTGAATCTAGTCATGAGGAAAGTAGTCAAATCTAAGTTGAGGCGCATTATGCAAAAAACTGGCCTACATTGTTCAAAAATATCAATGTTATAAAGATTAGTGAATGGTTCTAGATTTACGTGTCCAAAGAAATAGAACAATGGAATGCCATGCGTGATTCTTGATTGGATCTTGATTAATATAAAAGATCTTATGGTAATAATTGGGGAAATTTGAATATGGACTATACACTAGATAATATGAATATGTCAATCTTCAATTTCTGGCATATAATAATCCTATTGTGCAGAGTATAATAATTCTATTTTTGACTATATGGAAGAATGCGTTTATACAGTATATACAGACATATATAGGAATGAAGTGTCATGATGTTGTTGTTGTTAATTGCCCCTGAGTCAGCTTCAACTCGTGGCAACTTCATGTAAACCAAAATGAAATAGTACCCAGTCCTGTGTCATCACCACAATCATTGTCATGCTTGAGTCTATCACTGCAGCCACTGTGTAGTTTGAGTGACTCCCAAACTGAGGGGCTCATCTTCTATCACTAAATTGGACAATATACTGTTGTGATTCCTGAGGTTTTCACTAGTGATTGTGTTAGGCTGAGTTCTCTAGAGAAGGAAAACAAGTAAAACTTTTAGAGAGAGAGAGAGAGAGAGAGAGAAATTTATCTTAGGAAAATGGCTCACATACTTATAGAAGCTGAAAAGTCCCCAGTTCCAAACATCAAACTGGAGACTTTTCTTGACTCACGTAGCTGCAGAGGCTGATGAACTCAAGGTTGGCAGGCAATATACCTTCTATTAACTCCAATGGATGACAAATTCAAGAACACTAGGCCCAGTGGTGGATTGTTCGCTCACGGACAGTTGTAGAAAGCACAACAGGATCCAGATCTACAGAAGAGTCTGTCTTTTTCCCAGGATGCCCATATATATATTGGAAGCAGGCCACACCCGTATGGAAACTTCTTTCAATGGATTGGCTACTCAAAACATATAAATCCAATCTCTTCATGGGAATAATCATGGGTTTAAGCATCACAACTGCTTAAACCACTCAGAATCATGGTCCAGCCATGTTGACACACAGCCCCAACTATCACACTGATTTTGGGAAGTAGATCTCCAGGCCTTTCTTCCTAGTCTGCCTTAGTCTAGAAGCTCTACTGAAACTTGTCCACCAAGAGTGACTCTGTTCGTATTTGAAATATTGGTGGCATAGTGCTATTGTATAGCATTGAAAATATCGTCTAGGAAATCTTCTTCAACTTGCCTTCATATTTTGCATGTTTTTCTACCCTTTTCTAGTTTTACTTCTTTGAAATCTTCTTGTCTCCTTCCTTTTCCTCTTCTTGCCCTGTAAAGGGGGTTATGTCCAAGATTATAACTTTGGTACTTATTTCTTCATATTTCCTTTCATTATAAATTCAGTAACTGCTTATTGAGAATCTACTAGTTGTTAAGTTTGGCTCTAGTTACCATGAGGGTGCATGCCCCTTGCTCTAATATTATCTTCTATGTGAAAGTTTTCTCAGCACTTTCTCATAAACATGTCTACCTCCTCCTTTGCCTTCCCATAGCTCTTTATTTGTTTCACTCATCTGGCTTTTATTTCATTCTATCTTAGTTGGGAATTCCCTGGAACAATATCCTAAGTCCTGATTGAAAACAGGATCTGGACTGAGCAAAATTATCTCATTGTCCAATTTTGATTTTGTTACTCATCTGTATTTTCTTCTTCAAGTTCAATAATTATATCATCCATGGAATTGATTAAAAAAATGTGTGGCAATCTTTTCAACATAACACTACTTTTTGCTGATGAAAATATATAACAGTACATAATTTTGAATAGTATTTGGAAATTTTGCAAGATGATAGAGAGGAAGAATCAAATTCCCATAACTAAGCATACTGACACAAGACAAATAGTAATGGTATTAACTTATTTAATTCAATTCAACCAATATATATTGATAAATCATAATTGTATTTGCATACACATTTTTCCACTAGAATATATCATGCCTTTCCAAATTATGTGGGGAAAATAGAAATTGGTACTGCTCCCTCTATGCTACATTTGGAAGCAATCCATGAAAATAGTGTTCATCTCTGTGAATGTCTGGGTATTAAAAAAGGGGAAGAAATGAGGATGAGGAAGAATATTTTCACATAAAGGCTGGGCAGATGTCAGTAGAGACTTCTTTGAGCTCTGTTCTTGGCATTCCAGCCTTCCTTCTCCATGATATAAAGTGCTCATATAGGGAGTCACAGAGTTGCAAAGGAAGTTCAAGCCTGTCCTGATTTACTGGAGCTCAAATGTTGACCTGTTCTGGGCACATGAATAGAATGAAAAGGCATTTGGGTAAGAAAAAGAAAGGAGAGTTACTCATAAACCAGTAGAACTTTGGAATCAAACAGATTTAACACAGAATGAACATCAGGCACTTCCTGGGGAAGGAGGGAAGTGTAGTTCTCCCTGTCAACTCCCCTTGTGACTATATCAAATTCAGTGTCACAGATATTCTGCCAGCTTCTCAAGGACTGGGAGAGACAGCTTCCCACGCCTTTTTGCATTAGAGTGAAGATTCATCATACTCACAGCCAATGTACACTCATTCAACTATATGTTTGGGAAAAAACAACCACCACCAAAACCATATTTTTCACACAACTTGGCCTCTAAATACATGTCAACTACTTTATCTAATGCTCATGAAAAGAAACATAAATGTTTTCAATATTGGGGGAAAAATTGTCTGCACTGGCTTCATTTGAAGATGGTGCAGTATATAGAGAGCATACTGTTCTCCATGGGTGGTTTAAGGGACCATCTTTGGTGGGAAAAAGCTGATGTCTTAGTACCCCTGGGGCTTCTGTAAATTTTGTGGAATTAAGACAGCGCCTCTCAGAGATTATTCTTCTAGACCATCAGCAAACAGATGGGAACCTGAAGAAGGGTAGGTATCTATGGAAACTACTTCTTCTCTCTTCTTGTCTTTCTGCTTATTCTTCCTTCTTCCCTCTTTTCCATGCTCTTCTCAGAGAACTTTCTTCATTCACAAGGTGGGAACTGTGGGAGGTGTAGTGAAATATTCATTTAGGGACAATTTGGTGCAGTGAATTTTTGTGGGAAGTCTCACCCCAAAAAAACTGTGTGGCCCCCTCATGGCCCACAGGCCCTGGTGCAATACCACAGCTACTTCCAACTAAGCCTCACCATAAATTTGTGGTTCCCTTGGCATAAGAGATGAGACCAAGTTTAGGATGGTTGCGAGGCAGGACTTCCCCTGGAAACTATTTCTATCTATGCCAAACAGTAGCTCTTTTTCTAGCCTGATGGTTATTAAGTTTTAAGAGGGAGGAAATTATTATTTATTTTTGCTATTTGCAGAATAATGGAGGAAATACGTAATAAAGGAAAAATGAAGATATCCTAAAGAACATGGCAGGTAAGAGGCAAATTGGGAACTCACTGCACCAGGGCACAGGAGCACAGTATGATTGCTCCAGAAAAACAAGGTCACCAGGAAAACCTTTGCTCTGAAACTAAATTAAGAATCAGTTTCCCATTGTTTGTCTTACAGTGGCCAGAGTTCACAAGTGTCTTGCCTTGCCCCACCACCCCCAGACTCTGTTTCTACATTTCTAGGCTGGCTCTGATTAAGAGGAAACCATATATTGTCTAAGAATATTTCTGTCTTCTGCTTAACTCAGTATCATTAACAGAGGGAAATGAGGTTATGTGAACTTCCCATGGATATTTTGATGGGAGTAACTGAGCTGATACTAAGGATTCCCGGTGAAAAATGTCTGTATAGAGAGTAGAGTTTATTCTGGTGATTCCCCCAGGTTCCTCCAGACCATGAAAGAGCTGTGACTCCATAACTATATGCAGATTGACAAAACACATGGTGAAAGATGCCTCAAAATAAAGTAAAACAAAGCAAAATTCTCCCACCACACAAGGGTTAGATTTGGCATAGTTTAATAACTGAGTCAGTTAGATCCAGGTAATTTCCCCATTATTGTACTTTCTAAATAAAGACTATTGGTTGGTAATCAGTGGGCAAAGTGCAAGCCTAACTTATGTTCAAAATCTCCAGTAGCAGAAAATTGATAATAATTAGGAAAACAGACTATTAGTCCAAAATATTAAGGAAATATTTTGAATATTAGTTCAAAATTAAGGAAATGTGAGAATTACTACATGAGAAAACAAATTTTGTCATTTAATCCTAGAATTAAATTTCTACAGCCCCCCCGCCCCCCCCCCCCCCCCCCCCACATCACTTTACCAATACCAGTTGTTGTCAAGTGGATTCTGACTCCTGGTGACCCCATGTGTGTCAGAGTAGAATTGTGCTTCATAGGTCTATTAATGGCTGATTTTTTCCAAAGTAAATCACCAGGACTTTCTTCCTAGGAGTCGCTGGGTGGATTCAAACTGCCAAGTTTTCAATTTGCAGCTGAGCACATTAATTGTTTGTACCTTCCAGGGACTCCCACATTCTCTTGGGCTTTGACTTTTAAGGAGATGTTAATCATAGCCCCATATAAAAATATCTTTATCATGGGAAAAAGCAATTCTTGTCCCTAACCAAGGCTACTGTCCACATTAGAATAGGCCATATTTTCCCATTGTCGGTCCTAGAGAGAAACAGTTTTCACCTCCTCTCAGAAAATATAAATGAAACGTGAGTCTCCCAAAGGGAGAATAGAGGTACGGTAGTACCTGAAAATAGGGAGGGGAACAATATCTTTGAGGCTGATCGATAGAAGAGTATCCCATTCGTCTGTCTTTGGAACCACACGAGACCCAGAATCCTTTGCTATTCCCTCTTCAGCTCGTATTCAAACAGTTGCCACCTTCTTCATATTCATTTTCTCTCCTTTAATTTTTTGCTGAGGACCACCTCCCACCCTCCCACTGAGAGGAGGGAAAGAATGACTTTTAAAAAGTAGGCATTCAATAAATATTCCATGAATGGATGGATTTGTTTCATTCACTTCGAGGTTTCAAAAGCCTTTTTTGGCTCTGTCTCTCAACAGATATTGCTGTGCAGTGGCTTTAGAAACATTTCTTTGCATATACCACAGGAACAACTTCTACTTCATTAACAAGCTGGATGTTATGTGCTATAGTGACTTACTGAAGCCTGAAATTATTTACCTTAAAAAATGTGAATTGGTATCAAACAGGGATGGGAAGAAGGAAAGACTTTTAGTTTTGGATCCACCTAGATCACAGAAACACATCAGGCATTTGCCATTTCTTTCTTTCTTTTTCTTTTGCAATTGGTGGCTGGGGAATAGAAAGATAACATAGATACAAAAGAAGGAAACACTTTCTCAATAAGACAATTAGAAGCTTTAGACAAAGGCACATGACCCCACCACAACTCTCTTGAGAGTGTCTGCCCTCTTCTTTCAGAAGAACTTGCTTTCAATACCTGCCAGCACTAGGTCCCTTGTTATTAATATAAATTATGAACTAAGAATTGGTAACAGAGGTACTATATAGCTTTTACTATTTCTGGTAAAATAAAAGGGAATTGTCTTCCTTGAGAGATATATCCCCACCAAAAAAAAAAAAAAAAGTAAGAGAAGAAAGGAAAATTATGCTTTGGTGCTTGTCCCTTTTGTACTTCCCACTTCCTCACCTGGAAAATGATCTATTGAGAATGTTCACAGAAAGAAGGTTCTGCTCAGCCTTTGGGAAAACCCCGTATCTAAGTATATATTCTGCATTGATCTGAATTGACAATATAAAAAAATATGTTACACTCAAACAAATTGTCCAAGGATGGAATAGAAATAAAGCCCCAGCTGTTGAAAGGTAAGGCGATGGTACCATATAATACAGGGCAGTTGTGGTTCAGAGGTAAAATTCTCACCTCCCATGAGGAGCCCCAGGTTTGATTCATGTGCAGCCACCTCTTGTCTTTCACTGGTGGCTTGCATGTTGCTAAACAGACTTCAGAGAAGCTTCCAGACTGAGACAGATGAGGAAGAAAAGCCTGCCAATCTACTTCCTAAAATCAGCCAGTGAAAACTCTACAGATCACAAGGGTCTTATCCAGCTGTGTATATGGTCCCCATGAGTTGCAGTCCAACTCAATAGCAGCGAACAACAAAACAAACAGTATTATCTGAGTTTTCATTCTTCAGGATACCAGCAAGTGGAGAGTACTGCAGGCCTAGAAGAAACCAGAGATTTATTTGACCTAAGTGTGGTTTTTCATCTGAGTAAAATGAGAGAGTAGAATACTTCCTATTACATACTGTATAGAATTCAGAGCATTTCTAAGAACAAATATAGAAATTTGGAGGAGCCATTATGTTAGTCTTACAAAGTCAGATCCTTGGAACTCTGGTGAATCAGAGTGCTGGTATACTATTTACCTAACTTGCATGTATCCAAAAATCAGTTCTGGAGATTGCTTCACAAACAAGCTTTGCAGATATTTCCAATTCTTTTTTTTTGTCATGGAGGACCACTTCATTCCTTCCAACACATCACAACCCTCCGGAGGATTTATGTCCTTCTTACATGGTATAGTGACTTACTAAGTCACTAAGTTAAGTCTTTCTTCTTTTTAAGACCAAAGGTTTCATTGTCCTCAGTGATTCTTCTCTTATTCCATACAATGTGTCTGGACATAGAATTTTGTAAAGTGCTTCACAAATGTCTTAGTTTCCTAGTGCAGCCATTACAAAAATTACTCTGAGTGGATGATTTTAAAGAACAGAATTTTATTTTCTCACAGTTCAGAGGCTAGTAGTAGGAATTCAGGGCATGGCTCTGTGGGGAGGCCCTTCTTTGTTTCTTTCAGCTTCTAGTAGCTGTTGCAATCCTTACGATTCCCAGGAGATCTGCCATGTGTATCCATCTTCATGTACTCTTTCCCTGGTATGTGTCTATGTGTCTATTCTGTTCTTTTTATAACTTAGAAGTGTTAAGGGTTAGGACCCACCCCACAATGATACAAATTCATTAGCATAACAAATGAAAAACCCCTATTTCCAAACAGGATAACACTGACAGGTTCAGGGGCCAAGACTTCAAAATATATTTTTGGAGGACACAATTTGATACACAATAAGTGTATTCAGTTGATGGGCATTATGGGTGTTTTTGAACTACTGGTGAGAGAGGAGTTCAGTCTGGTTAACTAGAGGCTGCAAAGCTGGTGGCTCAGGAGCCTTTGCTGTATGGAGCAGCTATGTAGTTGAAATGCAGAATGAATCTTTTGGAATGATTGGATCCAGCTGTGCTTCTGAAATCCATCTAAGAAAATCCTTTTAAGGCACAAAAGCAAAGAAAGAGACTTGAAAAAACTGGCCAAGATCTTAACCCTCAATGTTGATTACAATGGGAGTTATATTAACAGAAGGTAGAAGCTTTCATTCTTCATTCTTAGTCCTGAAGGGCAAGCTTTGGTATAGTTCAAGGGTCTGTATGCAAGGGCTCACCAGTCAAATCTGGCCAACTGCTGGTTTTTATATGGTCCATGAGTCAAGAATGGTTTTTACATTTTTAAAGAGTTGAGGGGGAAAAATCAAAAGAGTAATATTTTGTGACACATGGAAATTATATAAAATTCACATTTCAGTGCCTATAAATAAAGTTTTATTGGAACACAGCCACACCATATTGTCCATGCCTGTTTTTGCCATATATCAGCCAGGTTGAATAGTTGTAACAGAGACCATAAAGCCAAAAAATCCCTTACTCTCTACCCCTTCATGGCAAAAGTTTGCTGACCCCTAATTATGTTCATTCTTAGTTCAGTCTTGGTCCTTAAATAGTTGCCTGAGATCTTGCTCAAATACATGGAGTATTTTTATAGGATTGTTATGTAATCTATTGAAGAATGAGCCATTAATATTTATTAGATAGAAACTGGCCATGGGACAAATAGAATAAAGAGACCTACCTACTCAGACTATTAGTCAGGGTAAATTAAAGTCATCATTTCCAATCTATCAAATCATCAAAAAATAGAAAAATTCTGATAATATGTAGTATTGTACAGGCACAAAGTAATATATATGGACACGGTTGATGGAAATGTAAATTGGCACAACCACGTTGGAGATCAAAAACAATTTCCAGTAAAATTGGAGATGTATTTATTAAATGATCTAGCAATTCCATTCCTAGGTTCATCCTCTGTTCTAAACAACTTCTACCACATATGTAAAAGGAAACTTTTAGAAGGATGCTCAAGGCAGCACGGTTTATGTGTATCATGGATTGAATTGTGTCCCCAAAAAAGATATGTTGAAGTTCTAACCCCTGGTATCTATGAACATGATCTTATTTTGATATAGAATCTTTGAAGATGTTATCAGTTAAATGGCCATAGTGGAGCAGGTTGGCTTTTAATCCAATATGAGTGGTGTCCTATAAAAGAGGAGACACAAAGAGATAGAGGAAAGATGACCATGTGACTGCAGCTGCCAACCAAAGAAAATCCAGGGCTACCAGAAGCCAGGAGGGAGCCATGAAACAGATACTGTCTTACAGCCTCAAAATAGTTCAGCATAGTCAATATCAATAACACCTTGATCTCATGCTGCCAGCCTCCAGAACTGTAAAATAATACATTCCTGTTCTTATACACCACTAATTTTGTGGTGTTTTGTTACAGCAACCCTAGGAAACTAACACATGCTGTTAGCTCAATAGTATGGCCATCCACTTGTGCTAACTCTGTTAGAGCAACACAAGATAACCAAGACACATCTGCCTCAGTTATCTAGTTCTGCTGTAACAGAATTACCACAAGTGGATGGATTTAACAAACAAATGTATTCTCACACAGTTTAGAATTTGTCTAGAAGTCCAAATTCAGGGTCCCAGTTCTAGGGGAAGATTTTCTCTATATATTGGTTCTGGCAGAAGACTCTTGCCTCCTTTCAACATCTGTGGGGCAGGCGTTCTTTGGAGATCTCCATGTGTCTTGGCATCAATCATCCCCTGGGTCTAGCAGGTTCTCAGCACAGGGACCCGGGGTCCAAAGGACATTCTACACTCCTGGCTTTTCTTTCTTGGTAGTAGTGAGGTCCCTCCTTCTCTTCTTGCCTATTTAATCTCTTTTATATTTCAAAAGAGATTGGCTCAAGATACAACCTAATCCTATAGATTGTAAACTGCCTCATTAATATCACTGCCTCTAATCCTGCCTCATTAACATCTTAGAGGTTAGGATTTGCAATACATAGGACAATTACATTGGATCACAAAATGGAGGATAATTCCATAATATTGAGAATCATGGCCTAGCCAAATTGACATGTAGTTTTTGGGGACACAATTCAATCCATAACACCATCTTTTCTAAGAACATAGTAATATTGTGCTTCCTGGCTCCTTTGTGGCTTGATCATTGAGTTGTGACCAGAAGAGGCACAAGTCATAGCTGGGACATATATATATATATATATATAAGGCAAATATGAAACCCTTCAGAATTACACTAACTCATGTCAGAGAAGTGATCACAATCAAAATTAGAAAAAAAATTCAAATTAAATTTTAATAAAAATACTACCTATCAAAACTTTTGGATAAAGCTAAAGCCATGCTTGGAAGGATATTTATGCATATATTAGGAACTCTGGTGGTGTAGTGCCTAAGGCATTTGACTGTTAACCAGAAGGCTGGTGGTTCAAACTCACCAGCCACCTCTTGGAAGGAAGACTGGACAATCTACTTCTGTAGAGATACTGTCTTAGAAACCCAAGGAGGGGTCACTATGGGTTGAAATCAACTCAATAGCAGTCAGTTTGGTTTGGTTTTGGTTTATGCATATATTAGGAAAGAAGGAAGGCAAAAATCAAAGAATTTTGAATCTCATTTGGGTGCCCCAGAAGTAGGTCCCAAACTGAGGATTCAAGGGTGTCTTTGTTCTCTGTTGTTGTTGTTTTTATGTGCTGTCAATTCAGACAAGACTCATAGTGACCACCTCCTTGGGTTTCCAAGGTGGTATCACTACAGAGGTAGATTGCCCAAACTTTCTTCTGAGGAGTGGCTTGTGGGTTTGAACTGCCAGCCTTCTGGTTAGCAGTCTCCAGTGCTGCTATAACAGAAATTCCACAGGTCAATGGCTTTAACAAATAGGAATTTATTCTCTTATAGTTTAGGAGTCTAGAAGTCTGAGTTCAAAGTGCTGGCTCTAGGGGCTGGGTACATGCCCCTTGACCTTGGGCTTTAGCTCTGCCTCCTGTTCCAGGCCACTAGAGCTGGAGGCTTTTTCTGACTCATGCATCAGCTCACTGCTGAGCCTGATGAACCTAAGACTGATTGATAGGTAAAATGGCATGCTCCCAAGATCAGCAGGCAACATGGCAGGCCACGACTCAGCCAAATACAGAGTTCAGATATGGCAAAAGCTAGAGACCTTTCTCAAAGCTGGAAGGAAGCCACACCCAAAAGTCAGCTCCCTTTCCACTGATTAACTTCTTACAGCAGATTCCACCATGGAGGTCATTATAGTCTTATCACGGGGAATAACTACATTCAGCTGCCTAGTCACTCAAAACCATGGCCCAGCCAAGTTGACACACAACCCTAACTGCCACAAACAGCAAA
Source organism: Orycteropus afer afer (assembly GCF_000298275.1). NCBI lineage: Eukaryota > Metazoa > Chordata > Mammalia > Tubulidentata > Orycteropodidae > Orycteropus > Orycteropus afer. Next base: position 9,348,269 of record NW_006921599.1, read on the forward strand.
CGATTTATTGGAAAACTTAGGGAGCACAAGTAGATGCATGGTAGAAAATGTGACAGGGAGCAGAAGATAGCCAATGAAGCTGGAATTAGTAAGACAGCCATTACAGCTGGTAACAGAAGCTTGATTACCTAGAGAAGCTCTGCAAAACTATGTAAATCATGCTTCAGAATTGTCCTAGTCAAAGGGTAAGCAGGGGGCATATTTATACTCTGACATCTTCGGTCTTTGGTTAAGGGTTTACCCTGGGGAATGTAGCTCCCAGGGACTTCTCCTTGTCTCTGCCTGTTGTTGTTGTTGTTAAGTGCCGTCGAGTCATTTCTGACTCATAGCGACCCCATGCACAGCAGAACGAAACACTGCCCGATCCCGCACCAGCCCCACAATCCCTGCTATACTT
>NW_006921599.1:9348765-9353435 GCF_000298275.1 Orycteropus afer afer
AAGTGAGGATGACTTGAGGCACTTACTGATGAAGATTGAGGAACACAATCTGCAGTATGGATTACATCTCAATATAAAGAAGACAAAAATCCTCACAAATGGACCAATAAGCAGCAACACGATAAATGGAGAAGAGATTGAGGTTGTCAAAGAATTCACGTTGCTTGGTTCTATGTTTGATGCCAATGGAAGCAGCAATCAGGACATTAGACAACGTGTAGCACTGGGCAGGTCGGCTGTGAAGGAACTCTTTCAAGTTTTGAGGAGTGAGGATGTCTCCTTGAGGACTAAGGTGCACTTGACACAAACCATGATATTTCCAATCACCTCGTATGCATGTGACAGTTGGACAATGAATAAGGAAGACCAAAGAAGAGTTGATGCTTTTGAGTTGTGGTGCTGTTGAAGAATGCTGAAGGTACCATGGACGGATAAAAGAACTAACAGTTCTATCCTGGAGGAAGTGCAGCTGAGATGCTCCTTGGAAGCGAGGATGGCCAGACTTCGTCTCATCTACTTTGGTCATGTTGTCAGAGGGGATCATTCCTTGGAGAAGAATGTCATGCTTGGTAAGGTGGAGGGTCAAACGAAAGAAGGGAAGGCCTTCGACAAGATGGATTGACACGGTGGCTGCTACAATGGGCTCAGGCATCGCAAGGATTACGGAGCTGGCATGGGATTGGGTGGTGTTTTGTTCTGCTGTGCAGGGGGTTTCTATGAGTCGGAAATGACTCGAGGGCACCTAACAGCAACATAACACAGCTCAGAGAATAGACTGGTGGCTGTGATGGGCATGGTGTTTGAGTCCTCAGGATCCACAGCACCCTAGCTGATTTGTGTAAGTACTTTGTGCAAAGCATTCCCCTGGTAAGTGTTTTGGGTCCATGAATAGACACAGGAGCAAATTTGACCCAAAGAAATGGGAGGAAATTATTGATGCTCTACATTTCCTCTCTGCCTTATGATAGGAGTAAGAAAGCTTGCTATTCCCAGCTGGTAGCTAGCTGATTTCCAGAAAAATCTTTCACAGAAGGTGAAGTCAATGATAGCATTATCTTTAATTCTCAAAATTAGAAATAGGGAAATGCCTAACAAAGCAGGCTACGTAAAGTTAGGTGACGGCTCTGAAGACCAACAGGCCCAGAGCTGCCTAAAATGGTATTAGGGTGATAGGTTAATTGGTAACTGTTTTTAATTATTAATTTGTATTATGTTGCTATGCTATTGCTTTTGCAGCAATTAAAATGAAAATACCTATGGGAAAGTTGATAAATAGATTTAAACTTCTTAACCCCTTGGAGAAAGTGAAAGCTAGCAAGTGTTCTCTCAGGGTGTTTTGATGTGCTTAAGCGGAAAGCATCCCTGGATGGTGTGAATAGTTAGCACAGTCAGCTGCTAAACAAAAGGTTGGAAGTTAGAGTCCACTCAGAGGTGTCTTGGAAGAAAAGCCTGACAATCTGCCTCTGAAAATCAGCTAGAATCATAGGGTCACCAGGGGTCAGAATGACTTGATGGCAACTGGTTTTTATGTGGAAGGTATGCAGAAGAAGATCCCAACAGCGTACCGAAGGTGGGGAGGGAGGGTCCACTGAAACGGGGCATTGGCAAAAGACCACAAATGGGCAGTTAAAGAAACATTGGAAAATATACCACCTTCCCAATTTTATTGGTTGGTAGTCCTGCTGTCTAGCCTTTGATGACCCAAAGCGTTTCCTATCTTCTGTCTTTCGATCTGAGCCAAGCTATTGTGTGATGCTGCTGTAGAATCCTACAAGCAAATGGGCGAAAGAGTAAAGGAGAAATCCCCAACCACATCCATTCCCATCATCCCAGCCCAGACTGCCACTCTGTTAAAGCAAATGTTCTCTTAGGGATAAGAGGGTGAATGGGATTTTTATTTTTTTAGCCCAGTGCCTAAGGCACTTGACTGCTAACCAGAAGGTTGGCAGTTCAAACCCACTAGCCACTCCTCGGAAAGAAGGTTGGGCAATCTACTTCCGTAGTGATACTGCCTTGGAAACCCAAGGAGGGGTCCCTATAAGTCGGGCCTGACTCAACAGCCCATAACAACAACAACATTTTTCTTTTGTTCTTCTAGCTGTTCTTTTAGCTTTTTACCTGAAATTGCCCCTAAGATGAGGAACAGGTGGGGCAGTGACATTTATTTAGGCTGTAGATCTTGAAAGACTGCCAGGAGCCCTAAGCATGTGGCCTATACTTAGTTTTAGAAAAACTCATGATGGAGGAGAACATACTGTAACCTTCATTCTCAGAGCAGAGTCCAATGCTACTATCTGGGCCAAATCTAGTTATAGGATAAAGACTTCAATCCATCTCTCACAACAACTGATTTCCACTAGCATGTATGTATGGTGTGTCCAAGTGCCTAGCACTGTCTCATAACCTAGTCCCTCAAACATCCCCCCACCCCATTCCTTCACACAGAGTCCTTTGAGTTAAAAGAGTTTATTTTGAAATGAAATGACAACTGGAAAATGCTTTTATTTTCATATGGGAAAACCTCATAAAGTTTTTATTCTTCCTGAAGAATGCTCCCAGCGGCAGCCTGGAATGCTTCCTCCAGACAATCTGTAGTCAATCTTATAAAATAGATAGATCTCTCTTCTTGATCTCAGTTTTTCTCCCTGTGTGTTTGTTCTGCTTCAACCTTTCAGCACATTTGTTAACGTGAGTGACATTTAAAAAAGTCACCATCCCATTAACGGGGAGTCATGTAATCCATAGGATGTGCATCATTCATGTAATTGGAATGGCTTGGTTCCCTCCCAGATGTTCCCTTTCAGCAGATGCTATTGTGTTTTAAAACTTTGGATAATTATAGGCCTGTAAACCTAGAGAACAAGATTTGTTGGCTCCAGCCAGCTCCTCGCTCCTTATGTAATATCTTCATTGTTTAGTAATCGCCCTATTCACAAAGCGAGGGGATCCATGTCAGCAAAGACATCTATTCAAAGCATTTCCCCTGTGCTGGGTAAACAGTAGCAGAAGCAGTCTACCAGGAGAACCAAAACACTTGCCAGGGATTTGGCCACAAGTGTGACCAGGGGTACTGTTACTGTCTTAAATTGAACCATTATTCAGAATTTTCTTCACATTTTCTCCACTAACAAACCAGCCCCAAGGCAGACTTTGCCTTTGCTGGTGACATCTCTGCTAAATGCAGGGAGCCCTGAGTGGGTGGGGTGTTTTAATGTGGGTGGTGGAGGAAACACCGTGCAGCTGAGAAATTACATGATGGATGTGGTGATGAGATGAGTGCTTGGGATTTGTCCTTATAAGTTGTCATCAAGACAAGGCTGCTGACACAGTAGAAAGAAGAGATAAATGTCCCTAAGCTAGTTCCTGGGAAAATCCAGAGCAACTTCTGGTAGCACCATGCAGAGTCAATACAAAAACCAAAAAAAAACAAGCTCACTGCCATTGAGTCGGTTCTGACTCATAGCAACCCCTTCTTGGGTTTCTGAGGCAGTATCTCTGTGAAAGTAGATTGCTTAGTCTTCCTTCCAAGGAGTAGCTGGTGGGTTTGAACCCCCAGCCTTCTGGTTAGCAGTCAAGTAGGAGCTGCACAATGCAGAAAGAGGTAAGGAGGGTCTTCCTAGATCCCTTAGCATTTCTTTTGCCTGTTAGTTTATACCCCACATTACCCAGCCTATGGGATCCCAGTGAATTTTGGAGCCCAAATTTCCCTGGCTCTTGCTCATATCTGCTGAAGCAGCACTGTCACCAACCAGTTGCCATCAAGTTGACTTTGACTCATAGTGTTCCCACGTGTGTCTGAGTAGAGCTGTGTTCCATGGAGTTTTCAGTGGGTGTTTTTTCAGACATAGATCACCAGACCATTCTTCTGAGGCACCTTTTGGTGGACTCAAACCTCCAACATTTTGGTAAGCAGCCCAGTGGTTAACCATTTGCATCACCTGGGACTCTTACACAAGACTACATTTTCCCTGAAAAGTCCCTCTTCCCAGGCTGGCATTTCTGAGATTTCCTGTGACATCTAATAATAGGATAAAGTTTCAGCTGCTCACAACTGATTTTGACTAATACTCATGTTGGACCTAAATGGCTAGGTTATTATAATACCAGATTTGTTATTATAATATCAGAGGCCCTCAGCAGAGCACCCCTTAACACACGTCACCCCTCCATCTCCTTAGGTTCTCTGCTGCCCTGGTCATGTGGGTCCCAGGAGAAGGGGACCAGGATCTTGAGAGAGCACAGAGGAATTCAAAAGAAAAAACAGAGGGAGATTTTAAACAATAGTAAAAAGTTCTATAGAATATCCGTCTAAGATTGATTTGCAATGGACCTGAAAGGAAAAGAAATACTTTGAGTCACTCTCCTGATTGTGTTCATGATTAGCTAGTAGCAAAATTTATAAATGTTATGTTATGTTATGCTATGCTATGCTGTGCTGTATTACATTACATTATATTATATTACTCAAAACTAAAAACTTACTGCCATCGAGTCAGATTCTACTCTTAGTGACTTCTCCTTGGGTTTCCAAGGCAGTATCTCTACAAAAGTAGATTGCCTGTTCTTCCTGCTGAGGAGTGGCTGGTGGGTTTGAACTGCCAGCCTTCTGGTTAGCAGTCAAATGCCTTAGGCACTATGCCACCAGAGCTCCCTTATATTGTATTGTTATA
>NW_006921599.1:9353535-9359355 GCF_000298275.1 Orycteropus afer afer
CTTCGGCTGACTGCTCTTCTCTCTGGCTTCCTGGCTTTTAATCCCCTTTCTCCTGCTCTTCCTGCTTGCTACTTCGGGCGTCCCTGAGTTGTCTCTCCTCACCTGTAACACTGGGGCTGTGTCTGCCTAGTGACTAAGTATGTTCGGGCAGTCCAAGGACATCCCTCAAACAAAGATTCTGGTGCTGGTGCTTGGAAATCAAATTGGTGTCCACAGGAATGGTAAGGAGATCCCAGGGCACATGGGTGGAGTACCAGAAGAGTCTACTAACCAGCCCTCTCCAATAGCTACAAAAAGGCCCGTGAAGCAAACCAAAATGAAGTAGAGAGAAAGGAATGACAAAGATAAAATCAATAGGTAAAAATACAAATAAAATGGACAAATTACAAGCAAGATCAATCAATTAAAGTAGAGAAAAGACACAAATAAGCAATGTCTAGAATTTAAAAACATTATTACAGATCCTGCAGACAAGAGGCAGGGAAGAGAAATAAAAGGGAGAAGAGTAGAGGAGTAGAAACAATTATCCATTGAGGAGTTTTGACCATATGCAGATCTATGGTCGCCATGCCCTGAAAATGTTTAATATTTTGCTGATCTCATTACAGTTGTCCCATTAGGTTGGCAAAAATTAATCCTAATTTTTACAGAGGAGAAAAGAGCTTGTGGGAAAGAACCTGATGGTTTCTCTGTTTTTGTGTTGCTTAATGTTTTGTAGACTTGATCCTAAGAAAGATTCCTCTTTTGAGAAGTAGAACTCAAAGGATTATGGATGAGGTTACTTTAAGGCTTCATGACCTCTGAGATAAAGGAAGCTGGGCAGGAGGGGTGCTCTGCCTTTTCAAATATACCTTGTACATGGCCGCTTATGAAGACAGATTCATTGCTAGCTAGATGTCCTTAGTACATGTGTGATTTAGTATATTGTGAGCTGTGAAGTAGGGGTTATACAGGCAAAAACTGCTGAAGTTGTGGAAAGAGACTGTGAGGATGCTCATTGCCATCTGCAGATGGAGAGAGGTGAAGAATTTCTCCCTTCTTAATAGATGTTCAGGATGGAAAAGTCATATTGCACTCCCCAGTCATTTGGGAACAATTGTACCTATCATAGAAAGCACACCTAAAGTGAAACTGGAAAAGCCCGTAGCTCTCTGCAAACTCACTTTGTAGATTCCTGGATGTCAGAAGAAAAGGCCAAAGGATCTCCATTGGCAATAACCCTCTCACTCCTTTTAACCATTTATATTCGGCCTCAGATGGAGATCAGAAAGCAGAGTGGACTCAGACTAGTAAATACCCATGGCTATGGGACTTCAAGAGTCCCTGGGTAACACAACTGGTTAAATGCTTGACTCTTAACCTAAAGGTTGGTGGTTCAAATCCATCCATAATTCCCTCAGAAGAAAGGTCTGGTGATCTGCTTCCAAGAAAACAGCCATTGAAACCCTTATAGAGCATAGTCCTTCTCTGACAAATAAAAGAGTTGGAATTAGGAGGAGACACAGTGGTGATGGATAGGACTGCAAATGACACATAAGATTACCCAGACAATCTCAAGAAAAGCAGGCAAAAGGAGGATATCAGCTAAGGTGGGAGCAGAGGGGAGACATAAGCCTGAACCACAACATGTGGTTCAAATTAGCATGTGGTGAAGCTAATTTTTTGGCACAGTTTAGCATTTACATTAGAAGGGACATTTGTGAAATTTCTATTTTTCATGTATGTTATTCTCAACAATTGTACTTGGAGTAGTAGATTAATACTGAATTTTTAATTTTACCAAAGGAAAATTACAGTACAATACAGTAGAAATGTTAAGTTAAAAGTGCAAATTAGCACAGAGTCATAGATCCAGAACCTGAAAAGATATTTGACTAAGTAAGCCCCAGAACCAGAAGACTGGTGGTTCAAACCTACCAGCCATTCCTCGGAAGGAAGATTGGGCAATCTACTTCTGTAGTGATACCACCCTGGAAACTCAAGGAGGGGACGTTATGAGTCAGATCCAACTTGACTGCAGTGGGTTTTTTTTTTTAAGCCCTAGAAGAGACCAAACTATGAAAGGGGATGAAGAAAGGGAGGAAAAAATGATGTAAAACTTAAAAAGGACATCTTAGGCACACATTTTGTTTCTTAAAACTCTGAAACTCTGAGATTTTACTGACATCCTGGGATCAAATTAATCATCAATTTCTACTGAATTAAACTCAGAATTGAGGGTATTTCTGCCACTTGCCTGTAATTCAGGCCTGGATTATTTTGTGGAAAGATTGTTGTAACACCTTATGCTTCATCCTGCTACCAGAGTAATCTTCTCAAATAGAAATATTACTACAGCATGAGAGTGTGTGCACATGTGCACACACACAATGTTGTCATCGAGTCAATTCTGATTCATGGCAACTTCACATGTCACAAAGTAAAATCTTGCTCCATAGGGTTTTCTTGGCTTCATTCCTTACAGAAGCAGATCACCAGGCCTTTCTCCTGCAGTGCCTCTGGATGGGTTTGAACCATCAATCTCTATGTTAGTAGTTGAATGCAAACCATTTGTGCCACCCAGGGATTTAGCATAGCCAACTCTGAGTTTTCTATGGCCTGGGGGTCAAATTAGAAACACACTTATTGAAAGATGAGGTCCCTCCCCACCTCCCTTCTTCTCTGGTCTCATTGCTGCCCTCCACACCACCCACTCCATGCTCCAGCCTCACACAGTTTTCCTCCATTTCCTTACTTTCCCATGCCTACTAGAACACCATGCCTATCCTTCCATCTATTTCAATGCACTTTATAGTTTCTTTTCTTTGTAAACTCCTAAAACCAAAAAAACAAACCTATCGCCCAAGTTGATTCCACCTCATAGTGACACTATAGGACAGAGTAGGACTCCCTCATAAGGTCCAAAGCTGTAATCTTCATGGAAGCAGACTGTCACATCTTTCTCTGTGGAGCAACTGGTGAGTTCAAACCACCAACCTTTTGGTTAGCAGCTGAGCACTTACTCATTGTGCTACCAGAGCTCCTATAAATTCTTAATCACCCTTGAAAATCCAGCTCTCATATCTCTTCTTTGGGAAAAACTTCCTTATCTCTCCCAGGCAGAATTAGATATCTCTGTCACCTTTGTACCTCCAGAGCCTTTGATTATACCTTGTAGTAAAAAAGTACCATCTTTTGCTACGATGGTGCTCATTTACATGTAACCCTACCCAGAAACTATGAGTCCCTTGAGGGCAAAAAATTTGCCTTATTAACATTGAATTTTCCACTCTGACATACTGCCTTGCATCTTGTATATAAAAACCAAATCCATTTCCTTTGAGTCCATTCTGACTTATAGTGATACTATAGGACAGGATAGGACTGGGCCATAGGGTTTCTAAGGCTGTAATCTTTATGGAACAAGATTGACACCTCTTTCTCCAGTGAAGCAGCTGGTGGGTTAGGTGGGTTTGGACTGCTGACCCTTCAATTAGCAGCTGAGGGCTTAACCAGTGTGCCACCAGGGCTCTTACTTTGCACATGTTGTTGTTATTGTTAGGTGCTGTTGAATTGATTCTGACGCACAGCAACCCTATGTACAACAGAACAAAATACTGGCCAGTCCTGCGCCATCTTCACAATCCTTGCATGCTTGAGCTCATCATTGCAGCCACTGTGTCAATCCATCTCATTGAGAGTCTTCCTCTTTTTCTCTGACCCTCCACTTTACCAAGCATCATATCCTTTTTCAGGGACTGGTCCCTTCTGACAACATGACCAAAGTAGGTGAGATGAAGTCAGCCATTCTTGCTTGCAAGGACCATTCCAGCTGCATTTCCTGTGGGACAAATTTGTTTGTTCTTCTGGTAGTCCATGTTACTTTCAGTATTTGCCAACACCACATTTCAAAGACATCAATTCTTCTTCAACTTCCTTACCTTGCACATAGCAGGCATTTTAAAATATTTGCTGAGTGGATATATATATAATTCCACATATGACTCTGGACTCAGTAAGGCAGAGATTTTATTCAAAAGAATTATTACAAGGGTGAAGGCTATTGCAACAGGGGGAAGGAGACAACTGCAACTAGGAGAAAGCTCTTACCAAAAGGTCAGCAAGCATCTTCAGATCAGGCAAAAAGTGTTATTCTTCTGTAGAGAAAAGAGTAAACAAAGCTGGAAAGAACTATGTGTAGGGAATAATTGGATAGTAAATCAGAGAATGTATTATGCTGAGGTCAGCCTATTCTCTGAAAGGCATCCTTAAGGAGGGATTGTATGTTGGCTCAGGCTAAAGGTGGACCAAATTTCAGGAACTTGGTAGAAAAAGAGAAGCTTATCTAAAGTTTAGATAGCAAGCATTTTGCTCTGATTGTTCTATGGGAACAAACAATTCAACTAATCATTTATAAAGCAAAGAATGGGAATTTGAGGATCTGTGTCTGGCTTTGTCATAAGTGAACAACGGGTATCTTCCATTTTATCTAAGTCTTATGGGTAGAGTGTTTCTTTGCAGTAGGCCATTGTTTCAAGTACAACATGGTAAGAGGATTTCTTAACCATCACTGTTTAGAAGGATCACAGGGTTTAGGTAAAATTCAGTATTGTCAGTAGGATCATGTATATCAACAGGAATGATGGGACATGTATAATTGGCTAAAATGTCTGCTGATCAAAAGTTTTAAGGTACTACTACATCCAAAGAAAGGAAAACTTTTACCTTCTAGCAACCCATCTGTGATAGTTAATGTTATGTATCAACTTGGTTAGGCTATAATTCTCATTGGTTTGGCAGACACTATGTATTACCTGCCATTTTGTGATCTAATATGAGTAGCCAATCTATGGGAAGAGGAATTTCCTTGAGGGTGTGGCTTGCATCCATGATATAAGTGAATGTTCTGGCAAAGCTCATTCTTTCTTGATACTGCGTTCTTCTTGTCATACTAACCTCCAGTTCTTGGGACTTCAGAAGCATTTGCCCTGCTGCCTGGCCTGCTAATTTTGGGTTCATCAGCTTCTGCAACCCTGTGAGCCAGCAGGCTGATGTGTAAGATGCAGATTTTGGGTTTGTCAGCATCTGCAACCACTGAGTCAGGATAAGGCTCCAGCCTTCTGCCTGACCCATAGATTTGGGACTTCCCCACCTCCACAATTGTATAAGCTATTTCCTTGAAAGAAATCTCTCTCTATTTATTTGTATATATGCTTCACTCATTTTATTTCTCCTAGAGAACCCAGCTTAAGATACCAGTCTTCTGAAAAGGAGGCAGTAGACCTTGTTTCTGAAAAAGTTCTTGAAACTGAATCTCTGCTCCCTAGAAAAATTGAATTTTGGTCCTCCCTAGAGTAACAGCTAAGGGAGACAAACTTGTCTGTCAGTTTGTCCTACTGTGGTGACGTGTTTCTGTGAGTCTTGAGGCTATGCCACCAGTGTTTCAAACCCAGTGGGGTGCATATGGTGTACAGGTATTAGCCCAGCTTGCAGACTGAGACAGACTAGGAAGAAGGAGGAGGCCATCCACTTCTCAAAGATTTGGCCAGGGAAACCCTTGTGAATAGCAGAGAAACACTGTCTGATTCATTACTCTGCAACTTTATGAATAGTCCAGAAACATTGTCCAATACATAGGAGGAAGATGAGTCACTTAGCTTAGAAAACTCTCAAAGTAGGCCTGGGCAAGAGCTGCATTATCAGTGTAAAATCAGGCTTATTCATATGGATAAGGTAAAGCTTTACAGACCTCCATTTGCTGATGTGGCACCACTCAAATTGAGGAGAAACAGTGGCAAACATCCATTAATAATCAGAACATGGAATGTACGAAGTATGAAT
>NW_006921599.1:9366095-9380232 GCF_000298275.1 Orycteropus afer afer
AACAACAACAACAACTGCCTCGGAAACCCAAGGAGGGGTCACTATGAGTTGGGTGCAACTCGACAACACATAACAACAACAACATATTATTACATTACATTACATTACATTACATTACATTACATTATATTATATTATGGAGTTCTTGGGTGGGTCAGTCTTCTTTAATGCATTCGGCTGCCAACCTAAAAGTTGGAGGTTTGAGTCCAGCCAGGAGCACCTCAGAAGACAGGCCTGGAGATCTGCTTTCAAAAAATCATCCATTGAAATTTCTGTATAGTTCTACTCTATAAGGTTGCCATGAATCTGAACTTGATGGCAAATGGTTGCTCTTGGTGGTAGTGGTGCCATCAAGTTGACTTAGACTCACAGTGACCCTGTATACAACAGAGAAAAACACTGCCCAGTCCTGCACCATCTTCACAATCTTTGCTGTACTTGAGCCCATCATTCCAGCCACTGTGTCAATCCATCTTGTTGAGGATCTTCCCCATTTCCTTTTACCCTCTACTTTACCAAGCATGATAACCTTCTCCAGGGAATGGTCCCTTCTGACAACCTGACCAAAGTAGGTGAGATGAAGTCTGGCCATTCTCACTTCCAAGGAGCTTTCCAGCTGCACTTCGTCCAGGACAGATTTGTTCATTCTTGTGGCAGCCCATGGTATTATCCATGATCTTCACCAACACCAAAATTCAAAGGTATCAATTCTTCCTCAGTCTTCCTTATTCATTGTCCAGTTTCCACATGCATATGAGGAGATTGAAAATACCATGGCTTAGGGGACATCAAGTTCAACTAGCATAACATACTACACAAAACATTGTTCCATATCCTACTTTGGTGAGTAGTGATTGGGGTCTAAAAAGCTTGCAAGCAGCCATCTAGATGCAACAATGGGTATCTCTTCTTCCAGAGCAAAGAAGAATGAAGAAAATGAAAGATGCATGGTAACAATTAGTACAAGCAACTGGTATACCATGTGATCCTCAGCCTATATGACTATGAGACCAGAAGAACTAGATGGTGCCCAGCTACCACTGTCAACCACTTAGAGGGCAATGTATGTAGGAGATGCTGGAGAGTGGAAAACAATGTGGAACAAAACTCAAAATCATTTTTTTTAAAAAAAGGGACCAGATTTGCTGGTCTGATAGAGCCCGATGGAACCACTGAGACTATGGCCCCTAGCTGCCCTTTAGGTCTGGAATTGAACCTACTCTTTTGGCTTCCAGTCAAACAAAAGATAAGCATGTGAGCTGAGCATTTATTTACATTAGGTAGGTACCCTCCTTGGACAGATCAACCATGGGAGAATAGAAGGCCTGTGTATGCACAGGGAGACAGCTCAGGGGGCAGCAGTGCATGGGAGGGAAGGATACAGTGAAGAGGTGGCTATGGGGAGGAAGTGGGAGGAGAGCTGTTGCATTATGGGAGATTACAGTCAATGTCTCGAGACAAAGTGTATATGAACTGCTGTATGGAAAATGAATTTGCTGTGTAAACTTCCACCCAAACCACAATAACATTAAAAAAAAAAAAAGAAAATACCATGGTTTGAGTTAGGTGCATCTTGTTGTTGTTGTTGTTAGGTGCCGTCAAGTCATTTCCAACTCATAGAGACCCCATACACAACAGAACGAAACACCGCCCAATCCCACGCCAGCTCCACGATCCTTGCTAAACTTGAGCCCAGTCGCAGCCACTGTGTCAATCCATCTCATGGAAGACCTTCCCCTTCTTTGTCGACCCTCCACCTTACCAAACATGACATCATTCTCCAGGGAGTCTCCTCTGACAACATGACCAAAGTAGGTGAGATAAAGTCTGGCCATCCTCTCTTCCAAGGAGCATCTCGGCTGCACTTCCTCCAGGACAGATCTGTTCGTTCTTTTAGCAGTCCATGGTACCTTCAGCATTCTTTGCCAGCACCACAACTCAAATGCATCAACTCTTCTTCGGTCTTCCTTATTCATTGTCCAGCTGTCACATGCATACGAGGTGATTGGAAATATCATGGTTTGTGTCAGGTGCACCTTAGTCCTCAAGGAGACATCCAGGTGCATCTTAGTCCTTAAAATGACACCGTTGCTCCTTAACACTTTAAAGAAGGTTTTTGCAGCAGATTTCCCCAGTGCAATATGATGTCTGATTTCTTGACTACTCTTCCATGGGTGCTGATTATGGACCCCAGTAAAATCCCTGAGAACTTTGATCTTTTCTCCATTTATTGTGATGTTGCTTATTGGTCCAGTGTGAGGATTTTTGTTTTCTTTAGGTTGAGATATAATCCATTCTGAAGACTGTAGTGTTTGATCTTCATCAGTAAGTACTTCAAGTAATCTTCAGTTTCAGCAAGCAAGGTTGTGTTGTCTGCATATCATGGGTTGTTAAAGAGTCTTCCTCCAATCCTGATACCTCATTCTTTTTCATATAATCTAGCTTCTCAGATTTTATGCTCACCATACAGATTTAATAAGTATGATGAAGGGATACAACACTGATGCACACCCTTCCTGATTTAAAATCATACAGTATCCCCTTGTTCTGTTTGAATGATTGCTTCCTGATCTATGTACATGTTCCTCATGAGCACAATTAAGTGTTCTGAAATTCCCATTCTTCACAACGTTAGCCATAATTTGTTATGATCCACACAGTCAAATGTCTGCATAGTCAATAAAAAAACAAGTAAACATCTCTCTGGTATTCTTTGCTTTCAGTCAAGATCCATCTGACATCAGCAATGATATCCCTCATTCCACATCCTCTTCTGAATCTAGCTTGAATTTCTGGAAGTTCCCTGTCAATATACTATTTCAACCATTTTTTGAAAGTTCTTTCACAGAATTATACTTGCATGTGATATTAATGATATTGTTCAATAGTTTTCTCATTCTGTTGGATCACCTTTCTTTGGAATGGGCACAAATATGGATCTCTTCCAGTCGATGGAACAGTTCGCTGTTTCCAGATTTCTTGGCATAGATGAGCAAGTGCCTCTAGTGCTGCATCTATTTGTTGAAGCACCTCAGTGGGTATTCCATCAGTTCCTGGAGGCTTGTTTTCCACCCACTCCTTCAGTGCAGCTTGGACTTCTTTCTTCAATACCACTGGTTCTTGATTATATGCCACCTCCTGAAATGGCTGAATGTCAACCATTCTTTTTGGTAAAGTTACTGTGTATTCCTCCCATCTCCTTTTGATGCTTCCTGCATCATTCAATATTTTGCTTATAGAATTCTTCAATATTGAAGTTTGAGACTTGAATTCTTTCTTCAGTTCTTTCAGCTTGAGATATGCTGAGTGTGTTCTTCCCTTTTGGTTTTCTAACTCCAGGTCTTTGCACACTTCATTATCTTACTTTACTTGTCTTCTTGAGCTGCCCTTTGAAATCTTCAGCTCAGCTCTTTTATTCCATCATTTCTTCCATTTGCTTTAACTACTCCACATTCAAGAGTAAGTTTCAGAGCAACTTGTTACTGGATACTATATTGCACTATAGTCTTCGTAGCATTTGTATTATATATAAACCTATTGTACATTATATATTTCTATAAAATTTATATATATTTCTTTTCTTAGTCAATCATGAATATTTATACACACAGATCTATACCTACACATACATATATAAACAATACATACATATATACATAAGCATATACATAGACACATACATATTCCACTAACTGACAGCACCTGCAGGACCTCTCAGATCTGAAAAGATTGTGGCTGCCTCTCCCATAGCACCCTTTGTTAGCCCTCTCCCCACTACCCCACACAGTTATGTCTACACCCTTGGGCTTACAACTGGCTTCCATTGGTGCTTGGTTGGGCACCAGCTGTGCCTGCCTTATCTGGCAGGCATTCCCGTCTCCTTGCACAGCTGAGGCTTTGGGCCCTTAGGACACTGGAGCCACTGAGCCTCCTATTGTTGCCTAGATGTGAGAGCTTGTCTGTTCTCTGTGTGATACTCTGTGAGTGATATTTTTAAAGTACTCAAGCTAATACTCTAATATTTTGTAGAGTTTTAATAGAGCACCTCTTGTCAAATTTGTTCTATTTTCTTTCTCGCCTCTCCCAGCGGGCCTTACAAATCTCTGTGGCTGCCTAAGGGGCCATACTCTATCAAAAAAAAAAAAAAAAAGAAAGAAAGTAAAACAACCAAACCCACTGCCATTGAGTCAATACCAACTCATAGCAACCCTATAGGATGGAGTAGAACTGCCCCATAGGGTTTCCAAAGCTGTAAATCTTTATGAAAGCAGACTGTGTCATCTTTCTCCCACAGAGCAGCTGATGGGTTCCTACCATAGACCTTTTGGTTAACAGTCGAATGCTTTAACCACTGTGCCACAGAGCTCCTTATGTCCTATTCACAACCCAAAATAATAGTTTTATTGTGTTAAAAACATATATAACAAAACATTTGCCAATTCAACATTTTTACACAATTTAGTGAGATTAGACACATTCCTCATGTTGTGCAACCGTCACCACTACTCATTTCCAAATCATTCCACCACCATTAACAGCAACTCAGTGCCTCTAAGCAGTAACTTCCAACTTTTCACCTCCCACCCACCCCTGGTAACCACTAACAAAGTTTTGTCTCTATGTTGTTGTTAGTTGCCAGAGTCAAGTCCATTCCAACTCATGGCAATCCCATGTTTGCAGAGCAGAACCATTCCACAGAGTTTTAAAGACTGTGACCTTTTGGTTTCCAGGTCTGTCTCTGAAGTGTCTCTGGGTAGATTAGGATTGTCAGCCTTTTAGCTAGTAGTTGAGTGCTTAATCTTTTGTGCCACCCAAGAACTTCCTTGCTCTCTGTATGTTTGCCAGCTTCATGTAAGTGGGAAACATACAATATTTATCCTTTTGTGTCTAACATACTTCACTCAGCATAATGTTTTCAAGGTTCATCTATGTCGTAGTATATATCAGAACTTTATTTCTCCTTATGGCTGAATAACATTCCATTGCATGGATATACCACATTTTGTTTATTCATTTTTCAGTCATTGGAAACCTGGGTTGTTTCCACCTTTTGGCTATTATGAACTCTATATCTACTTTTTTTTCCCCTGCTTTGCATTTGTTTTTTTAAATTTTTATTGTAATTTGGGTGAAATTTTACAAAGCAGATTCATTTTACATTCAACAGTTCACAAACATTTTTTTTGTGACACTGATTAAATTTCCCACAGCTCACCTCCTACTTCTTCCCTCTGGTTACCCTTTCTTTGTGTCCTTCTTGCTTATGTATTCCTGCCTCCCTACGTTTCTCCCTGTACAAATGTTGCCCTTCTGATCTTTCATGGTTGATTCTTCTAAGGATTGCATCTGTCTGATTTAGGTGTTCAGCTTGTAGTTCTATCTATTGTTTGGCTGAGAGTCAGGCCATGGGAGTGAGTTCAATTCCAGCCCTGAAGGATGACTCAGAGCCCTAGTCTCAGAGATTTCATCAGTTGTTATCAGACCAGTATACCTCGTCTTTTTTAAGATTTTAAGTTTTGTTCCACATTTTTCTCCTGCTCCATCCAAAATCTCCAGTTTGATCCATTTCCACATAGTTGGCATTGGTAGCCCACTACCATCTAGTTTTTTTTCTGGTCTGAAGGTCCTATAGGCTGAGGTTCTCATGATCCATTAGTCCTTGAAACTATTTCCATGCATCTTTGATTTTCTTTACTCTTCTTTGCTCCATATGAGGAGACACCAATAGTTGCTGTGCCCACTTTTGATTGAGTTTCAGATCCCACAAAACCTAGATGCTTCCTGGGAGATGACAGGCATGCCTGGCCCCAGCTGCAGAATGGAAGGTCCCTGCAGTCTTAGGTTTTTCAGATTCTTCATGGTAGAGCATCTCTAAGACAGACCTCCCTCATGCAAATCATGATGACTTCTCACAGCATAACTACAATATTTCCTGCTTTAAAATTCCCCACTGCAGATGTAAAAGATCTGAGAAAACAAATAGCTTAGATAGAAAGTCTGAACATTCTTATAAGATAGGTAGTTTTCCTCCCACGTATGTTGTTGTTAGCTGCCACTTAGTAGGCTCCTGACTCATGGTGACTTCATGACAACAGAACAAAACACTGCCTGGTCCTGGGCCATCCTCATGATTGACTGTAGAGCTAATGGTTGTTGTTTCATTGGTTGATTTTAAGAAGTATATTTTCAAGCCTTTCTTCCTAGTCTGTTTTAGCCTGAAAGTCCTAGTTGAACTCTGTTCAACATCATAGCAATACAAAAGCCTCCATTGACAAACAGAGAGTGACTGTGCATGAAGTGCACTGGCCAGGAATTGAAACTGGATCTTTTCCATGGAAGGTGAGAATTCTACCTTTGAACTCTCATTGCCTAGTATTTTGACTAATAGATAAGAAAAATGATGCTCAAACAGCTAAATGTCTCATTTAAGAAGTTAAGTCTATGACTTCTAAATGGCTGCTTTATATCTCATTTCTAATTCCTAATTCACTAGGGACACACATTTGGAGCAAGAACGGAACTGGTCTTCATTTCAGAGATGGTTAATTAAAGAAGCACTTGGATCTTTTGAATAACCTGAACCAGCATTTGCAGTAAAGACAATGATAACTTTTGAGGCTGTGTTTTGTCTTTTCACACGAACGTTCATTTCAGTAGGAAACTTTTCAGATGTGGATATGCTTAAACTGCTTAATTTTTAGTTTGACATTTTAAGAGTGTTGCAATACTTGGAGCTAGAGCAATCACAATGTAGCTACATTATCACATTTGTGCTACTGGCAGGGTGGTACCCACTGAGGCCACAGACAAGAGAGGATGGCCTTGACATCCCAAACTTAGAGTGAATGGCAAAGTTGGCTTCCACATGGTGGCCTGGTGGCAGTGCACTGCAGAGGCATTAAGGAAGGGATACTTCTTGAAAAATTGCTAAAGTATGTGAGAGATGAGGAAAAACCAAAGAGGGCCCTTAGAAGGGCAGGCAGGATGTGGTTCTGGCTGTTTTGTCTGGCATTATGTACCAGTGGCCAGGATTTGGAGAAATCATCTCCTGAAGATTGTGTAAAGAGAAGTTTCCATCTATCCTCAAGGCTTGGGTCATAAATATGGACAGAAAGAATGTCGTGTTTTTGGTGATCAAGGCATAAAGGAATTTGCACTGGCAAGGCATGTACAAAATAGATAGGGGTGATTAGAACTTTAGGGCAAAGTGAAACAAGGATAAGGCCTAAAAGAGAATTGGCTTACCTGAGCTGAAGGTACAGGTAGGTGAAGCCATTCACGGCCTCCTGAATATGCCTTACTGGGGCAATAGTGTAGTGTAGTGTAGTATAGTGTACTTAGTGTAACATAGTACAGCGTAGTATCCAAAACCAAACCCACTGCCATCAAGTCAATTCTGAATCATAGTGACCCTTTTTAGGACAGAGTAGAATGGCTCCATAGGATTTCTAATGCTACAAATATTTAAGGAAGCAGACTGCTTCATCTTTCTCCCGTGAAGTGGCTGGTGGGTTTGGACTTTTTGGTTAGCAGCTAAACACTTTAACTACTATGCCACCAGAGTTGCCTACAGTATAAAAAACAAAAAACAAACATACAAAAAAAGCCTACTGCCATTGAGTGGATTTGAACTTGTAACAACCCCTGTTAGGTTTTCAAGGTGGTAAATCTTTACGGAAGTGGATTGTCCCATCTTCCTTGCAGGGAGTAGCTGGTGGGTTTGAATCACCAGCCTTCTGGTTAATAGTCAAATGGCTTAAGCACTGTGTCACCGTATAGCATACATTGTTATAGTATCGATAAAAGGACATGGAGGCGGCATCTTCTGACCTCCTCTAACTTCACAAGAAGAAGACAGTATCACCATCAACAGCCCAAGGCTTATCTCTATGAGGCCAGACATCCATCACCCTCCAGCCTTTTACCAGTTCTGACACCAACCATCCCTTCCACCACACTCACTACTTCTCTGCTGGGTTTGATAATTCATTGCAATGGCCACCCAGAACTCACAGACAATACTTACAGTTTTGGGGTTTATTAGGGAAGCAACAGGCTACAGTTCACGTTCAAGAATGCAGCCAGGATACAGTTCTTTGATCGGTACAGCCTCCCCTCATAATTGCTGTGCTGTGCCCTTGGACATGCTTTTCTGGCCATTGGCTTCTTGGCCTGGCCTCTGACTCTGTGGGCAAGGTAAGCCTGCCACTCTGTTCCACTACCACTGGCTCTTTGCTGTGGCATCTCTTTGTCGGGGCACCTCTCAGTCAAAGAGGTCCAGTGAAGGGATGTTGGATGTGCTCCACTTTACCTCCAGCTCTTTGCTCTTGATGGTGGCGAGATCCCTTCTCTGCCTCTAGGAGGGCTCATTTTAAGCCTACCAGAATCCCAACATCAGAGTTCTATACATCTTATTTGCATGGTTCCACCCACTAATCTTGTAGTGGTTACAAAAACTATGGCTAGAAAAGCCATACCAAGTAATTCACTGCACTGCAAATATATGTACTTATATTGTATATATTTTATTTATTTTTACAGAGCAGAGTTTTACATTCATTGTTTTATGTACATTTAGTTTTACTCCCCATTTACCATCTCCAACCCTAATCCAGTCTCTTCCCCTCCCTGCCCAGTAACCACCCCCCGCACCGTGCCCCTCATAGTTTTGCACTCCTGTGTCTTCTGCATTTCCTCTGTGCAAATGTTGCCCCTCTGGTGTCCCATGGTTGATTGCTTCAAGGGATGCATTTTCATAGAGTATGTTGGTGTATCATCCTGGGTTGAGTGGTCTACGTGTACATCTTGTTTACTATTAGGCTGAGAGCCAGCACCTGAGAGTGAGTTTTATTCCAGGTTCAGAATGTATCCCAGGGCCATAGTATTAGGGGTCTCACCAGACTCCATCTGACCAATAATTCTGTTCATTATTGAGTTTTTGAATTTTGTTCCATGTTTTTCCTTCCACTCTATCCAGAATCTCCAGATTTGATCCTTTCCTGAGTGGTTGGCATTGGTAGATGGGCACCATCTAGATTTTCTGGTCTCAAGGGCCATCGTGTCCTAGGGCTGATTGCTTCCAAATGCCCTTGGCTTTTTGTTTTTGCCCTCTTCTTTGCTTCTGATGATAGGAGACCATTAGCTGCATCTTAGACGGCCGGTTGAGAGCTTTTAAGATCCCAGTTGCTACTCACCAATGTAGGGTGAGGAACAAGACTTTTATGCATTTTGTTGTGCCAATTGAGTCTGGTGTCCTACAGTACTATGGTCCTGAGTCAGTACATCTGTTGGATCTCTCTCCCACAGTGTCTGGATGTCTATGAGGGATTACTCTATGTCTGTCTTCTGTTGTTTCTGTAAAGATTGCAGGTATTTTGTATCACTGGTATCTGTGCACGATTAGCCGCCACTGAACCTATCCATGGTCTAGAGTATACTCTTATTCACTGACCCCCATCTGATCTTCTCAAATGTTTATGCATTCATCTGTAGCCTGGAGTTTGGTGTTAATCGTAATACAGTATTGTGGATATACTGGATGATATTAGCATCTGTCATCTATCTCTAATGTGCAAAATTCAGTGTCCTCCCTTTTCCTAATGCTATCATAGTGGTCACAAACTCTTTCTATACATCCTTCCCCTTCCCCACGTCTGCATGTTGTATTTTAATTTTATATATTTTTTAGTGTTGTATTTTATTTTTATATTATATATATTTTTTATGTTAGACAAATTTTGTATTTAACTCTCTGGGTGGTGCAAATGGTTAATGTACTCCATTGCTAACTGAAAGGTTGGAGGTTCAAGTCCATCCAGAGGTGTCTTTGAAACAAACACCTAGAGATTTACTTCCATAAAATCAGCCATTGAAAATCCTATCTAGTACACTTCTACTCTGATATATTTTTGGTCATCATCAGCTGTCAGGTGTCATCAACTCAACAGTAACTTATTTTACTGATATATATATATATACACACACACACAAACACACATACATACTCTGGCACTTGACTGCTAACCAGAAGGCTGGCAGTTCAAACTCACCAGCCACTCCTCAGAAGGAAGGTTGGGCAATTTACTTCCATAGTGATACTACCTGGGAAACCCAAGGAGGGGTCTCTATGTGTTGGGTCTGACTCGATGGCACATAACAACAACAACAACAACATATTACAAACTCATATAGCCTCTGGTGGCACAAATGAATAAGCACTCAACTATTAACCAAGATGTTGGAGATTGGAACCTACCCAGAGGTTCCTTGGTAGAATAGGCCTGGAGATCTGCTTTCAAAAAGTCACAGCCATTAGAAAACCCATGGAGCTGTTCTACTGTGTACACATTGAGTCGCTATGGGTTGGAATTGACTCAATAGCAACTAACAGGAACAAGACTATACTGTACCATACTATATTATATTATACTTACCTGTTTTTCTCTCTCCCCTATAAGAATTTAGTCTCTAAGTGTTGGTCTTATGTAAGGCTGTCTCCTCAGAAACAAGTACAGGACCTGGTGCCTAGCAGGTGTTCTACCAAAAGTGGTTGAATGAATTATTCAATGAACTGTTCTCAATTTTCTAAAGCTCAGCAGTAACAATACAATTTTATAGTTGGCATTTAAGGATGGAATTTAATTTGTAGAGTGTAATGAATCTATCTTGAAGCTGTGTTTACCAAGCAAGCACACACTTTTTACTGAGATTATATGATTGTTTGATGACCCCATGTGGGTCAAAGTAAAACTGTGCTTCATGGCTAATTTTTCTGGAGTAGG
This sequence comes from Orycteropus afer afer, assembly GCF_000298275.1. Classification (NCBI taxonomy): domain Eukaryota; kingdom Metazoa; phylum Chordata; class Mammalia; order Tubulidentata; family Orycteropodidae; genus Orycteropus; species Orycteropus afer. The sequence continues at coordinate 9,376,877 of NW_006921599.1, forward strand.
TTGACAGGTTTTTCTTCCATGATGCCTCTGGATGAACTCAAACCTCCAACTTTTCAATTAGCAACCAAGTGTTTTAATTGCTTGTGCCACTCAGAGACTCCTAACTGAAGAGATCAACACCACTCCAGTCATTTCCAACTCATGGCAACCCTACGTGTGTCTATAGGACTGTGTTCCATAGATGATTCAATCACTGATTATTCAGAAGCAGATCACCAGGCCTTTCTTCTGAGGTGTTTTTGGGTAGATTCAAACTGCCAACTTTTTGATTAGTAGTCCAGTGCTTAAACTTATGAACCACTCAAGGACTCCAGCTGAAGAAAAAGACAGTGAGAGAGAGAGAGAGAGAAGCGGGTGACTGTGTGCACCTGGGTTAACATAAAACCAATGAGGAAACCATCCTATGAAAGCATTTCTGCTCAGTCTTTAACCAGAGATTCAACTCTCTACAGAAAGTTGAAGGATGCTTCTTGCTCAGTCTTTAACCAGAGATTCAACTCTCTACAGAAAGTTGAAGGATACTTCTAGATATGGTAGGAGAAGAAAGGAAGGAGCACATTTTGAAGGGGGTGGGAAAAGGTCAATGAAAGCTCATGCCCCAAAAGAGAAATTCCTTCCTTTCAGGTAAAGATAGCAGCAAATTACCCACCAAACTCTTTGGAGCATCTGCGTGTCTGTCTGTCCTGAGCCTGTCTTGTCTCTGCATGACGGGAAGGAGCTAAAATATACAGCTGGGGTTTATGATGATATTCCCATGCCAGTCTGCTCAGCACTCACACACTACACAACACATACGACATGGATATATCCTTCCCTGTATTGCTATTTGAAACATCCCGGGGGAGCTCTGGTAGCATAGTGACTAAGACACTTGACTGCTAACCAGAAGGCTGGCGGTTCAAACCCACCAGCCACTCCTCGGAAGGAAGATGGGGCAATCTACTTCCATAGTGATACTGCCTCGGAAACCCAAGGAGGGGTCGCTATGAGTCAGGTCCGACTTGACGGCACATAACAACAACAACAACAACATTGCCCAGGAAGTCTTTCTTTTTGAATGGTACTTGGAGAGAACCAGATGGCAACCTGTGCCTCTAGCTTCCCATAGACAACCAGCCCATTCCAAACGGGGTCCTGATTTCCACTTCAAAACTGTGTTCAATTTAGTTGAGTTAGGTGATTTGACTTCCTCTGTGTAATGACTGCTGCTGGGAACTCAGTCAGACGCTCTTAGAAAGACAAAAACACACTTCCTGCAGGGACTGATGGAGCTCCGCTGCCCATTGTTTATCTAAAAACAGTGTTTTATTATTGTTGCTCAATTAGTCCAGACAGCAGACACAAATGACTTTCCACAGCAACATCCTAATGCTGTGCATCACACACAAAATGCCAAAGACTGCTCTAATAGCTAGCTAATAAAATCAAAATGTGCCTGTGTCAACTCCATGATGGCTCAAATTGTCAACAAATTCCCTCATCCTTTCTTTTGAGATCTCTTCTTCATCTAATTACATAAAATACATTTGCCTCAGTAAAAGAACATTAACCTCGGTACTCAACAACTCTGATCTTGCTTTATTTATGAGCAAGCAACCAATGTTTTTCTGAATATAAACTTTGTGGTAGAGTTTATTTTTTATACACAAACTAGCATAGTTGTTTTGTTTTGTTTTTTTTTCCTTTGAAGGTAAAAACATTATTGCCTGTAGAGTTTTTCCCTTCATATTTTTTTTTTCCAAAAAATTGCACAATCTGCCATTTCAGAGACACCTATGAAAAGCCACTCCTCAATACTTGAGGAAGTTTAGTTTCTCCCTATTTATACTCAGTGCTGTGAAAATGTTATTATACACAAATATTTCATCTGTTTTACAAACACATTCATCCACACACTCATACTCATCACAGACACAGTTGCCTGAAATAGAAACTTCCTTTCCAAAAAGACAGAAATCAATGGCTTGAAGCATTCAACACCCAGCAGTTTTTAACTTCACCTTTGGAAGCTCGGATGCCTTTAGTATTAGAGTTAGCATTTGCCATTGGCTGTGCTAGAACCTCACTCTTTGAATGGAAAGATGTCTGAAATCTGACTCATGCCTGTAATTTACAACTAAAGAAGCTGAGGGTCAGAGTATCGAAGGTCAGTGGTGGATCTGTGGTTCTCACCGTCTGTTCTGGTTACCTAGTGCTGCTCTGACAAGAATATACCACAAATGGGAGGCCTTAAACAAACAGGAGTTTATTCTCTTACAGTGTGGAGGCCTTAAGTCCAAGTTCAAAGTGCCACGCTCTAGGGGCTGGGTGAAAGCCCCGCAGCCTTGGGCTTCAGCTCTGCCTCCAGCCTCTGTCCCACTGAAGCTAAAGGCTTTTCTTCACTCAGACAGGTGCTGGCTGCTGAGGCTAATAACCCCAAGGTCGACAAATAAAATGTCACAGTCTCAATGTTACCAAACCACATGGAAGGTCATTCATTCAAGTCCATTGAAGGTCTCAAGGTCAGCAGAGCATGGCTGGCTGCTGAACAATGCCATGGCTACATGCAGGGTCCAAGCGTGCCGTAAGCTAGAGAAAACTCCTCAAGGCTTCTGCTTATATACAGGAAGCAGACTACATTACCTTAGGCAGCTAGATAGTCAGCTGCTCACAGTAGATTCCACCATGGAGCTGATTACCAGTCTCATCATGGGGAATACTACATTCAGCTGCCCAGCCATTCAACCAGGCCCAGCCAAGTTGACACACAAACTGAACTATCACATCATCTATGCAGAAGATCCCACCACTGGTATGCCAGTTTGTCATCCTGTGGTAGCTTGCATGTTGCTGTGAGTCTGTAGGCTATGCCACAGGTATTTTGAATAGCAACAGGGTCACCCATGGTGGACAGGTTTCAGCAGAGTTTCCATACTAAGACAGACTTGGAAGAAGGAAGAAGCCACTCACTTCTCAAAGAATTGGCCAGTGAAAACCTTATGAATAGCAATGAAACACCATCTTATATATTACTGGAAAACTTTATGAATAGCTCTGAAACATTGTGTGATACAGTGCCAGATTTATGAATAGCTCTGAAACATTGTGTGATACAGTGCCAGAAGATGAGCCCCTCAGGTGGGAAAGCACTCAAAATATGACTACCGAAGAGCTGCCTCCTCAGAATAGAGCTGACCTTAATGATGTGGTTGGAATAAAGTTCTTGGGACCTCCATATGTGGATGTGGCATGACTCAACATGAGAATAAACAGCTGCAAACATGGTGTTGTTGTTAAGTGCCGTCGAGTCGTTTCCGACTCATAGCAACCCCATGCACAGCAGAACGAAACACTGCCCAATCCGGCGCCAGCCCCAC
>NW_006921599.1:9385612-9405569 GCF_000298275.1 Orycteropus afer afer
GATGGGATCAGATGTATATGTTTCAAGCAGCCAATCTGTTGAAAGGGAGTTTCCCTAGGGGTGTGGCCTGCTTCTAGTATATTTATGAACATCCTGGGAAAAGAAACACTCTTCTGTGGATTGGGATTCTGTTGTGCTGTGTACAACTGTCCATGAGCGAACAACCCACCATTTGATCTGGAGATCTTGGATTCATCATTTGTTGGAATCAACAGCCAGTATACTGCCTGCCAACCTTGAGCTCCTCAGCCCCTGCAGCTGTGTGAGTTGGGAAAAGCCTCCACCTTGACGTTTGATCCAAGAACTTTGGACTTGCCAGCTTCTATAAGTGTGTGCACCATTTTCCTAAGATAAATTTCTCTTTCTCTCTCTCTCTATAAGCTTTAATGCTTTTCTTTCTCTAGAGAACCCAGTCTAACACACTACTCTTATTCAAATTTACACACCAACCACCAAAGCCAAAGAAGAGGAAATTGAAGATATCTACCAACTTCTGCAGTCTGAAATTGACCAGACATGCAATCAAGATGTGTTGATTATCACTGGTGATTGGAGAGCAGAAGTTGGAAACAAAGAAGAATCACCAGTAGTTGGAAAGTACGGCCTTGTGGACAAAAATAATGCTGGAGATTACATGATAGAATTTTACAAAACCAATGACTTATTCATTGTAAATACCTTTTTTCAACAACACAAATGGTGGCTATACACATGGACTTCACCAGACAGAGTACACAGGAATCAGATAGACTACATCTGTGGCAAGAGGCGATGGAGAAGTTCAATATCTTTAGCCAAAATATGACCTTGATTATATTCCTCCTGAATTTAGAGACCTTCTAAAGAATAGATTTGATGCATTGAATACCATTGACCAAAAACCAGAGGAATTGTGGGATGACATCAAGAACATCATCCATGAAGAAAGTAAAAGGTCATTAAAACAAGAAAGAAAGAAAACACTAAAACAGGTGTCAGAAGAGACTCTGAAACTTGCCCTTGAACAGAAAGTAGCTAAAGCAAATGAATGACTAGTTAAAGAGCTAAACAGAAGATTTCAAAGAGCAGCTTGAGAAGACAGAGTCAATTATTATAATGAAATGTGCAAAGGCCTGGAGTTAGAACACCAAAAGGGAAGACCACACTCAGCATTTCTTAAGCTGAAAAAAACTAAAGAAAAAATTCAAGTCTTGAGTTTCAATATTGAAAGATTCTATAGGCAATATATTGAATGATGCAGGAAACATCAAAAGAAGATGGAAGGAGTACACAGAGTCACTGTACCAAAAGGAACTGGTCAATGTTCATCCATTTCAGGAGATGACATGTGATTAAGAATCAATGGTGTTGAAGGAAGAAGTTGAAGCTGCACTGAAGAAAGTGGTGAAAAACTAAGGCTCCAGGAATTTACAGAATACCCATTGAGATGTTTCAACAAACAGATGCTGTGTCAGAGGCACTCACTCAGCTATGCCAAGAAATTTGGAAGACAGCTATTTTGCCAACTGACTGGAAGAGATCAATATGTATACCCATTCCAAAGAAATGTGACCCAACAGAATGTGGAAATTATCGAACAATATCATTAATATCACATGCAAGTAAAATCTTACTGAAGATAATTCAAAAATGGTTGCCGCAGTATATTGACAAAGAACTTCCAGAAATGCAAGCTGGATTTGGAAGAGGACATGGAATGAGAGATATCATTGCTGATATCAGATGGATCTAGGCTCAAAACAAAGAATACCAGAAAGATGTTTACTTGTGTTTTATTGATATGCAAAAGCATTTGATTATGTGGATCATAACAAATTATAGATAACATTGAGAAGAATGGGAATTCTAGAACACTTAATTATGCTCCCGAGGAACCTGTATATAGACCAGGAGGCTGTTGCTCAAATAGAACAAGGGGACACTGCATGGTTTAAAATCAGGAAGGGAGTGTGTCAGGGTTTTATCCTTTCACCACGCTTACTCAACCTGGATGCTGAGCAAATAATCTGAGAAGCTGGACTATATGACGAAGAATGCGGCATTGGGATTGGAGGAAAACTCATTAACAACCTGAGATATGCAAATGACACAACTTTGCTTGCTGAAAGTAAGGATGACTTGAAGCACTTACTGATGAAGATTAAAGACTACAGTCTGCAGTATGGATTACACCTCAACATAAAGAAAACAAAAATTCTCACAACTGAACAAATAAGCAGCATCATGATAAATGGAGGAAAGATTGAAGCTGTCAAAGATTTCGTATTACTTGGTTCCACAATCAACACAAATGGAAGCAGCAGGCAAATCCGCTGCAAAAGACCTCTTTAAAGTGCTGAAGAGCAAAGATGTTTCCTTGAAGACTAAGGTATGCCTAACCCAAGCCATGGTATTTTCAATTACCTCATACACATGTGAGAGCTGAACAATGAATAAGGAAGACTGAAGAAGAGTTGATGCTTTTGAATTGTGGTGTTGGCAAAGAATACTGAAAGTACCATCCACTGCTAAAAGAAATAAAAAATTGGTCCTAGAAGAAGTGCAGCCAGAATGCTCCTTGGAATCGAGAATAGCCAGACTTCATCTGACCTACTTTAGTCATGTTGTCAGAAAGGACCATTCCCTGGAGAAGGATATCATGCTTGGCAAGGTAGAGGGTTGGCAAAAAAGGGGAAGGCCTTCAATGAGATAGGTTGATAAAGTGGCTGCAATGATGGGCTCAGTTATAGCAAGGACTGTGAAACTAGTGTAGGACCATGCAGCATTTCGGTCTGTTGTACATAGGGTCACTATGAGTCAGAGCTGACTCGATGGCACCAACAACAACATGCAAAAACCTGGGTTTGATTCTCAGTTATTGCATCTCATGTGCAGCCAACCCTGTATGTCAGTGGAGGCTCGTGTGTTGTTAGGATACTGAACAGACTTCAGTGGAGCTTCAGACTAAAATGGACTAAGAAGAAAGACCTGACTATCTATGGCCAAAAATTAGCCAAGGAAAGCCTTATGGATCACAATCATCTAATTCCCAGCTGATAATGGAGATAGTGCAGGACCTGGGTGGCGTTTCAGTCCATTGTGCATGGGGTCATCATGAATCAGAGCTAATTCCATAGCAGCTAACAACAATAACCACATTACTGGGAGCGAGTGCCTTAAATCCAGGCACCTATGTGTGATTGAAACACAAAATACTCATGTTTAGGTAGTAAGGAACCCTTCTCTTTGTGATGAGTATGAATGGCCTGAACTCTCTTTAGTTAAGTTTGAGTTGGTTTAGTTTAACTACACCCCAGCTGCCCTTAGTGGCTGGTAGCTGCCTCTCCTCTCACTGTCCACCCTTACCCCACACACTTTAAAAACATAACATTTCTAAAGTTTTTATTAGAGTTTAGGGTTGGAATTCATCCAGGTAAAACATAAAGAAAATCTCAACGCTGTCACCTCCCTCCCTCACTATCCCTGCCAAGTTTCCTCTGGGTTTAGCCATAGATGGGGAACCAACATTACCTCACGTCTCAAAACTCTCTCTGGGCAGGCTTGGTCTTGCCCCCTCTCAGCTCTCTCCTCAGGGTGAAAGGAAGGGGGGTGATATTGGCATATGTGAAAGAAATTCCTCTTTTTACCCACAAGCAGAGAAATTTCATTAAATCAGGGCTGAGGGCCAAAATCAAGGAACCTCACAAATAGTTCTAACAGCAGAAGTTGTTGTTAGTTGCCATTGAGTCAGCTCATGGTGACCTTATGTATAACAGAAAGGAATGAAAAGTTGCCCAGTTCTGCGATTTTCATGAAGGTTTGTGTGTTTGAGTCCATTGCTGTAGCTATTGTGTCAATCCATCTCACTGAGGCAGTCCTTGGGTGGTGCAAACAGTTAAACACTTGACTACTAACCAAGAGCTTGGATGTTCAAATCCACCCAGAGGTGCCTTGGAAGAAAGGCCTGGTAATCTCTTTCCACAGGGTCACAGCCATGAAAACCCTATGGAGCATTTAGTTCTGCTCTGTCCATGTGGGGTCATTGTGAGTTGGAATCAACTTGATCGCAACTGGTTTGATATTTTGATTTTCTACTTTCCCAAACATGATGTCTTTCTCTAGTGATTTGTATTCCCTGATAATGAGTCTCATCATCCTTGCTTTTAAGGAACATTTTTGTTGTATTTCTTTTAAAACTGGTCTGTTCATTCTTTTGGCAATTTGTGATGTATTCAATACTCATTGCTAGGATCAAGACTCAAATGCATCATTTCATCTTCTGTCTTCTTGTATCATTGTTCAGCTTTTGTATGCATATGAGCTGATTGAAAACACTATGACTTGGGTCAGATGCATCTTAGTTATCAAAGTGACATCTTTGGTTTTTAAACTTTAAAGAGGTTGTTTTGCAGCAGATTTGTCCAAATGCAATACATCATTGATTTCTTTTTTTTTTTTTTAATTGTGATTTGGGTGAAGATTTACAGAGCAAATTCACTTTCCATACAGCAGTTCACATATACTTTGTCTCATGTCATTGACCACAGTTTACCACGATGCAACAGCTCCCCTCCCACTTCCTCCCCATAGTTACCTCTTCCCAGTATCCATCCCTCCATACACTCCTGCCCCCTGAGCTGTCTCCCTGTGCATAAGCAGCCCTTCTTTCTCCCATGATTGTTCTCTCCAAGGAGTGTATCTGCTTGAGGTAAATGTTTAACTCATATGCCTGTCTTTTGTTTGGCTGGACACCAAAGGTGTGGGTTCAATTCCAGACCTGAAGGGCAGTTAGGGGCCATAGTCTCAGTGCTTCCACCAGGCTCTATTGGACCAGCAAACCTGGTCCCCCTCCCCTTATCTTCCCCTCCAAATGATTTTGAGTTTTGTTCCACATTTTTCTCCCTCTCTATCAAAGGTCTCCTACATAGATCCCCTTCCAACATCACTTGATTTCTTGATCGCTGCTTCCATGGACATTGATTGTTGATCCAAACAGCAGAGGTACAATGCGGTGGATGGACTTCAACTTGGGAGGCCAGAGCTCTACCCTCCTGAGCCTGCTTCTTGCTTGTTTCCTTGGATTGAAATCCATCACTTTATCAGAGAAACAGGAAGCATGAGATCATAACCAAAGCAGTGCCTGAGAGGTTAGTGGCCTTAACTCTCGTCCCCACATGTATGCCTCTGCTACTTAACTAGCTCTGAGCCTTTTGACTTCAGGCAATTAACTCCTCTCTATCTCCATCTCTTTATCCTGCAAATTTCTCTAATAATTCCTAGCCTTTCATTTTGAAGGTGTGGAATATTCTTTGAAAAGCACCAAATGTCCTCCAGAGGCAAATCCTTTATTTTCCCCAATCTCTTACTTTCAAGGCATGGAAAAGTGCAAAGAAGATAAGTCTAATGTCTGATAAATGTTCCCTGGATGGTGCAGTTTGCACTTGCCAACTGAAAGGTTGGTGGTTTAAATCCATTCAGCAACACCACAGAAGATTACAGCCATTGAAAACTCTATAGATTGTAATTCTACTCTGGCACACATGGGGTCACCATGAGTTGGAATAGACTCAGCAGCAATGGGTAAATGTGTAGTAAGTGAGTTACAGGGAGTCCCTGGCTGGAGCAAATCGTTAAGCACTCAGCTATTAACTGAAAGGTTGGTGGTTCAAACCCACTCACAGGCACCTCAGGAGAAAGACCTGGTAATCTTCTTCCAAAAGGTCACAGCCATGAAGCCCCAATGGAGGACAGTTGTACTCTGCAACACATGAGATTACCATGAGTCAGAATCAACTTGACAGCAACTGGTACTGGTACTAAGTGAGTTAGAAATGAAGTACTGTGGTAAAACTCTGCTGTTATTTCATGGGCATAAGCTATTACTTAGGAATCATCTGTGTGTATGCCTTTAAAAGAAAATATGTGTTTTCCAATGTCATTATTCTTTCCCCACTCGGATTCACTCATGAGAGTGTCAGTTGGTCAGTTTCTCTTCCCTCCCTGCTTCACAGGGTGAAATACCCCTTCTGGAAGCTGCTAGCCAGCTATCTGCTTGGCTGTGTAGCAGGCTTCCTTTGTTTTGCCAGGCTAACATTACAACAGCACTGTGCCCTGGTTTATAAAACCTTCCTCAGGAAGCCACATGAACGGCCTTCAATGTGCCTGGGTCTTTCTGGAGCGATTCATCTTCAATGTTTAAGCTCTCACCCCTCCCTCATGGTCTAGCCTCTCTTGCCTTCTGAAACCGCAGAGCAGTTAGAGATTCTAATCTCTCAACACAAAGACACATTGGCACTGGCAATCAGATGTCAGCTGGGGTCACAATTGCCCTTCTCAGGTGGAAAGTTCCAGCAGTTGCAGTTGTTTTTGTGATTTACCAGTTGACACACAGAGACCTCCGATACCCAACAGGAAGATGGGCTTCCTGTGCCATGTTAAATATATATAAATGTTTGTCTATGTGTGGGTGATTATTTTTAGTATGAGGAAGAGGATTTGACAAGGATCTAGAGGTTTGGTGGTGCTTGGCCTAGCTAGCAGGACCTGCACTTGGACAAAACCAGAAATTTGAGCTCTTCTGCTTCTGACTTGTTGCCCCACTTACCCACCAGTCCCCTAATTCTGGTTATTTTGTTAGTTGCCATGAGGTTGATTCTTAATCCTGGTGACCTCTTGTGTGCAGAATAGAACTGCTCCATAGAGTTTTCAGGACTGTGACCTTTCAGAAGCAGGCTGCCAGTGTGTCTTGCAAGATACCTCTGGGTACATTTGAATAGGCTTCTTTTTAGCTAGTAATAGAGCATTTAGTTACTTATACTTCTTAGGGACCTCCACTAATTCTGGAGTAGGAGGTAAACTGATCCCAGATCAGTAAACTGAACCTCCATCTAGTTTGTCTGTTCTCCAGGGCTGCAGGCCATGTCACTATTGAAAAGCCAACAACTCAACTTCAGACTTCACGAGGCTCTTTATTTCTGCCATGTGGCAACAGTCATGCCTTCAGAAGTCCCTGCTTTGTAGCACTGTGCTCAGTAGAGCACTCAGCTGCTAACAGCTGTGAGCTCAAGTCACCCCTTTGGACCATGAGAGCAGGTTGGCTCAGTATTTATAATCCAGATGGTTTTACTCCATTGTAGAAACTCCAGACTGAGGAGTGTCCAGGACATTTAGAAAGAAATGCTCATTCTTTGGTATCTGATTTGATGGATTCTTTTAAAATGGGATGACTTGGAAGTAGGAGAGAAAGTGGAGATGCCCACTAGTGTGATCCCCAGCCCTACCTCCATGCAGTCATGCTAGGGGCTTGTGAACCAGAGTACATTAAAGTGAGGTGACAGGCAGAACCTCAGCACACCACAGAACAACACTAACTTGGGGCCCAAAGGCAGAGTCTGGAGGGGGAGGTGGTAGAAAATTGACAGTGATCACCTTCTATACTTAGACCACCATGGACTACTTTAGCAGAGTGTCTCTTACAGATAAATGTACCTGTGCTGTGTACAACTGACCTCAAATTATGACCCATCAACCTAGGGCAACTGGGTCCAGACAGATAAAACAGATGCTATTAGCACTTTGCCCATATATCTTTTCTAACTCCTTTGTAATTGTCACGCACACCAGTTCCAGGAGTGCCAAGCACTATCTGTGTTTCTTTGTCAGAGAGTGTTCCCCATTGGGTTTCTTAGGTGGTAAATCTTTACAGAAGTAAATTGCCCCATCTTCCCTCTGTGGAGCAGCTGGTGGGTTTGAACCACTAACTTTCTGGTTAGCAGTCAAATGCCTTAGTGCCACACTATCAGAGATCCTTGTTTAGGACAATAGTGAGGATCAAAGGGAAGATATGGAGAGATATAGGAAGAGGCACTGCTTTCCTCTCTGGGATTTTGCTTGATGTTGTTCTCTTACCTTGCATCTTTCCTTTCTGTGGCTGTATTAGTTTCTTATAGTTGCTGTAACAAGATTCCACAAAATAGGTGGCTAATACAAATAGAAATATATTGCTTCACAGTTCTGGAGGCTGATCAGCTTTGTTGATCTGTTCCATACATGGGAGAATCTGTTCCATACATCTCTCTCAGTTTCTGGTAGCTCCTGGCGTTCCTAGGTTTACAGTTGTAGCATCACAGAGCTTCCTTTCTCTGGCTATCTCTCTTCTTTTATAAAGACATCACTTTTATAAGGACCCACCCTACTCTGGTTTGACTTCATTTTAACTTAAGTGATATCTTCAAAGACCCAATTTCCAAACAGGGTCATATTCACTGGTATGAAAGGTAAACCTTCAAAATATCTTTTTGAGGGGACATAGTTCAATCCAAAGAAGTGGTCCACTTCCCAAATGCCCTACTGGTTTTTCCTGGACACCATCCTTACATAAAGGATCCCTGGTGGTGCAGTGCCTAAGGCATTTGACTGCTAACCAGAAGGTTAGTGGTTCAAACTCACCAGCTGCTCCATGGAAGGAAGATAGGGCAATCTACTTCTGTAAAGATTTACCACCTTGGAAATCCAATGGAGGTTGCTATGAATTGGAACCAACTCAATGGCAGTACATTTTTTTCCTTAAGTCACTCACTCAGAGACTGCCTCTGGGGAATTCAGCTTAATACACAAGACACAGCACAGTGTCAATTTTTGCTGCATGACCCAGAATCAACCCAGCCTCCTCTCAGCTTGGATGGCTTCTCACCTCTTTAAAGTCTACACTCCCTGGGTCATTCCATAGAGATTCTTAGAGTGAAACAATCTATAATCCTGTAGCACAAACATAATAGGCAATGGTATTCCCAGTCCACAAGAGTCTTCTGGAATATCTCAACTCCAAGTCAACACCAGGGCCACGAGGGAAATCCTGCTTCCTCAGTCTTATTTCACATTTGCACAGGACTGTACTAAGGGTTCCAATGACAGCACACTCAATCACAGTGTGTTTTCCCCTCTTTCTAACCCAGCAAAATTCAAACCCAACTGGGGCCTTATGTGGCACTCACTAACTTTTGAAAACTTTTCAAAAATAGTTTTAGGTTCCTTCTTATTGTCTCCCTGGAGTCCGGTAATTCCTGTAAGGAGGCCTCTGGATGCATTGACACTTGGGGAGTACAGCAGGAAATCAATACTGTAGCTCAAGAAAGCTGTATCTTCAGGGGCTCTATGTCCTCCTCTTCTGGGAGCTATCAACTGTCTCCTCCCTTCTGGCCTTTGAGTCTTGAACTTAATTTCTGCTGCTCTGCAGAGCAAGGAGTGATGAACACAGTACAGAGGGAAGAAAACCATTGGAACTGCAAGTATGTGAGGCTTTCCTTCCCCCACTTTACATAAGCTCCAAAAGTATCTAGTTTAGAAACATCAATATTTATTTGAAAGTGACAAAGTCCCCTAGCAAACTTCCCACAGTGTCCAGATTCCTGAAGAATTTCAACTTATTGTGATCACTGTTGATCTTGGTCCAACTCTGGAAAAGTTTTGAACATACAAGCATGGCCCAGAAGCTTAAAGGCAAATGTCCAGAAGTCCTGTGGTTTACTCCACCTCAAAAATCAGTTGCTATCGAGATGATTCCAACATATGGTGACCTCATGTGTCTCAGAGTCAAACTATACTCTGGAGGGTTTTCAGTGACTGATTTTTTCAGAAGTAGATCATCAGACCTTTTTCCAAGGTGCTTCTGGGTGGACTTGTGGTGGTTATGTTTGTGTGTCAGTTTGGCTGGGCCTGGCTGAGTGTCTGGGCAGCTGGTGGTAGTTATTCCCCATGATGAGACTGGCAATCAACTCTATGGTGGGACCTACCACAAGCAGCTGAGTAGCTGCTTTAGGGATGTGGTCTGCTTCCTGTACATAAGCAGCAGCTTTGGGAATGGTCTCTAGCTTATGGCATGCTTGGACCCTGCATGTAGCTGTGTCGTTGTTCAGCAGCCTGCCATGCTCTGCCTACCTTGGGACTTTCAATGGACTTGAATTAATGGCCTGCCATGTGGTTTGGTAACATCAGGACTGTGCCTTTTCACTTGTCAGCCTTGGGTTTTTCAGCCTCAGTAGTTAGCAGCTGTCTGAGTAAAGAAAACTCTCTACCTTCAGTGGGCCAGGAGTAGGAGGCAGAGCTGAACCCCAAAGCTGAGGGGCTTTCACCCAGCCCCTAGAGACTGACACTTTGAGATTGGACTTCTAGCCTCCTGAACTGTAAGAGAATAAACTCCTGTTTGTTAAGGCCATCCCATTTATGATATATTCCAGTCAGAGCAACAGTAGGTAACCAGAACAAGACTCAAACATCCAATTGTTTGGTTAGCAGCCAAGAGCATCAACTATTTGCACCACCCAGGGAATGCCACTCCACCTCAACACCCACTGCCTTATATCAGAGTTTGTAGGAGGGCAGCAGTGATCAGAAGGGCTGTCTCCATTTTCTTACTTAGTTTTCACCTGTTAAGGGTTATTATTATGACCTCATAATGGTGGACAGGGACCTGGATATACATGTAGTCTTCTATTCCTAAGTAGGCAGTTTCCAGGCTTTGTCAAATGAAGGAACAGCTATGGTGGAAGGAAAGAGGTGAAGGAAGGGGAAAGAAAAGGAGAAGGCTGTGAACAGCAACAAAATCTGCCTATGTGTGGAGTAAGATGGAGTCCTGCGGTACAAATGGCTAATACTCAGTTGCAAACCAAAAGGTTAAAGGTTTGAATTCACTCAGTGATGTATCAGAAGAGAGGTCTGGTGTTCCACTTGCAGAAAAAAAAAAAAAAAAAAATCAGCCATTGAAAAGCCTACAAAGTGCAGTTCTATTCTGACACACAGAGGTTCTGTATGAATAGGACTAAATGACAACTGGTTTTTATGTAGTAAGTTATTCAAGTTTTGCCAGGCATGCCCTTCAGGGTCTAGCCTTTATCCTCAACCCATAACTCTGAGGGAGACCTAGTGAGCCATGGTAACCCTCAGTGAGAATGTTTGGATTGGAGAACGGAGTGTCTCAAATTCTAACTTCAGCAAAACTCTTGAAAACTCTGCCAACCAGGTGTGGAAAACAATGAAATATGTTCTTTCCTTTTTTCTTTCCTTTCCTGCCAACCCAAGTGAGCTGATTTTGTGCTTGCAATGTGTTTTAATTAAATTTTTATTAAAAAAAAAAAAAAGTGGGTGGAGACAAGTTAAAATTGAAGCCTGTCGTATAAAGGCAAAGCAATTTCTGGAAGATCATGAGTTGCTGCTGGCAAGCATGGCCAGGAGTTGGGAACAATGTATTTGGTATTTCAGGAGCAAGCCAGGAAAGTGAATCCAGGGGGAGAAACCTTTCTTGGAATAACTCAGCATTGATTTTACTTCTGGATTCACACAATACAAGCTGATAGAAGAGGTAGGACTATATGGATGCTGGCCCACCACCAGCCCAAAGTTTATTCTTCAGTCTTTACTCCATGGTGTATCCATGTGGGCTATGAATCCTAAGAGAGAAAGAAGCTGGCTTATATCTTTTATCTCCCCATCACTGTGCAGAACGCCTGGCATGCTGTAGATACACAATATATGTTTGTTGATAATAATGGAACTGACCAAAGCACTCCTATTCTCTACAACTTTTCATTGAGGAGTTGAAGATATAAGCTGTTGTTAGTTGTCATTGAGTCCACTCCAACTCTATCTGACTGTCTGTCTGTCTATCTATCTATCTATAACTATTAATCTATCACCTATCTATCTATCTCACATAGAATGATTCCTGGTACCTAATATGTGCTATTCAAGTGTTAGTTGTTGTTGTTATTGCTCTTTATCAGACATTGTACTAGGCCCTTTATAGAGATATGTTTTATATATGCCATATGTTTTACATATGCCATATGTTTTACATGCAACATCTCTTTAAAGTAAATATTATTTTGCTTACTTTATAATTAATGAAAGTAGGTCTAAGGAAGATTAAGTAATTTGTCCAAGGTCAAGCATCTAATGAGTGTTGGAGAGTCCATCTGAGCCTAAATCTGTCTGACTCAAAAACCTGTGATTTTTTTCCATTAAATGACACTCAGGTGTGTTTGAAACTTTCCCTGCTTGCCATTTTGGAAGGATACTCTCTACCACTAAACTTGTGAAAACTTGCCACTGGGGTTAGCTTCCTGTGGACATTGATAAAATAGCAGCTGTACCCCTGTCAAAGAAAGCTCTTAAAACCAGTGTGGTTCTTGCTACTGTGACATATTTAAAGGAAGTGAATTTAGGAGGTTTCAGTTAATGATTCTAGGATTAGACAAGGGGAATATGAAGGAGATGAAATGATAATCATTCTCTTACTCTGGTTTGGAGAGGCCCAAATTCTCTTTATTTATGTTATGAAGTTTAAAGTTCTGGGACCCAGAATAAAGGTACTACTGTAGTAGTAGTAGTAGTAGTAGTAGTAGGTAGTAGGTCTGCTACTAGATATTAAAAAAACAATAGGTCAATCAACCGATGAATAGATAAAGTGTGACATATGTATACAATGGAATATTACTCAGCCATAAAAAGAAATAAGGTCTTGATACATGGAACAATTTGAATAAAACTTGAAAACATTATGCTGATTATAATAAGTCAGACACAAAAGGGAAAAATAGTGTATGACCCCACTTTATGAAATATCTAGAATAGGCAAATATACAACTAAAACTCACTGCCGTCATGTCAATTCTGACTCATAAAGATCCCCATTGGGTTTCCAAGGCTGTAAATCTTTATAGAAGCAGACTGACTCATCTTTCTTCTGAGGCAAGTATCTACACACCAAAATTTATTAATGGCCACCAAGAGTGGGTGGGAGAGAGGGAAAGGATGATTCAATGGGGACCACTGAAGTTCTATTAAGAGTGATGGAAAAATTTGCAAATGGATAGTAGTGATGGTTGAACAATATGAACATAATTAATGCCACTGAATTATATATGTAAAAAAATGTCAAAATGTCGACTTTTGGTAAGATGGAGGAATAGGCAGACGAGTGACACAGACCTTCTTCAACAAAGAAAAGAAAAACCAATTGACAGAGATACAGAAGATAATCCTGGAGCCCTGAGCTTTGAAAGGAACCATACAGAAATGGATTAGGCACCAACTAGTGGAAAAATCTGAATGAAAACAGTGAGTACAGAGATGGTCAGAGCTGCAGACTGTCAGCTACTCTGACGGGACCAATAGCCTGAATATTTCCAAGTGGTGTTGGGACCTGAGAATCGACCTAAAGATCAGCCCTGGTCACCAAGGGCTGCAGGGACAACTGCACTAGTGGCCTATGGCTAGGAAGGGAAACAGCAAGGAGGGAGACTACCTGAGCTTTTGACTTTCCACTGTCTGGAGGGTACAGCCATTTTGATTGTTCACACATGGCAGCCATTTTGGATATTTAAAGTGATCGAAGGTGCAGCCATTTTGAGTGTTTACAAGTGGTGGCCATTTTGGATATTTAAAGTGACTGAGGATGCAGCCATTTTGAATCTTTACAAGTGGCAACCATTTTTTATTTTAAAGTGATAACATTCTTGTTTGGATTCCAGGGCCCTAAGAGCTCTGTTTGCCAAGGTTGTCAGGGACATACAAGAGGCTGACAACAGGAAAGGAGAGAGGTGGTGAGTGCATAAGTGCTGTCAACTAGTGAATAGAGGAGCACAGCACAGTACCCTGCTTGCATAGATAACATACAAAGAAAATGAAAATCGCGGGCAAGTCACTCCAGCATACAATCACCAATTAAATATAAACACAAAAACATCACATAGCCTCTGAGACAACAGAGCATCACACTCCACACAAAGAAGCAAGATAAAGTGGTAGAAACAAGGGATCAGGATACAGGCCCAAAACACATCCCTGAGGAAATTACAGCACTGGAACTCCCTGATAAGGAATTCAAAAAATTATATTGAGGTATCTTCAAAGAGCTGAGAGACATATCAAGGAAAACACAGACAAAACCCTAGAAGAATTTTGGAAGAAAATACAAGAACAAAATGACAAAATAAATGGAAAAATTAGAAATGATTCAAAATCTACAGATAGAAATTCAGAAGATTAATACTAAATTGTCAGAAATAGATAACACATTGAGAGGGCAAAGGAATAGTGTTGATGCACTGGAAGAGAGAATTAATGAGATTGAAGACAAATACCAGAATACTTCTTTGAAAAGGGATCAATCAGAAAAAAGATCAAAACAAAATGAAGAAAGCCTAAGGTTCATGTGGGACACCATAAAAAGGAATAACCTATGTGTCATTGGAATTCCAGAACAGGAAGAGAAAAATAAAACCACTGAGAAACTTGTTGAAGATTTTTTGGAAGAGAACTTCCCTGATATGATGAAAGATGAGAGTATATCCATTTGGGAAGTCCAATGAACCCCAAACAGGATAGACCCCAAAAGAAAATCATCAAGACATATCATGATCAAAACCAAAGACAAAGAAAGAATCATGAGAGCAGCATGGTAAAAACCAAAAGTTACCTACAAGGAGCAACCAATAAGACTAAGCTCTGATTTCTCAGCAGAAACCATGCAGGCAAGAAGCCAATGGGATGGTATATAAAAAACCCTGAAAGAGAAAAAATTCCAACCAAGAATTGTGTACCCAGCAAAATTGTCCCTCAAATATAATGGTGAAATTAGGACATTTCCAGATAAGCAGAAATTAAGGGAATTTGTTAAAACCAGACCAACCTTACAAGAGATGCTAAAGGGAGCCCTTTGGACAGAGAAGCAACAACAACCAACAAGTGACCATTAACACACATGATGACAAAACCCAGAAACCAACCCACCTATGGAAGTATCCAAAGTAAAGAAGCCTAGAAGATTATAAACAGGGAACCAGAGACATCAATTGACAAATGAGGACAACTACAAACCAAAAAGAGGGAAAAAACTGTGTCATTACAGAACTTCTAGATGGTAGGGATGTCAAGACAACTACAAGACAGAACGGACTGTTCTAAACTTGGAAAGAAAACTATAAATCACAGGTTAACCTCAAAGAATAGTGATAAACCTTCACATCAAAATAAAAAAGAAGACCAATACAAATATTTAGCAACATTTACATTTTAGCAATACATATTAACAGTACATATTTAGCAATAGCAACAAAGGAAGTGATAACATGATTCATAAACAAAACGAGCTCAGCATAAAAAAATTATATGGAACAAAGAAATTGACACCACAGAAAGCACATAACAAAAATGACAGCAACAAATTCATATTTGCCAGTAATTACATATCTGGCAAGGGGCTTATCTCTAAGATTTATAGAAAACTCCAGTGCCTCAACAGCAAAGGAATTAAAAATCCAATTGAAAAATGAGCAGAAGACATGAATAGACACTTCACCAAGGAGGATATTCAGGTGGTTAGCTAACACATGAAGAGGTGCTCACAATCATTGACCATCAGAGAGATGCAAATCAAACCAACAATGTGATACCGTCTCACCCTAGCACTGATAGAAAGGTTCAATAAGACAGCAAACAACAAATGTTGGCAGGGATGTGGAGAGATTGGGACTCTCATACACTGCTGGTGTGACTGTGAAGTGATACAACTACTGTGGAAAGCAATATGGTGATTCCTTAAAAAGCTGGAATTGTAGATACCATTTGATCCTGCAATCCCATTACTAGGTATATATCTTAGAGAGGTGAGAGCCAGGACAGGAACAGATATAGACATACTCATGTTCATCACAGCACTATGTACAATAACAAAAAGATGGAAAAAACCTACGTGCCCAACAGCGGAAGAGGAGATGACCAAACTATGATACATACACGTAATGGAATGCTATGCAGCTCTAAAGAATAATGTAGAGTCTGCAAAACACTGCATAATATGGATGAACTTGGAGGACATTATGCTGAGCTAAATAAGTCATTCACAGAAGGACAAATATAATATTAGTTCATTGTTGTGGAGGGTCAAGGAAAGGTGACCATCCTCTATGGAGGGAAACTTTTCCTCCTTTTACAGGAAATTTTTTACAGAAAGTTTCTTTGTTGGTTGCCAGGAGTTGGAGGGGAAGGGAGGGAACAACGAAAAAAAAATGCATTGACCCATGTCACTTTAGTTTTGTGTATTTCACTGTACATAAATTATATTTCAATAAAATGTATTAAAACGAAAGTCAAAATGTCAAATATTTTGTTACATATATATTTGCTACAATAATAATAATAAACAATACAATCCTAAATAAACCATATAATCCATTCCATCTCTAGAGAAACTTAAGTGTAAGCCAACAGGTAGAGAAAGCTACTTGTCCTATGAGTAAAACCACTTCCTACCAGACTTAACCATGAGTAGAGCTAGGGGAGAAGGAGAACAGGGTGGGATAGTTGCTAGAAAAAGGGCATTGCTTTAGAGTTTTCTTGACCCAAAAAATACTGTGATGTATCCAGAAACATCACAATAATACTGCAGTGTATCCAGAAACAATTTCTCTGTGAGGTGGTGACTAGGCTAGATGGCCTTTTAAGCTTAACATATTAGAGCCAGCTGGGTCTTTGGACCAGTCAAAGGAAACTGTGGCTATTTCCAAGTCATGTGTCTTTGTCCAGTTACTGTTCAATCTTAGCTAAGCATCTAATTAGCTACTGCATCTTGTTCTACTCTGGAGGTTGAAACAGATACTTGGAAGAGGGGGCAGTGGCTTCTTTTCAGCTCCAATAGACTTTAAGAACTTTTTAAGTGAAATAATTCATACATAAGGAAAAGTACACAGATCGTAAATATACAGTTCCATGAGCTGTCACAAAATGAACACGTCTATGCAAATACCACTCAGGTCAATATCAGAACCCCAGAAACTCCTCTTGTGTTTCCTTCATATTAGCACATTCTCTTCAAATGAGCTCTGGTGGTGTAGTGGTTAAGGCATTTGAC
The DNA here is from genome assembly GCF_000298275.1 of Orycteropus afer afer. Classification (NCBI taxonomy): domain Eukaryota; kingdom Metazoa; phylum Chordata; class Mammalia; order Tubulidentata; family Orycteropodidae; genus Orycteropus; species Orycteropus afer. The sequence continues at coordinate 9,402,498 of NW_006921599.1, forward strand.
TGCTAACCAGAAGGTCAGCAGTTTGATCCAACTAACCTCTCTGTGGAAGAAAGATGACACAGACTTCCTTCATAGATCTACAGCCTGGGAAACACAGTATGGGTTGCTATGAATTGGAATCGACTTGATGGCAGTGATTTTGGTTTGTTTTGTTTTTCCTTCTCTCCAAAGGTAACTACTACCTTTATTTCTAACACCATTAACCAGCTGCCATAAAGTTAATTCCAACTCATAGCAACCCCATGTGTGTCAGAGCAGAACTATGTTCCACAGGGTTTTCAGTGCCTGATTTTTTGGAAGTAGATCACCAGGTCTGTGTGGACTCCAACCTCCAACTTTTCAGGTAGCTCCTGAGCATGTAAACCATTTGCACCATTGCAAGGTTTTATTTATGGGTTGGGCACATATAGAAAGTCAAATAGTACACTTTCAGGTCTGACTACATTCATTAACATGATGCTTGAAAATTATTCACATATTTGTATATAATAGGAGTCAATGGCAAATAACAACAACAACAACAGGGACTCATTTATTTTCATTGTTGTGTGATAATACACCATTGTATAGATATAACATAACTATGTTTGGTGCATTTGACTGCTAACCAGAAAGCTGATGGTTCAAATCCATGAGCCACTCTGCTGAAGGACAATGGGGCAATCTACTTCTGTAAAGATTTACCACTTCAGAAACCCAAAGGGGGTCACTATGAGTCAGAATCAACTGGATAGCAGTGAGTTTTTTTTAGTTTGGCTGTACATCAGTGGACATTTGGACTGTTTTCACTTCGAGGGTGTCATGAATAATGTTGCTATGAACATTCATGTACATCTTTTGGTACACATTTCCACCTAGGAGTGGGATTGCTGAGTCATGAAGTATGCATGTATTTGGCTGTAGAAGAAACTTGTTAAATAGTTTTCCAAAATGGGTGTACCGATTTGCACTTCTTTTAACTCAAAATCCTTGCCAATGTTTGGTATCATCAGTCTTAAAAATTACAATCATTCTGGCAGGTGTGTACTGGTATCTTATTGTAGTTTTAATGTCCCTTTCCTTCATGACTACTGAGGTTGATTACCTTTTAAAATGTTTACTGGTTATTTGGCTACCTTGTTTTGCAAAGTGTCTGATCATATCATTGGGCCGTTTGTCCTCCTTATTGATTCATACATAGTTCTTTATAGATTCTAGCCACCACTCATCTGTTAGTTTGCCATACTGGTGGCTTGAGTATTGCAATGATGCTGCAAGATATGCCACTAGTATTTCAAATACCAGCAGTCACCCATCTTGGACACATTCAGCAGAAGAAAGGCCTGGTGATCTACTTCTGAATTTGCCAATTAAATGTTATGGATTACAGCAGAACATTGTCCAGCTCACTTGCTCTAGATACATTATCAGGAAGAATCAATTGGATCAATCACATATGATGAAGTAGAGGGCCAACAAGGGCAAGAGAGACCCTTGGTAAGATGGGTTTGTAATGACGGATTTGAATATGTCAGTGACATGAGGAGGCAAAACTGGGCAACATTTAATTCTGTTGTACATAAGATCATGTGAGTTGAAGTTGACTCCGCAGCAGCTATTTGTCTATATACAGACTCTGGAGATGAGTGATGTGTATTGCAAATAAGCTCTACACTTTGTAGCTTGCCGTTTTGCTTTTTAATGTGGTCCAATATATGTTTACTTTTGCTTAGTACTTTATATGCCTATTTAAGAACCTTATTCTTCCTACTCCAAAATCATAAAAATATTCTCCTATGTTATCTATTGGAACAGAGGTTGCAAACTATGGCCTAGGGTCTAAATTTGACCTTCCATCTGTTTTTGTAAATAAAGTTTATTGGAACACAGTCACACTCATTTGTTTACATATTTTCCTTGCGGCTTCTATGCTACAGTAGCAGAATGGAGTAGACAGATGGTATGGCCCTCAAAGCCGCAAAGAGTTATTATCTGGTCATTTACAGAAAAAAGTTTGCTAACCCTTATTCTAGAAGCTTTATTGTTTTGCCTTTCACATCTAGATGTAAATCTATTTGGAATTGATATTTGTATATAGTGTGTGGTAGAGATCAAGAATGATGTATTGTGTGTGTGTGCTGACCTCCCTTAATTGTGTGTTGCCTTTCCCTTTCCTTCACCCACATTAATGTGTGTCTACCTTCTAGTTAGTGATTTACCCTCCTTTTCCCTCCCATCCTTGGTAAACTTCAAAGAATAATTCTTTCTGTGTGTAAATCTTTTCTTGACTTTTTACAATAGTGGTCTCATACAATATTTGTCCTTTTGTCATTGACTAATTTCACTCAGCATAGTGTCCTCTAGGTTCATCCATGTTATGAAATGTTTCAAAGATCTATCATTCTTTTTTTTAATATTGCATAGTATTCCACTGTGTGTGTATACCATAATTTGTTTGTCCATTCATCCACTGATGGGCATTTAGATTGTTTCCATCTTTTTGCTATTGTGAATTATGCTGTGATGCATATGGCTGTGTGTATATCTGTTTGTGTCACTGCTTTTATTTCTCTAAGATATATACCTAGTAGGAGAATAATTTTTTATATAGATATCCAAATAAGCCAGTACCATTTTTAAAAGGTTGTCCTTTCTCCACAGCTCTATAATGTCATAAATCAAAAAACACACATGCATGGCTTTGTTTCTGGATTTTCTATTTTGTTCCAGGGGTCCACTGACACTTTGTTTTTATTGGTACATCTTTGTTCTTCAAGATTTTCTTAGCTGTTCTTGAGACTTTGCATACTCATATACATTTTACAATCAGCTTGCCAATTTTCTCAAAATAACTTCCTAAGATTTTGATTGGCATTATATTGGCTCTTTGGATCAATTTGGAAAGATGTGACTTATTTACAATGATGAGCCCTCTGATTCATGAAGGCAATGTATTTTTTTTTTTTTTTTTTTTTTTTCAGTGTTCCCTTCCCTCTCCTGAGAATATTTAAATTTTCTTATCTTGATATCCTTTACACATTTTGATAGGCTTATTTTTAGGTATTTTTAATGCCACTAGTATTTACATCAACA
>NW_006921599.1:9409794-9413627 GCF_000298275.1 Orycteropus afer afer
CTATGATATTTCCAATCACCTCATATGCATGTGAGAGCTGGACAATGAATAAGGAAGACCAAAGAAGAGTTGATGTTTTTGAGTTGTGGTGCTGGTGAAGAATGCTGAAAGTACCATGGACTGCTAAAAGAACTAACAGATCTGTCCTGGAGGAAGTGTACCCGAAATGCTCGTTGGAAGTGAGAATGGCCAGACTTCATCTCACCTATTTTGGTCATATTGTCAGAAGGGACCATACCCTGGAGAAGGATGTCATGCTTGGTAATGTGGAGGGTCGACGAAAGAGGGGGAGGCCTTCAACGAGATGGATTGACACAGTGGCTGCGATGATGGGCTCAAGCATAGCAGGGATCATGGAGCTGGCGCGGGATCGGGAAGTGTTTCATTCTGCTGTGCATGGGGTCACTATGAGTCGGAAACAACTCGACGGTGTCTAACAACAACAATTCTTTTACAATTTTGGAAGCTGAAAGTCTGAGTCCCAAGTGCCAGGCTCTAGGGGCTGGGTGAAAGCCCCTCAACCTTGGGCTTCAGCTCTGCCTTTTGCTCCTGGCCCACTGAAGCTAAAGGCATCTCTTCACTCAGGCAGCTGCTGGCTGCTAAGGCTGATAAACCCAAGGTCGACAAGTAAAATGGCACAGTCCCTGATATTACCAAACCACATGGCAGGCCATTGATTCAAGTCCATTAAAAGTCCCAAGAGCAACAGACCATGGCAGGCTGCTGAATGAACAGTAGGCAACATGCAGGGTTCAAGCATGCCAAAAAGCTGTAGACCAATCCCAAAGCTTCTCCCTATATACAGGGAGCAGACCACGTCCCTAAAGCAGCTCTACTCAGCTGCTCCTGGTAGATTCCACCATGGTGTTGAATGCCAGTCTCATCATGGGGAATAATGGCTACCACCTGCCCAGCCACTTAAAACCAGGCTCAGCCAATCTGACATATAACCTTAACTACCACAATAGTCATTACATTTGTGAAAAGATTGGAAACAATTAAAAACAAACAAACAAACAAAAAAAAAACCTCAAAAGAAGTTTCCCCAAACTTTCCTAAGTCATTGGAGAATTCTCACAATTAGTATAAAAATAAGATAATAATGATGTCAATACATGATATATATGTCTAATAGATTTGCACTCCTCTAATTTACATTTTAATTTCTTTGAATTGGCTCATGACACATTCTTACGTGGGATTCAACATTCAGCAACAAATAAGCCTTCCTTCTCTCTTGACACTTCTTACTCCTTCCTTTCCCCCACGCATCCCTATCCCTGCTGCCTTCTCCTGCCCACAAAGCTCATTTTTGGCAAAATGATTTTCATAAACCACACATTTTAATGAATTAAGTGTAGTCTCAAAATCACACTTACATTCTCCCACAGCCCCCTGACTTACACACTCCTCAAGCTATGGGAATTCTCTCTCACACCTCCAGAAAGGGGGGGAAAATGTATCAAAAATTCTGTTTATAAGTAGAAAAGTTATGCACAGAATGTGATGATTTTTTTCCAAAATGCACTAAGGAAGATGCTTTTAAAACATTGCATGTCCTCTGAGAAATTAAAATATTCAGAGCTGTTTTTCTTTTGGCAGTAGCAAAACTGGTTTTGGTCATAAATCCACATAGTTCCCTTTTTATCCTTTTCTAGCTTCATAGACTGCTACTACCCTGCCAAATGAGAAACCTGAGGTGTTTGACAATGAAGAAATTTAAGATAATTTCAGAGCAGAATGGAATCGTAGCAGTCATAGTTTCCAGCCTTCTCATTTTACTGCTAAGGATACTGAGGTGTAAGTTGTTAGTTGTCTTGTGTTGACTTCGATCCATGGGGATTTTACACACAGCAGAACGAAATACTGTCTGGTCCTGCACCATCTTCATGATCATTGGCGTGTTGGACAATATTCTTTAAAGTAATCCATAGGATTTTCATTGGCTCATTTTCAGAGATCTATTGCCAGGCCTTTCTTCTGAATCTCTTTCAGTCTGGCAACTTTGCTGAAACCTGTTCTCCATGGATAACTCTGCTGGCATTTGAAATACTGGTGGCATGGCTACCAGCATTGTGCAAGCTACCACAGTATGACAAAGTGACAGCTGAGTGGTGGACTGAGGTTCGTAGAGGCGATTAACTTGTTCTAAATCGTGAAATTAGCCTGTGGCTTCTGGAAAATTAAGGTGTATCTAAGATTTAAAATCCTTGTCACATGGAGTTTCAAGCATGTGATTTTTCTGGATTATCACATCAGACAAATGATATAATCACTCTCTGATAGAAAAATGAGAAGCCCTTGTGCTGCTCAGCTGTTAATTGAAAGATAAGTGATCTGAACACATTCTGTGGCTCCTCAGGAGCAAAGATTTGGTGATATGCTTCCATAAAAATTACAGCCCAGGAAATCCTATGTATGGGCCAGTTCTACTCTGTCACACAGGATCACTATGGTCAGAATCAAGTCTACAGCACACAATAACAGCACATGAGTGCTAAGAAAAGCACAAGGTCTGTGGATCTAGGCCCTCGCCACTAAATCCACAGAGCTCTAAACCAAGAGTACATGTTGTGCCTTTTCTCAAGTCTATCCAATATTCTCTTTATTCTTTGGTGTGGCACCTACTATGCATTAAACACTATACTAGTAGCTGGAGGGGAGCTCTGGTAGCATAGTGGCTAAGGCACTTGACTGCTAACCAAAAGGCTGATGGTTCAAACCCACCAGCCACTCCTCGGAAGGAAGGTTGGGCAATCCTACTTCCGTAGTGATACTGCCTCGAAAACCCAAGGAGGGGTCACTATGAGTCAGGGCTGACTCGACGGCACATAACAACAACAACAACAAAGTAGCTGGAGTTACCTAGATAAAAGACAAGACATAACCAAAGAGTACATAGTTCAGTGAGGGTAGATAAATAAACAGATGATTCTAACACAACGTGATACATGCTCCCATCTTTTGCTCCTGGCATGTAAATATTTCAGAACGATGGCTACATTTCCCAGGAAGAAAAGCAGCAGCAGCAGCAGCAACAGCAGCCAATTGCTGGATCATCATCAAACTGAGGAGGCACCAACAGCCTTGTCTCCCCATCTAAGGAACATCTTACCTAATCTCCCTTCCACCCACCATCACCACCTGTTGATTTGGAACCAAGAAAGGCTTTGGAAACTTAAGATAATATGCTAATGGGATGTTAAGCAAAACTGCTCTCACCATATGCCACCAGAGGTGATTCGTGTGAATGCATTGCTCCTGAGCCCAGAGCTTCATTTCAAAACACTGACTTGTGGCACTTGATTAAGTTTTCAAGTCTTGCTTATCCAGAAAACTCAGATATTGCTTTTGGCAAAGAAGTCTAAAGCAGGAAAATCTAACTCTTCTGGCTAAGACATTGATTGCTAACCAGAAGGCTGGCAGTTCAAACCCACCAGCCACTCCTGAGAAGGAAGATTGGGCAATCTACTTCCCGAGAGATAGCACCTTGGAAACCCAAGGAGAGGTCATTATGAGTCAGAAACAACTCTACAGCAGTGAATTTGATTTTTTGTTTTACTGTAGGTGGACATTTTGGTAGTTTCCAATTTTTATCTATTATAAATAGAGCTGCTATTAACATTCTAGTATATCTTTTTTTTTTTTTTTTAATTGACACTTAACATGGTGAAAACATACACACCAAGACATTCATCAACATGACAACTTCCACATTTACAACTCAGGGACACTGATGACATTTTTCATGTTGTGCCACCCTATTGCTATCCTTTTCCAAAATATTCCACCACAATTAGCATAACCACAATGGCCCACAAACAAAAGCTTCT
>NW_006921599.1:9413727-9416184 GCF_000298275.1 Orycteropus afer afer
TTATATTGGCTCTTTGGATCAATTTGGAAAGATGTGACTTATTTACAATGATGAGCCCTCTGATTCATGAAGGCAATGTATTTTTTTTTTTTTTTTTTAGTTGATGTAGGTCTTCTTTGATTTCTTTTGAGAATATTTAAATTTTCTTATCTTGATATCCTTTACACATTTTGATAGGCTTATTTTTAGGTATTTTTAATGCCACTAGTATTTACATCAACAGTAGCTTTCTGTGTTTAAAAAAAAAAGAAAAAAGGATCAACTACTGACTAGTTGCCCACAAAATACCATGTTTTACTGAAAATATTATGAGATTCTATAAATATCCATGTCCCAAGAAATAAGAAGGTTTATGTAGGCAAAGGAAATGGAAAGATTGACACACACACAAACACACATATATATGCAAATAAATAACTACACATAGCACATGTATAAGCTATAAGCATTTCAGTGAATCTTTCATGGGTTTTGATGTCTGCTGGTATTGGATCATATGCCCATGTGCTCTTATGACAATATGACAGAATTGAAAGAGCATTTGTGTGATGTCAGGACAACTGAGTTCTAACCCTGGTTCTTCAAAGACTGGTTGTCCTCAGGCAGATCTCTACTTAATTTCTCTGTACCTCAGTTCCTGTATCTCTGAAGAGTGAGTTGGCAGTAACATTCTCTGACCTGCAATAGGGGAAGGAAGCCCTTTAGTGACTAGTGAGTATAGACATAGTCAGGGATGTCCTGGGTGTGATTTGAGAGCTCTACCTATGGAAACATTTCTTAAGGGAAAGTTATCTCCCCACTTGTTTGTAAATTCTTGGAGTGTCTTTAACAAAGACAAAGCATTTCAAACTAATGTCTCTGAGAAAGGGAACCCCAGAGGTAGAACAACCAGAAGAGAGATCATGGGGGCTGGGACTGGTACCTGAAATGAAGATTCCAGAAAGGTGGAGAAGGATCCCAGGAAAGCCAAGAGACAGATATGTAATGAGCCAGTAGTGTTGTGTGGGGACTTCTCTTTGAATCATGGAAGTGTCACAGAAGAGATGAATTAGGGCTCTACCTTCAAAGTCTTTAGAAAAATGTTACAGTCAAAAAACAGGAAGTGCTGCCATTTTTCTTAGAATCTAACAGTGATGAAGATAAGTGGGCAGGGCCGCAATGGCTGTTGGTCAAAATTTATGCTTCTTCTTCCCTAATAATATGCTGTTCCTGAGAAAGAGCTACCTAGTTAGGGACTCCATTTCCAGGAGTCCCTTGATTTTGACTGGGCCAATAGAATATGGGTAGAACTAATGTTCGTCACTTCTGAACCAAGGCAATTAATAAGCAGGTAGACCTCTCTCCCCTCTTTTTCTCTTTCTCTGACCAGATGCTAAGAAATCCTATTTCATAGGGGACTGCCAGGCCATGAGATATAAGGAACCTCAGTTCTTGTTACCTCATTGAGGAAAGTTGACTACATATTAGGAACACCTATTTGAATTGGTCTGTGAATGAGAAATAAACTTGTTATGTTAAGCCACTGAAGTTTTGGGTTTATTTTTACAGTAGTTAGTGTTACACTAAGGAATGCAGTAGGTTTCTGAAATAACCCATATTATCGATAAACAAAACCAAACCAAACTCACTGCCATCAAGTCGGGACTACTCATAGTGACCCCTCCTTGGGTGTCCGAGGCAGTAACACTATGGAAGTAGATTGCCCAACCTTCCTTTTGAGGAGCAGCTGGTGGGCATGCACTATACCACCAGAGCTCCTATAGTATTGATGGGAAATGAATAGAAGCACAACATTATTACATTACTGGTTTGGTTACCTAGTGCTGCTCTAGCAGAAAATATCACAAATGGTATGGCTTTAATAAACAGGAGTCTATTCTTTTACACTCCTGTTTATTAAAGCCATCCAATATGACAAATGGGATGGCTTTAATAAATAGGAGTCTATTCTTTTACAGAGTCAGCCGAAGGGACCCAGGTAAGGATGGTACGAGAGGTTTCCAACAGGGAGACTAACTTGTTGGTCGGTTTGTCCTACCGTGGTGACATGTTGATGTGAGTTTTGAGGCTGAGCCACTGGTGTTTCAAACCCAGTGGGATGCACATGGTGCAAAGGTATCAGCGCAGCTTCCAGACTGAGACAGACTAGGAAGAAGGAAGAGGCCATCCACTTCTCAAAAAATTGGCCAGGGAAAAACTTATGAATAGCAAAGAAACACTGTTTGATACATTACCACAGAACTTTATGAATAGTCCAGTTAGGTTAGAAGGCTCTCAAAATAGGACTGGGAAGAGCTGCATCAACTGTGTAAACCCAGCCTTAATCCTATGGATAAGGTAAAGCTTTCAAGACCTCCATTTGCTGATGTGGCACCACTCAAATTGAAGAGAAACAGCTGCAGACATCCATTAATCATTGGAACATGGGACATATGAAGTATGAATCTAGGAAAATTG
>NW_006921599.1:9422807-9440332 GCF_000298275.1 Orycteropus afer afer
TATTTCACTCAGCATAATGTCCTCCAAGTTCATCCACATTACATAGTGTTTCTTGGTTTCTACATTATTCTTTAGTGTTGCATAGTATTCCGTTGTGTGTATGTACCACAGTTCGGCTATCCATTCTTCCATTGATGGGCACTTAGGTGTTTCCATCTCTTCGCTATTGTGAATACTGCTGCAATGAATGTGGGTGTACATATATCTATTCGTGTGCTGGCTCTCACTTCTTTAGGATATATATATATACACCTAGTAATGGGATTGCTGGATCAAATGGTACTTCTATTTCCAACTTTTAAGGAATAATATGGATCTTGTTTTTTTGAGAAATTCAAGTGAATTTTCCTTCTAAAGAATAATAAGTGATGACAGTTAAAAAATTAAGATTGTTTCCTTGTAAGAGAAGAAAAATAAGAACAAAGAAAACCAGATTATAGTCTTGAATTTATTGCTTACCATTGGACAAGTTCGTTTACCTCTCAAAAAAACCAAACTCACTGCCATCAAGTCAGATCCTACTCATAGTGACCCCTCCTTGGGTTTCCAAGGCAGTATCTCTGCAGAAGTAGATTGCCCAACCTTCCTTCCAAGGGGTGGCTGGTGGGGTTGAACTGTCAGCCTTCCGATTAGCAGTCAAATGCCTTAGGCACTAGGCCACCAGAGTTCCCGGGCTGTAGTTTTTCATCTTTAAAACAAGAAAGGTAGATTAAATGATCTCTAAAGTCCCTAATAGCTCAGGGACTGTACAAATTCAAATTTTTTAAAACTTGATTTGAGAATGTATTTTGTTGTTATTGTTAGTTGTTGTTGAATTGGCTTTGATTCATGGTAACCTAATGTATAACAGAATGAAATATTCCCTGGTCTTATGCCATGATCATTGGTATTCTCAAATCCATTGTTGGGGCCATTATGTCAGTCCATCTTATTGAAGGTTTTCCTCAGCTTTGCTGGTCCTGTGCTTCACTTAATATGATGTTCCTCTCCAGTAATCTCTTTCCTGATGGCATCCAAAGTAAGCAATTAGAAGTCTTAGACAATATTCTGTGACCTATAAGGTTTTCTTTTCTTTCTTCCTTCCTTTCTTTCTTTCTCTCTCTGTTTCTCTCTTTCTTTTCTTTTCTTTTGACTAAATTCTGTCTTTATTGATTTATTGTGACTTGAGTGAAAGTTTGTGGAGCAAATTGGTTTTCCTTTCAACAGTTCATACATATTTTGTTCTGTGACATTCACTGCAATTCCTGCAATAGAACAACACTCTTTCCACTTCCTCCCTGTGTATACCATTTCCATTAGTCCTCTTTCCTATCCCTTCCTGCCCTCTTAGCTTTATCACTGGGCAAATGCTGCTCTTTTGCTCTCATATGGTTGAATTTTCTAAGAAATGCATGGTGTTTTCTTCACATTATATGTCTGTTTATAGTTTTCCTGAAAGTTGAGCCATTGGGGTGAGTATAGTTCCAGGCTGGAAGAGTATCTAAGGGCCATAGTCTTGGGGATTCCACCAGTCTCTATCAGATCAGCAAGACTGGTCTTGTTTATGATTTTGAGTTTTGTTCCACACTTTTTTTCTCCCACTCCATTCAGGACCTCCTATTGTGATCTCCTTCAGATCAATAAGCAGTGATAGCCAGGCACTATCTAGTTCTTCTGGTCTCAGGGTTGTGGAGGCTGGAGTTCATGTGGTCATTACTCTTTTGTACTAACTATGTCTTAGCATCTTTGATTTTCTTCGCTCTTCTTTGCTCCAGATGGAGAGAATCCAATAGTTGCCCCTTAGATGGACACTTACAAACTTTTAAGACTGCAGTTGCTACTCATCAAAATAGGATGTAGAAAATTGTCTTTGTGGATTGTGTTATGCCAGTTGACCTGAGTGTCCTCCAAGATGATAATCCACAGAATTTTCATTGCTTGATTTTTGGAAATGGACCACCAGGGTTTTCTTCCTGATCTATATTAGTCTACAAGTTCTGCTGAAATCTGTCCACCATGGTTGACCCATGGCATACCAGTGACACAGATTCCAGCATCCTAGCCACCACAATAGGGCAAATAGATATACGAATGGTAGAACTTCCTAATTGGCCCTTTGTAAATAACCTTACTTGAGTTTAGACCAAGTTGAAGGTGTTGTCTGTTAACTTGCTGGGACTTTGTGTAATACAGGCATAAAATCTACTTTTGAGATCTGTATACATTGGAGATAGTGGAAGAAGCAGTTACATGAGGGGAGATTAGGAACAAGAGAAAAGAGAAAAAGTTCTGGGGAAAATCTACACTAAGTTATGAAAGATCTCTTGTAAATAGCCAGATTAAAAAATATAATAATAATGAGATGGGGAGATACTTTCAAAGATTAAAATGTGGATACTCAGAGACTTGAGAGTGTCCTGAAGAAGGTATAAATGTTCAAGATGACAAGGGGGCCATGAAATAAATGATGATAAATGATAAGGCTGGAGCCCTGAAAGCAGGAGACCATCACATGATGGACTCTCTGTGCCCTGTTGCTAAGTTTCAATTTAACCTGAATCCGAAGAGATGATGGAAATATTTTTAAGCAGAAGAATAACATGATCAGGTTTGTATTCCACAAGATTACTCAGGTGGGCAGCATGAAATAAGTCAGAACTTGAGATAAGGAGATTGGTTGGCAAGTATATACAATGACCAAGGCCAAATCAATGACAATTTTCAATTAGGTAATGGCAATTATGTGGGAGGGGGCAACATGTAATCCACCACAATGAGAACTATTAAGAAATAGAGAAAATTTGGTTAGGAGTTGGGAATCTAGATTGATGCCCACATTTCTAGGTTCTGCAAGTTGATAGTTTGTGGAAACATTCATCCACAGAGGAAATCCTGAAGGGTGAACTATTTTAGAAGGATTCAAATTCAATTAATTCTTCATTAGTTTTATTTTAGTGCCCTAATGAACTTTCTATGATGTTTACCTAAGTTTTTGTTGACTATGCAAAGACTTTTGACTGTGTGGATCATAAAAAATTATGGATAACATTGTGAAGAATGGGAATTCCAGAACACTTAATTTTGCTCATGAGGAACTGTCTCATAGACCAAGAAGCAGTCATTCAAACAGAACAAAGGGATGCTGTATAGTTTAAAATCAGGAAAGGTGTGTGTCAAGGTTGTATCCTTTCACCATACTTATTCAATCTGTAGGTTGAGCAAATAACATGAGAAGCTGAACTGTATGAAGAAGAATGCAGCATCAGAGTTGGAGGGAGACTAATTAACAGCCTGTTACATGCAGATGACACAGTCTTCCTTGCTCAAAGTGAAGAAGACATGAAGTACTTACTGATGTACATCAAAGACTACAGCCTTCAGGATGGATTACATAAAGAAAACAAAAATCTTCACAACTGGACCAATAAGCAACATCATGGTAAATGGAGAAGAGATTGAAGATGTCAAAGATTCCATCCATAATCAATACCCATGGAATCAGCAGTCAAGAAATCAAACAATGCATTACATTGGACAAGTCTGCTGCAAAAGATGTCTTTAAAGTGTTAAGGAGCAAAGCTGTCACTTTGAAGACTAAGATGTGCCTGATCCAAGCCATAGACAATTATAAGGAAGATGACAGAAGAACTGATGTATTTGAATTATGTATGGTCTTGGTGAAGAATATTGAATATACCAAGGATTGTCAGAAGAACAAACAAATCTGTCTTGGAAGAAGCATAGCCAGAATGATCCTTAAGAGCAAGAATGTCCAGACTTTTGCTCTCATAATTTGGTCATGTTGTCAGGAAGGACCAGTCCCTGGAGAAGGACATCATGCTTGGTAAAGTAGATGGTCAGAGAAAAAGAGAAAGATCCTCAATGAGATGGATTGACACCATGGCTGCAACTATGAGATTGTAACTATGAGACTGCTCAAGCATAGCAATGATTGTTGTACATAAGGTCGCTATGATTCAGATCTGACTTGAGGATACCTAACAACAACAACAACAATGAACTTTCTGTGATCATTAGCTTTTTTGCAGGTGTTCAGCTTGCAGATCTTCCTTCATCAATGACACCTGGCAAGTGAGGCTAATATCATTTCTTCCTCATATTTTAAGAATTAATAAGTGAATGCATACAAGCACTTAACATTACTTCAGCTATGTGATAAATATTCAATAAGGATTATTATATTTAAAAAAAAAAGTGTGTCAACTCATTTCAAAATATAGTCATAAAACCTTTCTACTCATCCAACAAATATTTTTGAGTGTCTGTCTACTTTGTGCCTATCATTATTTATTGCTTATGTGGATAATTGTTTGACAATTATCAGAAAGGGCTACTGAAATTCATTCTGCTGCCTTCTTTCTTTGTTGTATTCTTCTTCTACATCTCTCTATCTTCCTCTTCTTTTTAGCCTTATTTTCCTTTATTTTTATACATTCCATTTCTTGGAGGAAAAAAGTCCAGAAAGGCAGATTTTCCAGAGATGATTAAATAAAAATGAAAACAACAACAACAATAATAATAAACTTCTCTGAAATTGCCATGAATTGATTCATGGCTTTATAATGCACCCAGGATAGTAAAGGCATTTATAGATTTCATGAGCTGTTTAATATCTATTTGTGGAGCACCACCATGTGCAATCATCTTGGACTCATTTTGTTTCTTCGGCTGCCCAATGAGTCATAATGAGCCTCTGAAAATTTAAAATAATGGGTTAGAACTAGAAGGAATGAAATAACAGCCAAAGTCAGATATAAAATGATTATTACATGCAGTCTTCAGGAGTAACCAGAACAAGGAAGGATAGAGGACCTATTACTAAGCACACATACATGCATACACACACACACACACACACACTTTAAAGAGATCTTTCAGTAGAGGGGGAGGTAGGTGGGAAGCACTATGAACAAGATCCTTAAAAGTAATGAGTTGCAGATCTATTCTCCATTAAGATTCAAGCAAGTGGAGGTGGGAAGCTCAAATTATGGGGAAAGAATAGAAAAGTCAGTGGAGACCCATCTGAGATGACAGAGCCTTGTACTAAAAGGATAAAAGAGACTTTATACTCTAACCATTAAAATGAAGAGGAAGGGATCATTTCTAAACAGGGCACAAGGAACAGCTTCATTTCTCCCCACTAACCTCTGTTTCCCCAAAGAAAGCCAGATGAAGCAAGCAGGACAAAAGAATGCTATATGAATGGAGTAAAGAATATCTTCTGTAATGGGAGTGCTATTTTGAAAAAAAAAAAAAATTAATGTAATTTTCCCTTTTACTTTTGCAAGGACAGGTCCTTCTCCTTAATTGGTTCCAGGGACACCTGCCCAAAGGCCTGTGGGTGTGTTACATGTGGTAGGCAAAAAGAGAGAAAGAGCTGATAATTTGGCTTTTGATATTCAAAATAGGATTTTGAAGCCAGAAAATAGTCTTGCAAGACTCTTATTTTTCTGAGGCCCATCTGAATTCCTTTATCTCCTCCTTTGGCCTATTAAGCATCAACAGAAGCATCTAAGTCTTGGGTTCTCTTGGATGGCAAAATTGTTATTCCTCTTGGGGACAACAACTGGCCTATGAGCTTGTTGCTTGATGGGAGAACCAGGAGATGGCATAGAGGGAGGCAGGTAAGCCTTGCTCTAACTGTCCTGGGGGATTATAAAGAAGGATGAAGAGAGAATGGAACAGAGAGGATGGATTTAGGAATATCCAAAAGAAGTTAAGGTAAACACCAAGGGTTGGGAAAGTTTGCAACAAAAGAGTGGAATCGAGTATTGATAAGAAGACGGAGTGGGGAGAGGGTCTAATTCATACTTGTGAAAGACTCCTTCAGTTGCTACATGGTGGAGAAGTGGAGTATGGAACCCGTAGGTCTGAATTAGCTCAGTTCCACATACATCGTAAAAAGGTTAGCTGAGATTACAGGAGTCCCTGTGGCAGGGTATAGATTTCCTGGGTGGTACAAATAGTTAATATGCTCAGTTGCTAACCAAAAGGTGGGAGGTTTGAGTCCACCCAGAAGGACTCGAGAAGAAAGCCCTGGTGATCTACTTCCAAAAAAAAAATCAACCATTGATAACCCTAAGGAGCACAGTCCTACTTTAATACACATGGGATTGTCATAAATCAGAACTGACTTGATTTCAACTGTTAACTGGTAACAGCAGGGTATAGACCACCTAGGCTGGGGAGTAGAAGAGAAGTCAGAGTTTTTACCAAATCGGTTGATGATGGGACATCAGGTTATCCAAAGAGGACAGTCATTCCTAACCAAGTGACAGAAGTCAGATCAAGTGTTATCCTGACTCTCAACTTTAGCTGTGAAATCCAATGGGTAGGTAGCAATCGGGTGGCCAAGGGTCATTGCTCTGAAGTCCACAGGAATCAGAAGACCATGGGCTGTTCTTTCTTCTCTGTTAAGAAGGTGTGAGCTACATTCCTTCCCCGATGCACCCAGACACCACCTTGGAAAGGAGCTGGAGGGAAAAGTAGAAATGAAAAATCAGAGAGGTTTTGGACATTTTTACTTAAAGAGACTGAGTATTATTAGCTAGCGGGGTTGTTTAACTTGCTGTGTCACTGACTTTGCTATTTCCCCACAAACCAGTGAAAAATAGATCAGTTATAGGCAAAATAATAGCACCATATTTTCTCTGCATGTTTAAGTTGTAGTATAAGCAAATTTTGCAGTTTCATAAAAACTGAAACTAACATTTTCCTGTTCCTATGCTAAACAGTTCTGGGAGAAAGCATAGTTCCCTGTTTTTGACTTGAGCAGCCCGGAGACCAGGTAAAAACATGTTACCTGCTTGCTCCAATATATGCATACTTGCCCCTAGAAGATTAGATCGTGAAATTACTAAAATAGTTAATTTATCAAAACTAACAGCTCAGCCATCAAAAGTCACTTTTAGACCCTTACCACACTTTGCCTATTAATCCAAAGCTCTTATGTCACAAATTCTGCCTAATTCCAACCAACCCCTACCCTTGCAAGACCCACTCATCCTAGCCCTCCACGCCATAAATGGTCCTCCCCTGATTTCTCCCTCCTGATACACTAATAAGATTGTCAACATTGTATCCTCCATTACTGCGGTAAACTTCAAAACTTAACTTTGCTTAACCAACACACTTTTCTGGAGATCTTTTGGGACACTCCATAACCAATATTCATTATCCCTTAAATTGTATGGCCTGGCTATGGAACGCTGGAGAAATAGCTACAGGCTACAAGTTAAGCACACGGCAACCAAAAACCCATGAGTTTTTTCTGAACAAAAGCTACAATTCAAGAGACCCAAGAACAGATATACAGGGGAAATTATAAACATATATCCTTGATATCCTTGTAACAAATAGCTGCTTAGTTTCTGTATGTGGAGGAGACTAATCACAGAACCTTCTTTCCCCCCCCCAGACATTCCCTGCACATGGAAGAGCAACAATTAAAATCAAGAAGAAAGTACATAAGAAAGAGTATACCTACCTAATACATACCTAAGTGTCCACCATCCATCTGTCAGTTTGTTATACTGGGGTAGTTTGCATATTGCTGTGATGCTGGAAGCCATATGACACCAGTATTTCAAATACCAGTAGGGTCACCCATGGTGGATAGATTTCAGTGGAGCTTCTAGACTAAGACAGACTTGGAAGAAAGGCCTGGCAATCTACTTCTGAAAATTAGCCAATAAAAATCATAAAGTGCAATGGATCACAACAGAATATTGTCTGTTGTAATGTGGGAAGACGAGTCTCTTAGATTGGAAGGCACTCAAAACACACAAGGCTACAACATGGCCAAATATCATGAAGATGGCATAAGACTGGGCAACATTTCTTTCTGTCATACATGGGTCACTATGAGTCAGAGCTGGCTGCTGATTCCAAAAAACTCACTGCCATTGAGTTGACTCTGACTCATAGTGACCCTCATTGGGTTTCCAAGGCTGTAAATCTTTATAGAAGCAGACCACTCTATCGTTCTTTCATGAAGTGGCTGGTGGGTTTGAACCACCAGCCTTTTGGTTATCAGCCAAATGCCTTAACTTCTACACTACCAGAGCTCCTTAACGACAATGGACAATGATAACATGAATACAGGCATAAATATAATGGGTAATTGGGAACATATAAGTTATGGGCTCATTTTTTCCCATTTTTTTCTTTTTTATATCTTATATATAACTGACTTAATATTGTTAAAAATATAATAATAATCTACTGATTTTCCTAGGGTCTTAAGGACTAGATAACTGCATTCTCTTCTTTTAAGAGCCTATACATTGAAAGGTTAAAAGGGACATGAGGCATGTGGATGAATTTGGAAAAGAAGGTATGTTTAATACTCTTAGTCTTAATGAGCTTCCTCCTCTGAATGTCCACTTAGCACAGTCCCTTCCAGTGGCCCCACTAACCTCCTGTGGGAACCAAGTTGTTGAGAAGGGCTCAAATTCAGAAGTGAAGACTGTAGGCTGACACTGAGAAGTAATTCCTCAGATACCTCGGTCAACTATCTCATTCATGTCATCCCAACACCTAATGCTTCATTTCCTTTCCTGGGCTAGCTGTCCAGTGAAGCCTTGGAGTGCACTTGTTTCTATATTTAGCTCCCAGATGAGTGTCGGCTGAGTCTTGGAAGCAGCAAGAACTCTTACTCAGCTGCACCTCCATTGAGCTGTCATCTCCCTTCTCTGTCAGTTCTGATTACATCTCCCTGGCTTCTTGGGCTGCAACTGCCTCCTTTCAGCCCTGCTGAAAGCCTTCAGTCTGCATAGCAGCTGTTACCTCTCCCTCACTCCACCTGATGCCCACCCACCTGTGTTGGCCCAGAGCAACCAAACCTTGCAGCTTGACCAGGAGAAAGCAGCTTGATTACTTTTTCTGGAGGACATCATCCTGTTTCTGTTTTGCTCTTTATAGTGCTTCTCCTTGTAAGGCCAGATAATCACTTTTTGTCCCCAAATATCTGTTTTCCAAACATTCCCTTGCCTAAATCCCTCCTTCAACCTTGACAGCCTTCATACTTCTTTATGGTAGTACCTTCTTACTACAGCAAAATTGGTCAAAAGAATTAAGATTATGTAACTTGGGGAAAAAGACTATTTATAGGCAGGCAAATATTTAAATTCAAATACTGACAAACAAGTAAGGAAATATTGTTCTCACTTTATGAAACACCATTGATAGACCTGGAACTGTTGGTGGAAATTACATCACCAAGGGAGATTTTGGCTAAAATAAGGAAGACTTGAAGAACTAGGGACTGAATGGCACAAATGGTTAAGTGCTCTACTAACAAAAAGGTTGGTGATTTGAACTCACTCAGAGGCACGTTGGAATAAGGGCCTGGTGATTTATTTCTGCAGAGATTTGTTATTATTTTCAGGTGCTGTTGAGTCAGTTTCAATGCAGAGGTACCCGATGTACAACAGAACAAAACACTGCCCAGTCCTGTGTCAACCTCACAATTGTTGCTATGGTTGAACCTGTTACTGCAGCCACTGTGTCAATCCATCTCATTGAGGGTCTTCTTCTTTTTTGCTGATCCTCTACTTTACCAAACATGATGTCCTTCTCCAGGGACTGGACCCTCCTTGTAATGTGTCCAAAGTACATGAAATGAAGTCTTGCCATCCTTGCTCCTAAGGAGCATTCTGCCTGAACTTCTTCCAAAACTGATTAGTGTGTCCTTCTGGCAGTCCATGGTATGATCAGTACTCTGACAACATCACAATTCAAATACACTAATTCTTCTTTGGTCTTCCTTATTTTTGTCTTAACCTGTGGGACATGTAAGTTACCACTTACATTTTCTGCCTCTGGGGTTTTTTAGGAGGTTTTTTTCCCCACGTGTAATATGTTCTAGCATTAGGTCAGGGACTTGTGTAACTGTAAAATGGAAGGAAGTTTGTTGGTGACATATTGTTGTGCTGAGAGGTTATTGTATGAAGTGGTGCATCCTGGAGGAGTGATTATGTAAAACTTTTGTTTCTTTGGGCATCTGTACAGTGAGATAGGGCTTGTAAGTATATCTACTGTTTCTTGTGTGTTATTGGGAAGGTGCAGTGTTTGGGATTAGATAATATTCAAGTGAATATTTTTTCCATGCCTAATTGGCATTTGACTGCTAACCAGAAGGCTGGTGGTTCAAACCCAACAGCCACTCCTCAGAAGGAAGATAGGGCAATCTATTTCCATAGGCATATCATCTCAGAAACACAAGGAAGGGTCGCTATGAATCGGAAACGACTCTATGGCAGTGAAATTTATTTTTTTTTATATGCAATCCTACCTATCCTACAACCAGAGTCCATTGGGACATATGTGTGCCAAATAACATTTATCAAAATGCATCAGACCTGAGAAAAATTTAAAAACATTCAAAATTCCATTGCAAAGAATTTTATATCTACAAAATCTTAGAAATAAAAAATAACTTGGTAATGAAAGGATTATTCATCATCCAGATTTTGTATGCATATAAAAATACCATGGCTTGGGTCATACACACCTTAGTCCTAACAGTGACATCTTTGCTTTTTAAGGTTACAGCCAAGAAAACTGTATGGAGCAATTCAACTCTGTAGCATGTGGGATTGCCATGAGTCAGAATAAACCTGACAACTAATTTGGTTCTTGATTTTTCTCTAACAATTGATGTTTAAATTGACAAGTTTACTTAACTTAGTCAAATTTCTTGATTTGGGTGCAAATTACATGGATGAGTTGTTTGTAAAAGTTTTTTTGAACTATACACTGAGGAGTTATCCCTTTTCTGCATCTATATAATTTTTGGGAAATATTTTTAAAATGAACATGTGTGTCTTCTCTTCATGTTTGATTTTTTTTGTCATAGTTGTTGGAACAGAGACTGAATGGCATCATATTTGGGCAGTCAAAGGGGATGCATACCTAGGCCAGAAAGCTGGGTGAATCTCAGTGTCCTTCTGTGTCTTAGACTTTATGAATCTATTTTTTGGTTCTTCCTAAGATATGAATTTGGATGGTATGCAAGCTCCTGCCTCCAAAATCAACCTTGGAGAAAGTATAGAAGTAAGAGAGAAAGATGATTCCAGGAAGTGACAAGAATGTTAGCTACGCAAACCCCTGATAGAAGGTGATAGAGCTTATCTTGATTCAGTGCTCTTATGGGAAGTAGGTGGCTGCAGTCTGTGGTTGGGAAAAGTGGTCAGAGGTGGCAATGGGAGAAGAAGTGGGAAGAAAGCTTTTAAAATTTACTCTAGTTTCCCCTCCCCACCCCAACCTCTGAGTTGCCTGGAGACAATCCTTGCCTGTCCCTCCACCACAAAAATTGGCTACAATGACTCAAGGCTGGTGTCCTTTGTCTAAGGGTTTAGGGGTGGGGACAGGGTTAATACCTGGGCGGAGGAAATCCTGAAGGAAGGAGAACCAAAAACAGTACAACTGTCATCAAGTTGATTCCTACTCATAGCAACCCTCATTGGATTTCTGAGGTGGTAAATCTTTACAGAATTCCCTTCTGCAGAGTGGCTAGTGGGTTTGAACTTCCAACCTTCTAGTTAGCAGCTAAATGCCTTAGGCACAGTAGCACCAGCCCTCCTTAAAGGAAAGAGAAGGTGATGAAAATAATGATAGTCTGAGCAGCTGTCCTTAGACTTCCATTCCCCACCCTGCCCTCAAACCTCTAGACCTTGCACTTTAACTACTTTAGAGACTGCCTCCTCCCAATGTCCATTCACTACAAGGGTTTAAAGTAAGAGGCTACAGTGTAGTAAATTACTCAGTGTGGTTTTTCTAGCCATAAGTCTTTGTAAACTCCATGGTGGAATTTTCCATGAGTAACGGAGGAGCTCCTGATTGTTAAAGTTATCCACCTGGGGTATTTCTGTTGAGAGTGGCACAAAGCAATGTTCTGGGAAGCTCGTTCTCTCTCAGGTGTTTAGAATTCTGATGTTGGGATTGCTTAGTTGGCCACTCTGCCAGGCTCAAAAGGAGCCCTTCTAGAGGCAGAAGGAATCTCTCTGACTGCTGGCTCAGAAAGACATGCTGCTGAGACAAACACACTCCTGAGAGACATCTGCTGCTGAGAAAGAGGCACCGAGAGACATATGTTGCTGAGAGAGAGACTGAGAGATACTCTTGGCTGAGAGATGGCAAGATTGAGAAAGACTGAGCATTTTTCCTGAACTTGAATTGTAACCTGGTGCTTCCCTAATAAACCCCATAGTCTGTGAGTTCTGTGTGGCCACAGCAGTGAATTATCAAACCCAGCAGAGACGTGGTGGGTGCTGTGGGAAGAACGGTTGGTGTCAGGGTTGGTGAGAGGGCTGGAGGGAGGTAGCATGTCTGGATTCACAGGGATAGGCCTTGGGCTACTGGTGGTGATTCTGTCTTCCTCTTGTAGGGTTAGAGAAGGTCAGAAGATGCAGCTTCCCTGCCCCTTTGGCAGATTTCTGATAAAGCAATGAGCAGTGGTTCTGGGGTGGCTGGGACTCCCACCTTGGGTCTCATGCCCTTCTTACTTCTTAAATGCACTGAAGCAGATCTTTGACCCCTCTGAAACCCAGCACAGGAAAAACCACAGGTGATATTCCCAGGGGATTATGAGTTCACCAGAGCACAATTAAACACCTAAGGCATACTACCACCAAGAAGACCACAGATGACTTGACAACTATGAGGTGAGGCAGAAGTATTAGAAAAGTAAAAAAAAAAAAAATGAAAAAAAAAAGCAGATATTATCAATATAAAATATTATGAAGAAAAACAGAGAAGATGAAGCAATAGGTATGAAAATATCAGTTCAAATATGGCATTATCCTAAGTGCTCTACACACTTGTTTATCTCTCACAATGATTTAAGTTCTATTATTAAGCTCATTTTACAGATGAGAAAACTGAGGCACAGAGAAATTACATAACTTGTCTTTAATTATGTCAGTGCTAGGATTTGGACTAAGCAGTTTATCCTCTGAGTGCAGCCTTTAACCTTGATCAATTTAACTTTGAATAATTAACCTTGATTAATTAATCAAGACTTTAGTGCTTGATTCATGATCACCAAGGGAAGGGAAAATGGTAGGATAGATACAGCTAAAGGATGAACTTGTGAGTTGGAATATTAGACTGAGGAGCTGTCCTGGAAAACAAGAGGATGTGTGGAATGATAGAAAATATAAAAAGGAAAGCTGATGTGCTAAAAGAAAAAAGTCCTCAGATATACATGTGTTCTATAGAGACCCTTTTATTAAGCCTTAAATAGGACAAAGACAAAAACAAAGACAATCATCCAGGATGAAGGAAACTATCAGTATGTACACAGTGCAGAAGCCGAATAGAGTCCTCTGAGTCAGGGCCATGGGCTAATTATATATGCTAGAAAATAAAGGAAATCATCACAAAATCATGACTGGTGGCAGATCAATTCATCACTGTTGCAGGTGGGATCATGGAAGTGAGGAAAGGACCATGATTAGGATATGTAGATAATTGAAGATTAAAAAAGGTTACAGCATGGGTTCAGGGGCTTGATCACCTAGCTACATTGTGGTCATGGTCTAACTTATGACCATGAGGTCCTGAGTCTAATACCAAGATCCCAACTTTGAAATTAGATAACATGCAGCTATTTTCGGTAAATCATTAGAGACACACCCAGACAAGTTCCCTAATTCTTTCTGTGAGCATAATCTATTTTCAACTACACTCTTCCTGAGGGCAAACTGGCTCTTCCTAGGTTTGTCTCAGACTTTCTAAGCATAGCCACATTGCTGGTTTAATGATCAGAAGGAACTCAAATGGTATCTGAACTTATGTGAGCACTCAAAATAGAGTTAGCACTTCCGTTGTAGACCACAGCCTTCTACAAACCAAGTGCTTTAGAATTTAAGCTCTAATACACTGAGAAGTATGAAAACTAAAGTAGAGGTATTCATATTCAGACCATAAGAATATCTAGAAAAAGAAAGAGAGGCAGAAAAATAAGAGATTCTATTATTCTAAGCCAAATTACTTAAGGGATGTTCTTATACCAATCCTCAACTGACAAGAAGGGGTAGATTTCAGAGCCATTAACATTCTTGCCAATGGAGAGAAATTTGTCAATAGAATCATGAAACCTTTTATTCTATTCCTGCAGTTGTCACTTTAGGAGGCCACTCTGTTGAGATAAATCACCAATCCCAGCACCTGAGGTAGCAGCAAGGTATAGAAAGTAGAGTCACATACGAGCCGAGGAACTGGTAGGCAAACTAGTATTTTCCCCAGGATATTCATAGTGACCCCTCCTTGGGTTTCTGAGGAGGTATCGCTAAGGAAGTAGATTGCCCCATCTTCATTCTGAGGGGCGGCTGGTGGGTTTGAACCACCAGTCTTCTGGTTAGCAGTCAAATGCATTAGGTGCTGCGCCACCAGAGCTCCTTTTTTTGGTTTTTGGTTTAGTGCCTAAGGCACTTGACTCCTAACCAGAAGCCTGGTGATTCAAACTCACCAGCCACTTCTCGGAAGGAAGGTTGGGCAATCTACTTCCGTAGTGATACTGCCTCAGAAACCCAAGGAGGGGTCACTATGAGACTGATACGACTCAATGACAGTGAGTTTGTTTATAGTTAGCTAAACATATGTGTGCAAAGGGCAAAAGGGACCCATCCTAGATCAGAGATCAGAATACTTCAGCTCATGGGCTAAATCCAGCCAGCCACCTGTTTTTGTAAATCAAGATTTATTGGAATGTAGACATACCTATACGTGTATGTATTGTTGATGGTTGCTTTTGTGGTATAACATCATAGCTGACTTGTTGTGACAGGGATTATACGGCCCAAAAAGCCTAAGAATTATTTACTATCTGGCCCTTTGCTATGGTTAGTCTTATATGTCAATTTGGCTAGGCTATGTTGTTGCTGTATTTAGATGTCTTTCAGTCAGCTCTGACTTACAGTGAACCTGTGCACACCAGAAGGAAAAGGTCCCCAGTCCTGCACCGTCCTCATAATCATTGTTATGTGTGTGCATTGTTGCAGCCATTGTGTCAATCCATGTCATTGAAGGTCTTCCTCTTTTGGGTTGACCTTCCACCTTGCCAAGCATGAAGTCTTTCTCCAGGGATTGGACCCTCATAATAACATGGTGAAAGTACAAAAGACGAAGTCTCACAATCCTTGCTTCTAAGGAGCTTTCTTGGTATACTGCTTCCAAGACAGATTTGTTCATGGTATATCCAACGTTTTTCACAACACCATAATTCAAAGGCATCAGTTCTTCTTCAGACTTCCTTATTCATCATCCAGCTTTCATATGAATATGAGTTGATTCAAAATACTATGGCTTGAGTCAGGCGTACCTTAGTTCTCACAGTGATATTTTTGCCCTTTAACAGTTTAAAGAGGTCTTTTGCAGCAGATTTGCCAAATACAATGTCATTTGATTTCTTCCCTGCTGCTTCCATGAGTGTTGATTGTACTGGGCAGTGTTTCCTTCTGGTGTGCATAGGTTCACTATTAGCCAGAACTGACTCAAATGGCACCTAACAACAACAGCATAGCCTAGCCAAGTTGACATATAAGTAAAACAAAATCTTTGACAACCTCAATCTTTTCTCCATTTTCATGATGTTTCTTATGTGTCCAGTTGGGAGAATGTTTGTTTTCTTTTTGTTGAGGTGTCATCCATAGTGAAGGCTATAGTCTTTGATATAGGCTAGGTTCTTGCACCCCGGTATTTGATCAAACACTTATCAAGGTGTTGCTGTGAAGGTATTTTATAGATGTGGTTAACATCTATAATCATTTGACTTTAAGTAAAAGAGGTTATCCTTGACAATGTGGTTGGGCCTCATGCAATCAGTTGAAGGCCTTCAGAGCGAAAAATGAGCTTTCCCTAAGAAGAAAGTCTGCTTCAAGACTACAGTATTCTCACCTGCCTGAGTTTTCAGCCTGCAGGCCTGCCTTACAGATTTTGGACTTGCAATTCTCTCATAATCATAGAAAGCAATTGCTTAAAATTTCTCTCTCTCTCTCTCTCTTTCTCTCTCTCTCCATAGATCCCTAAGTGGCACAAGCGGTTTGCCCTTTATTACTAACGTAAAGGTTGGCAGTTCAAACATACACATTGATACCACAGAAGAAAGGCTTAGCTATCTGCTTCCATTAAGATTATAGCCAAAAATCCTTATGGAGCAATTCTACTCTGTAACATATGGGGTCACCATGAATCAGAATTAACTCAACAGCAATGGATATAGATATATCTATATCCTTATATCTCCTGTTTGTTCTGTTTCTCTGGATAACTTTAACTGATAACACCTTTTACCAAAAAAAAAAAAAAAAATTGCTGGTCCCTGATCTAGATTAATATTTATCAGTCAAAACCTGCTAAAACATTTAGCATCCTCCTGCTCACCTCATACCTTCATCTCACCATGTCCACATATCACCCTTTCACTCCACCGTCACTACTCCATTTCTGTTCATCACTGGGTTAAGTCACTTAAAGTCGTCATTCACAAGTGGGTTCTTGTGAAAGTTTAGCTCCTGTGTTTGTGGCAGAGTAAGTAGAGGACCATTTCATATTCCTCTGCATGCTCAGACCTGCTGTCCACCAGTAAAGTCAGGTAGGGCTCAGCTTCCTTCTAGTAGCTGGAGTAACACAGATAGAAGACACGAGAAACCAGCTGATAGTTTGCTTAGCATAGCCCTTGATGCTGTTATTGTTAGCTGCCATTGTGTTGGCCTCTGACATGGCAATCCCATGTGTAACAGAACAAAACATTGCCCTGTCCTGATCCACCCCCATGATCGGTGATTGATCATACTGTGGTGATCCATAGGGTTTTCTTTGGTTGGTTTTCAGCTCATTAACAACCTGCGATACACTGATGGCACAACTTTGCTTGCTGAAAGTGAGGATGACTTGAAGCACTTACTAATGAAGATTGAAGACTACAGTCTGCAATCTGGATTACATCTCAAAATAAAGAAAACAAAAATTCTCACAACTAGACCTGTAAGCAGCATCATGATGAATGCAGACAAGATTGAAGTTGTCAAAGACTTCACATTGCGTGGTTCTACAATTGACGCCAGTGGAGGCAGCAGTCAGGATATCAGACAACGTATAGCACTGGGCAAATTGTCTGCAAAGGACTTCTTTCAAGTGTTGAGGAGCAAAGATGTCTCCTTGAGGACCAAGGAGAATGGTGTCATGCTTGGTAAGGTGGAGGGTCAACTAAGGAGGGGAAGGCCCTCAACAAGATGGATTGACACAGTGGCTGCCATGATGGGCTCAAGTAAAGCAGGGATCGCAGAGCTGGTGCGGGACTGGGAGGTGTTTTGTTCTGCTGTGCATAGGGTTGCTATCAGTCAGAGATGACTTGATGGCCCCTAACAACAACAATAATAACAGCTTTCAGCAGTAGATTTCTAGATCTTTCTTCCTAATCTGCCTTAGTTTGGAAACTCTGCTGAAACCTGCCCAGTATCATAGCAACATGCAAGCCTTTACTGACAGATAGTGTCTTAGGCTAGGTTCTCTAGAGAAGC
>NW_006921599.1:9440852-9442690 GCF_000298275.1 Orycteropus afer afer
TATAGGAAATAGGCCACACCCTTGAGGAAACTCCCTTTCAATTGATTGGCTGCTCATAGCCCATCTCATCATGAAGGTGATTATATTATATCAGATTTCATCATAGGGGATGAGTATATCACAACTGCTAAATCACCTAGAATCATGGTCCAACCAAGTTGACACACAACCTTTAAATATCACAGATAAATATTGGCTGCACAGGAGGTGCATTGGCCAGGCATCAAACTGGGGTCTCCCACATGGAAGGCAAGAATTCTACCACGGAAACACCACCACCCCCACAGCCCTTGTAGCCTGATTAATTTACACAAAGAATAGTTAAACAGCTTGCTCAAGGCAGGGGCTGGGGGTGGGGAGGCAGCTGGGGATGGGTCTCTCTTCTTTGTTTGCCTCCACCTCCATCTCCCATTCTGAGATAACGTTTCCTGAGGAGAACGGAGTCGGCGGCAGCCTCCTACAAAGGTTTAGGGCTTGGCTGGAGTGTTTTCCTTTGCTGACACACTTTTTCTCTTCTAAAGTTAGCTGAGCACACAAATCACCCTGTGCTTATTTGCAAAGTCCATATGGGAGATAAAGGCGAGACAGTTTGATAGTTTGATGAAGGGCAGAGGAAGGGGGTGGGAAGAAGGAGGAAATCTGGGGCTGGGATGCCTGATGAGACTGAGCCTTCCTCAAATTAGGTCACTGTTTACATAAAGAGTTAAAATTAAACCAAAGACTGGTTTCCAAGCTTTCTGACATTGGCCATGGCTCCGTACACTATCCCTGGAATGCAGTGCAATAAACACCACAGAGTATATTACATCACAGTGAGGGGGAAGCCAGAGAATATAACTGGCAGTGACTTCCAGGCTCTACAAAATTATGCTGTAGACTCTTTCCTCTAAGTTTTCCAGCTGGCTCGTTCTGTTTTTCTACTCCCCACTTTTCTACCCCTGGGAGAACCAAAGCCTTGAGAGCAATGACACACAGGGATCTATGTCCCTATTTGGCCAATATATAAAGCTCAAAGTCTGTCTCCTCTACAAAACTTCACCTTTCCTCCACCCTCCAGCAAATTGCTGCTTCCTGACATTCTTTTCCACCCCCTATCTGTCAGTTTGTTGTACTATGGGGGCTTGTGTGTTGCTGTGATGCTGGAAGCTATACCACTAGCATTTCAAATACCAGGATTCAAGTGGTGCTTCCACATTAAGACAGACTAGGTAGAAAGGCCTAACAATTTAATTCTGAAAGTTAGCCAGTGAAAATCTTTTGGATCACAACAGAATATTGTCTGATATAGGTCTGGACAGTGTTTCATTCTGTTGTACACTAGGTCACCATGAGCTGTGCTAACTCATGGGAAGGGGAAGCTGCCAACAACAATAATAACATTCTTATGGAGTCTCTGCGTGGTGAAAATGATTAACATGCCAACCAACCAACCAACTTCACTGCCATCGAGTTGGGTCCGACTCCTAGTGACACCTGCTTGGGTTTCCAAGGCAGTATCACTATGGAAGTAGATTGTCCAATCTTCTTTCCAAGAAGTGGCTGGTGAGTTTGAACCTCCAACCTTCTGGTTAGCAGCCAAATGCCTTAGGCACTATGCCACCAGAGTTCCTAATGATTTACATGCTCAGCTGTTAACAGAAAGTTTAGTGGTTTGAGTCCAGTTAAGTGTGCCTCGTAAGATAGGGCTTGTGACCTTGCAGTGTAGTAAATTACTTAGTATGGCTTTTCTACCCATAAGTCATTGTAAACTCAGTGGTGGAATGAGCAACTGAGGAGCTCCTGATTGTAAATGTTATCCACCTGGGTTATTTCTGTTGGTCGTGGCACAATGCAATGTT
>NW_006921599.1:9469261-9486313 GCF_000298275.1 Orycteropus afer afer
ATGCAATGCTAAAGAATAATGTAGAATCTGCAAAACACCGCATAACGTGGATGAACTTGGAGGACATTATGCTGAGTGAAATAAGTCAATCACAAAAGGATAAATATTGTATTAGTCCGTTATTGTCAGAGCCAAGGAAACTTTTATCTATGGAAAGACATTTTCTTTGTTGGTTACCAGGGGTGGGAGGGGAAGGCAGGGAACACTGTTAGACAGATAGAGGTTAAGTATTGATTTGGGTGAAGAGAAGGGCAATGTACCAAATGTGATTGATCAATATAGTGGCATTGAGGAAGAGAAAGACATAGAGAGGTATGTGGGAGGTACAGACAACAAAGATGAACACTTTTGCACATGTAGTACACCATTGTCAGTGAAGGCAAACATGGGTATGCAGGTGGATAGATGGGTGGACAGGCTGAAGTAGTAGGTATCTCTGCGAAGTGGGGAGTGTACCCAAGAACATGTATAGGGTTGGCAGACAATAATCCTATAAGTTTATGTGTATGATCTGTGTTTGCCAGTGTATAGTAGAGCTGACAAGGGGCAAGGTTGTAGTCACTGCTTGGTCATAGCCAGCTACCAAGAGGGACCGAGTAGTTGAACCTTGGCTCAGGACCATAGTCTCAGGGACATCAAGGTCAATTGGCATAACATACTATGCAAAACATTGCTTCACCTCCTACTTTGGCGAGCAGCGACTGGGATCTTAAAAGTTTGTAAGCTGCCATCTAGATGTAACGATGGGTCTCTCCTCATCCAGACCAAAGAAAAATGAAGAAAACCAAATATTCATGGAAACAGCTAGACCTAGCAACTGGTACACCATCCGATCTGCAGCCTATACGACTACAAGACCAGAAGAAGTAGATGGTTACCAGCTACCATTGTCTACCACTCGGAAGGGGATCTATGTAGGAGATCCTAGATAGAAAGGGAGAACAATGTGGAACAAAACTCAAAATCATTTGGAGAAAAAAAAGGGGGGGGCAGGTTTGCTGGTCCTATAGAGCCTGGTGGAACCACTGTGACTATGGCCCCTAGCTGCCCTTCAAGTCTGGAATTAAACCCATGCCTGTGGGTTCCAGCCAAACAATAGACAGGCATTTGAGTTGAACACTTACCTGAGGTAGATACACTCCTTGGAGACAACAATCATGGGAGAAAAAAGGGCTGCTTTTGCACAGAGAGACAGCTCAGGGGGCAGGAGTGCATGGAGGGATGGACATAGGGAATAGGTAACTATCAGGAGGAAATAGGAGGGGAGATGTTGCATTGTGGTAAACTGCAGGCAATATCATGAGACAAAGCATATGTGAACTGCTGTATGGAAAGCTAATTTGCTCTGTCAAATTTCACCCAAATCACAATTAAACAAACAAAAAAAAAATGAAAAAAGAAAAAAAAAAGTTAGCTTAATTTGGAATAAAATTTCTTGTAAACCATAAAAAAAAGAATGCTTAGTAATATCTATTATCAATTTTAATCTTAGAATAAAATGTGATAAAATAGTTGTAAATTGCTTAAATGTAATATATATATGTATTTTTTTCTTTGCTTTCCTTAAGTTTAAATTATAAATCACTTTGTAACAATCCTCTCCCATTTTTTTTTATGAGATTGAAAGTTAACAGGGTTCAGCTGGTGGTTCATCAGCACCATGTGCAGTACCTGAGGTCACCCATGCAGCTTCATTCACTTGGGAGTTAGGCTGAAGATGGAGTTTGCTAGATGACCTACACATTCTTCTTTCTCATGGCTGCTCATCATTCATTGGTCTGGTCTAAGCTTTTCTATATCATGGCAGATGTCTTCTAAATGAGGTCGTTTCAGGAGGACAAGCCCCAATATCAGTGCTCATCAAGACTTTCATCGCACTTACTTCTGTCTCATTGGCCAAAGCAAGTCACATGGCCAAGTCACATGGCCAAGTCCAACATCAACATGGAAGGAACCACGCAAGGGCATGTAAATAGCCTACCACAACCCCTATCCTTCCTACACATTTTCTTGTATCATATTCTAATAATTCTAATGCATCTTGTGGATGTGCTGTTTCCTTTATTTGGTCAATGACATGAGCATTCACTAATGCCAAGTGACCTGGAATGCTAGCAAATAGAATCCTTGCCTCAAGGACCATATATTTTATTGGACCTACAGTACACAACTTTGAAAAGATTTTAAACCATCTAAAGTGCTATTTTATATATATCATATAAATATTAGTCAGTAGAGCCACTGAAGTAGGCATGGTCAAAAAATCATTTACCAGAGTTGATATATGATGCAAATTGGCACCTCTTCTTCTGTGCAGAGAAGTTTGTTGTCTATTGATGCTAATCCTAAGGAGGAAGACTTCAACAATTTTCTTAGTATCTTTGTATGATGAGCTGTTTCTCATAATTATCACAATGTATAATTATTTTGTTATCTTTTTGCTTCCTTGCTCTTACTCTCTCACCTAAATAATCACCCAAAACTACCTGAAGGAGGTGAGTGACAAGCAACACCATTGAAGGCAGTGATCCCACTGTTGGGCCCCTCAACCAGCAGCAGCAGCAGCATCACCTGGGAACTTGTTAGAAATGTACATTCTCAGGTCCCACCAGCACCTGCTGATTCAGAAACCATGAAAGTGTGGTCCTACAGTCTGTGTTTTAACAAGCCCTTCAGAGGATCTAATTTATGGCCACATTTGAGAGCTATTGCCTTAAGAATCACAATGTTAACCCACAGTTTTTATCAAGGTGACTTGTTGATAGGTACCGTTGAGTCAGTTTCAACTCATCACAGCTCTACGTATACCCAACAGAACAAAACACTGTCAGGTCTTGTGCCATCTTGACAATCATTGTTATGTTTTAGACCATTGTTGCAGTCACTGTGTCAGTCCATCTCACTGAGGGTCTTCTTTTTCACTGACCCTCTACACTTTACCAAGCATGATGCCCTTCTCCAGCACTGGTCCTTCCTGAAAACATGTGCAAAGTACATGATGTGTGATGAAGTCTCGCCATCCTCACTTCTAAGGAGCATTCTAGCTGTACTCCTTCTGTTCTTCTGGCAGTCCATGGTATATTCAAGATTCTTTGCCAACACCATAATTCAAAGGTATCAACTCTTCTTTGGTCTTCCTTTTTCATTGTCCAGCTTTTGCATGTTTATGAGGTGATTGAAAATACCATGTCTTGAGTCAGACGTACCTTAGTTCTCAGAGTGACTTCTTTGCTTTTTAACATTTTAAAAAGGTCTTTTGCAGGAGATTTGCCCAGTATAATATATCATTTAATTTATTGACTACTGCTTCAATAGGCATTGATTGTGGTCCAAGGAAAAGAAAATCCTTAACTTCAATCCTTTCTCCATTTATTGCGATATTTGTGTTGGTTTAGTTGTGGGGATTTTTGTTTTCTTTATGTTGAGGTATAATCCATACTGAGGGCTGTGGTCTTTGATTTTCTTCAGTAAATGCTTCAAGTCCTCTTTACTTTCAGCAAAGAAAGATGTGCCTTCTGGATATTGCAAGTTGTTAATTAGTCTTTCTCCAATCCTGATGCCACACTCTTCTTTATATAATCCATCTTCTCAGATTATTTGTTCAACATACAGTTTGAATAAGTGTGGTGAAGGATACAACCCTAATGCACACCTTTCTGCATTTTGAACCACACAGTATCTCCTTGTTCTGATCAAACCACTGCACTTGGTATGTATACAGTTCTTGCATGACCATAATGAAGTGTTCTGGAATTCCTATTCTTCACAATGTCAATCATAATTTGTTATAATCCACACAATTGAATACCTTTGCATAGTCAATATAACATAGACAAACATCTTTCTGGTATCTTCTGCTTTCAGCCAAGACCCATCTGACATCAACAATGATATCCCTCATTCCATGTCTTCTCCTGAATTGAGCTTGAATTTCTAGCAGTTCCTTGTCAATGTACTATTGCAACCATTTTTTTTAATTATCTTCAGCAAACTTGTATGTGGTACTGATTATATTGTTCCATAATTTCTACATCCTGATGAATCACCTTTCTCTGCAATAAGCATGAACATGGGTTTCTTCCAGTTGGTGGGCAAGGTAACTGTTTTCCAAATTTCTTGGCATAAATGAGGGAGTGCTTTCAACGTTGCATTAGATTGTTGAAACATCTCAATTGGTATTCCATCAATTCCTACAGCCTTGGGTTTTTTCCTTCCCCCCACCCCCCCCCCCCCCAAATCCTTAAGTGCAGCTTGGACTTCTTCCTTCAGTAATTGCAGTAATTTGTTCTTGATCATATGCTACCTCCTGAAATGGTTAAACATTGACCACTTCTTTTTGATGCGGTGACTCTGTGTGTTCCTTTCATCTTCTTTTGATGCTGCCTGAATCATTGAATATTTTGCCCATAGGATCCTTCAATATTACAACTGGAAGCTTGAGTTTTTTCTTCAATTCTTTCAATTTGAGAAATGCCAAACTTTTGATTTTCTAACTCCAGGTCTTTATATATTTCATTATAATGCTTTCCTTTGTCTTCTCAAGCCACTCTTTGAAATCTTCTGTTCAGTTCTTTTATTTCATAATTTCTTTTATTGACTCTAGCTACTCTCTGTTCAAAAGCATGTTTCAGTTTCCGCTAACATTTCATTTTGATCTTTTCTTTCTTTCCTGTCTTTTAAATGACCTTTTCCTTTCTTCATATATGATATTCTTGATGTCATCTCATGACTTATCTGGTCTTTGGTCATTAGTGTTGAATTCATCAAGCCTGTGAGATGGTCTCTAAATTCGGTGGTATGTACTCAAGGTCATACTTTTGCTCTTTTGGATTTGTTTTAATTTTCTTCATCTTCAACTTTAAATTTGCATATGAGCAATTGATGGTCCGTTCCACAGTTGCCTCCTGGCCTTGTTCTGACTGCTGATACTGAGTTTCTACTTGTCTCTTTCCAAAAATGTAGTTGATTTGATTCCTGTGTTTTCCACCTGGTGGAGTTCACATGTCTAGCCACTGTTTATGTTGTTGTAAAAATGTATTTCCAGTGAATAGGTCATTGGTCTTGCAAAATTCAGTCATGCCATCTCCATCATCATTTCTATCACCAAGGCCATATTTTCCAACTGCTGATCATTCTTTGATTCCAACTTTTGCATCCCAATCACCAATAATTATCAATGCATCTTGATTTTATGTGTGATTGATTTCACACTGCAGAAATTTGCAAAAATTTTCAATTTCTTCGCCTTTGGTATTATTGGTTGTTGCATATATTTGAATAATAAACATACTTACTGGTCTTCTTTGTAGATCTATGGATTTTATTCTATCACTGACAGCATTATACTTTAGGGTAGATCTTGAAATATTCTTTTGACAATGAATGTGATGTCATTCCTCTTCAATTTGTCATTCCTAGTATAGTAGACCATATGATTGTCTAATTCAAAATGGACAATATCAGTCCATTTCAGCTCACTGATGCCTGGGCTATCAATCTTCAAGCATTGTTTTTCATTTCTTAGAACTTTTAATTTTTGTAGATTCATAATTCATACATTCCATGTTCTGATTATTGATAGATATTTACAGTTACTTCCCATTTTGTGTTGTGTCATATCAGCAAATGAAGGTTCCAAAAGCCTTATTCCATCCACATAATTAACAGCAACTTTACTTTGAGGAGGCAGTTCTTACCTAGTCTTATTTTGAGTATCTTCCAACCTGAGGGGTTCATGTTCCAGCACTACATAAGACAGTGTTCCACTGCTATTCATAGGGTTTTCACTGGCCATTTTATTTAGAAGTAGTTTGCTACATCCTTCTTTCTGGTCTGTGTTAGTCTGGAAGCTAAAGCCCAAACCAGTTATCATCAAGTCAACTCCAACTCATGGCGACCTTGTGAGTGTCAGAGTAGAGGTTTTCCATAGGGTTTTCTGTTTTTAGTAATGTTTTCTTGTGTTTTCAGTGAAGATTAAAATAGCAGTTTAGGTTCTTTTTCAACAATTTTCCACACTAATAGTTCAGTGACACTGGTTACATTCTTACAATGTGTGAACATTCTCAATTTTTCGTTCTGGTTGTTCTGTTTCCATTAGTTTAGTTTCCTCACTCTCTTACATTCTCATCTTTGTTTTAATGTAAATTGTAGCCAATGTGCAAAATAATGTAGCCAGCCACCATTTAGTTCTTGTCTCAGGGTAGATGAGGCTATGGTTCATGTAGGCTATTAGTCATGTAGACTAATTTCTTCTTTGAATCTTTGGTTTCCTTCTTTCTCTTTTGCTATGGATGAGTTGAGACCAATAGTTTTATCTTAGATGGAAATTTGCACACTTTTAAGACCCCAGACATTACTCATCAGACTAGGATGTAGAATGTAATCTTTATGAATTACATTATGCCAATTGATTATGCTGTCCCATGAGATTATGGTTCTAATCCTTGACACCCAGAAAACTAATCCCACAAGGTAACTGTTTACATCTAAGAAGTATCTGTAGCTGTGTAACCTCAGAAGGGTTTTCAATGGCTGATTTTTCACACATAAATTACCAGGTCTTTCTTCTGAGATGCATCCATGTAGACTTGAAACTCCAACTTTACAGTTAGCAGTTAAGCATGTTAGCCATTTGCATGACCCAGGGATCAAAGTCTCACTAGAGTGGCCACAATACAAAAAGTAAATTGGTGATAACACTATCTATCTCACTGGATATTTTTGAGTTATCACTGTAGGAATGTTATACCATCAGTTCGTTGCTTTGCGTTGATTTTGACTCATGATCATTCTATACGTGTCAGAGTAGAACTATACTCCGTAGGGTTTTCAATGGCTAATTTTTCAGAAGTATATTATCATACCTTTCTTCCAAGGTGCCCCTGGATAGACTCAGCTTCCATCCTTTCAGATGGCATCCAAGTACAATATCATTTGCTTCTAGAATGGCTGCAGCCATATCATCTCATTAGTCAAAGTTATATCATTTAACCTAACAAGTAGATGAAATGTGATGTTTTTAGTAAAATCATCCAATCTTTCAGAGAAAGAAAATTCTTCAGAGAACTTTTATGGTGTCAATTTGGTATATTATATGTACTAATTTAGACATATCAATCAAGAAATTCCTTTCATTCTTTTTCCATCAAAGTTGCTTACAGAGTCTTTAGAATTTTAAGTTAAAATAACTACTAGAAGAAACTCTTTGGTGGAGTGTCTACTTTTACTCTATTTTCTTTTCATTTCTCTACTACATCTCAGGCGAGAACAGTAGATGAGAAATATGAAAATTGGATCAGAAAGAAAGTAATCATACTTCTTTAAAAAAGATTTATCCCCAGACCCAAGATGAATATTGTAAAGAAATTTCATCTTTGCAGAAGTGTCAAGCCATCTGGCAAAAGAGCTGACTGATACGATTTCTATTTCATTGACCAAATTCTCATATCCACTTTCTCTTTTTCTCATATGTTTGAGTTAAATCTATGGTGTTGGCAGTGGTGGTGTGAGTGGTTCTTAACTGAAAGGCTGTTGATTTTTCCTTTTAAAACTAAGTGGAGGCCATTTAGAATTTAGAATTAAATGCTTTAAGCATATTCATATATTTGATTCAACAATTGCATATCTGGGAATTCACATTAAGGAAATAATTACAAATGTGTGCAAAAAATAGCCACAAAGTATTCATTTCATCATAATTTATAAAACTGGGAACACTTTAAATATTCAGCAATAGAAAATTGTTTTTAAAAATTACAGTTCAGATCATGTAAGAAAATTAACTCAAAATGGATCAATGACCTAAATATAAGAACTAAAGGTGTAAAATTCTTAGAAAAAAATATATGAATAAAAATTCAGGACCTTGTTTCTAATTATGGGTTCTTAGATATGATACCAAAAGTACAAATAACAAAAGGAAAAATAGATAAATTGGACTTCATCAAAATTATTTCTTTTTTAAATGAAAAAAGTGAAGATACAATCTGCAGAATGGGAGAAAATATTTAGGAAACTATATATATATATATGATAGGGACTTAATATCTAGAATATACAAAGAGCTTCTACAAATCAACAACAGGAAGATAAACAATCCAATTAAAAAATAGGCAGATGATTCAAATAGAAATATCTCCAAAGAAGATATACGAAATGGCCAGTAATGCTGAAAAAGATGTTCAAGGTTACAGTCATTCCAAACAAAACTCACTGCCATCGAGCTGATTCTGACTCATAGCAACCCCTTCTTCAGTGTCTGAGGTGGTACCTTTAGGGAAGTAGATTGGCCAGTCTTCCTTCTGAGGAGTGGCTGGTGGTTTTGAACCACCAGCCTTCTGGTTAGTAGTCAAATGTCTTGGACACTACACCAGAGCTCCCTAGGGAAATATAAATCAAACCACAATAGGATGGCTATTCCCAGAAAATAACAAGTGCTGATAAATGTGGAGAAATTGCAACTCTTGTGCTTTGCTGGTAGGATTGTAAAATGTTGCATGCTGTGGAAAACAGTTTGGTGGTTCCTCAAAAAAATTAAACATAGAACTGCTATAACCCAGGTATATATCCAAAAGACTTGAAAGCTGAGACTTGAATAGACACATGTACTAAATACTCATTGTGACATTGTTCACAATAGCCAAAAGAGGGAAGCAATGCAAGTATCCATCAACAGATGAATAGGTAAACACAATGTGGTGAATACATACAATGGAATATTACTCAGCCATAAAGAGAAATGAAATTCTGACACATATTGCAAGGATGAATCTTGAAAACATTATTCTGACTGAAATAGGCCAGACACAAAAGGACATATATTGTGTAATCCTACTTACATGAAATATTTAAAATAGGCAAAAGCATGGAGACAAATGATTAGTAGGGTTTTCCAAGGCCTAGGGTGAAGATAGAATGCAAGTTATTGCTGAAGGGCTACTGAGTTTCTGTTTGGGATGAGGTAAAACATTTGGAAATGGATAGTGGTTATGGTAGCACAACATGATGACAGTAATTTATGTCACTGAATTGTATACTTAGTTATAATAATAAATGGTTAAATTAACAAAAAAATTATGTAGGTTTTCACCATAATAAAATTAAAATTAAAAAGGTTATAAGGCATTTGACTACTAACCAGAAGGCTGGCAGTTCAAATCCACCAGCCACTTCTCAGAAGGAAGGTTGAGCAATCTACTTCCGTAGTGATACTGCCTTGGAAACCCAAGGAGGGGTCACTATGACTAGGGTCTGACTCCATAGCAGTGAGGTTTTTTTTTTTTTTTTTTTTAATATAGTATAAACGTATAACTAAGGAATGGAAGAATATATTTGGGACCCATATATCTCTGTGGTGTTGACTTGGCCTGTTATATGTACTAATTTAGGGAGCTCTGGTAGCATAGTACCTAAGGCACTTGACTGCTAACCAAAAGGCTGGCTGTTCAAACCCACCAACCACTCCTCAGAAGGAAGGTTGGGCAATCTACTTCCGTAGTGTTACAGCCTTGGAAACCCAAGGAGGGGTCCCTATGAGTCAGGTCCAACTTGACGGCACATAACAACAACTACAACAACAACATGTACTAATTTGGACATACCAATCAAGAAGTTCTTTTTATTCCTTTTCTGTTAAAATTATTTATAGAGTCTCTAGAATTTCAATTTTAAAAAAGTACTAGAGGAAACTCTTTGGTGGAGTGTCTACTTTTACTCTCTTTTCATTTCTCTACTATATCTCAAGCATTAATTAATGCCTTAATGCTGCATTAAGGCATTAATTATACTGCATTAATTAATATTCAGAATATATAAAAAGCTATATATATAATATACAAGGACCTCTGGTAGCACAATGCCTAAGGCATTTGACTGCTAACCAGAAAGTTGGCAGTTGAAACCGACCAGCTACTCAGTGAATGGAAGACTAGGCAATCTACCTCCGTAAAGATATACTGCCTCAGAAGCTTAATGTAGGTCACTATGAGTCAAAATCCACTTGATGGCAGTGAGTTTTTGGCATAATGCCTAAAGTATTTGACTACTAACCAGAAGGCTGGCATTTCAAACCCACCAGACACTCCTCAAAAGGAAGACTGGGCAATCTGCTTTGATAGAGATACTGCCTTGGAAACCCAAGGAGGGGTTGCTTATGAGTCAGATCCAACTCGATGGCAGTGAGATTATAGGACATTAACTAGCATGTTTAGGATATAATATTAAGAGAAACAAAGAAGAAGGTTTCAAAATAGTATGTACAATATGATATTTTTACAAGCATATGATATCCACATATTTCTTGGTTTTAAGATGCCATCATTTGTAGGAAGTACCATTAGTTTAATAGCAGCCTTTTCAGACAAAAGGATATATAGGTAGTCCTTGACTTACAATGGACTCAAGTTATAGCCAAACTCATTTATAAGAAGGAGCTCTGGTGGCACAGTGGTTAAATATTTGACTGCCAAGCAGAAAGTTCAGTGATTCAAATCCACTAGCCTCCTCCTCAGAAGAG
Source organism: Orycteropus afer afer (assembly GCF_000298275.1). Classification (NCBI taxonomy): domain Eukaryota; kingdom Metazoa; phylum Chordata; class Mammalia; order Tubulidentata; family Orycteropodidae; genus Orycteropus; species Orycteropus afer. The sequence goes on from NW_006921599.1 coordinate 9,479,775, forward strand.
TAAAGGTTTTACAGCCTTAGAATCCCTATGAGATAGCTCTACTCTGTCTTATGGCTTCATAATGAATCAGAATCAACTCTGTGGCAGTGGGGTTGGTTGGGTTTCTCTTTTTTTGCATTTACAACTGTCTGGTTTTGGTGGTACTTTTGTGGTTTTTTGCACATTTTATTGTGAGTAGAATGTACTACATATAATGTTGCAGCATATAATTTGCTGATGTTATCTTTCACAGATGTTCACTCACAGATGTTCAAAGATCATATTTTAAAGATACTAATAATAAAAGGCAAGAATAATGAAAACTGGGTGGGGGGAGAGATATTTGACTTACATCTGAACCAACTTACAACAGAGTCATCTGAAAAGAACACCTCCATAACTCAGAGATTACCTGTATGTATTTTAAAGTTGTTCTGCATACAGTACTATTTTTATAACAGTACTTTTATTTTGGCATACAACATGCACTCTCACTGTGAAAATATTGCCTGAGAATTAAAATCGACAGGGAAAAGATCTTTCTGCATTTAGTCAAGGTACAGGAACTAGCCATCACTAAGCTCTTTTTTGCTTCATCCAACTTCCCTGTGCTGGGCATCCACATCAATATTTACACACTCCATCATTCCTCGGGTTATTTATTTTCCTTGGTCCATTTTGCACAGTGACTAAGTTTTGCAGCATGGAAGTTGACAGAATTTGTCGCTGATATCAATCTTTATTAAGTATACTGCTGAGAGTTCAGAAAATGGTGATTCTCGTGCAAGACACAGGGTGGGCTCAGGAAGAGAGCACTAGGCAGGAGGAAGAGGTAGGTTGCCTTTTTTATACAATATTAGTCCCAGCTGTTCAAAACCTTCATTTATTGGTGTTTACATTTCTCTACGACATTTATTTATTACAGAAACAAACAAAATATACAATTCTGCTCACCAGCAGTGACCACTATGAGGAGGCAAGAGCAAAAGAAGGGTCAGTCCTCATTGTCCAGCCTGAGGTAGTAATTCCAGTAGGCTTCCTTCTGTTGCATGACTAACCTCCCAGAAAGAGCTGTGTTCTGTAGAGAAATGTCTTCAGACTGTGTCCCTTTCTGGATCCTTTGAAACCACAGAAACAAAGACTGTGTGGAACATAATGTGATTTGTGTTTTATACAGTGTTTTTTCAAAGCACATGGGCTCTAGAAAGAACCTTACTATCTAGCTTAGGAGTCCCTGGGTACTGAAAATTTTTGATTAATGCACTCTTCTGTTAACTGAATGGTTGGAAGTTCAAGTCTACCCAGAGGCACCTCAGAAGAAAGGTCTGGTAACCTACTTCTGAAAGATCATTCATTGAAAATCCTATGGAGAACAGTTCTACTCTGATGCAGATGAGTCACAATGTGTTGGATTTGACCCTACGACAACTGGTTACCTGGCTTCGCTGCTTGTTACCTGTGTGATCTTGGACAGGTTACTCAACTGCTCTGTGCCTCCATTTACTCACCATCAATATGAAATAAATAATAATTTCTATCTCTTATGGTTGTTAGGAGCTCTGGTAGCATAGTGCCTGAGGCACTTGACTGCTAACCAGAAGGCTGGTGGTTCAAACCCACCAGCCACTCCTCAGAAGGAAGGTTGAGCAATCTACTTCCATAGTGATGCTGCCTCAGAAACCCAAGGAGGGGTCGTTATGAGTCAGGATCGACTGGACGGCACATAACAACAACAGCAGCATGGTTGTTATGTTATTAAATAAGTTAACACATTTAAAGTACTTAGAATGATGCCTGTAACATGAGGTGCATGCAACTAAGATTAGTTGTTTATTATTATTACAGCTTGGAACAGGATCCCACTAAAAGTCAGAAATATTACTGGTGCTTCCCATTCCATTTTCACCAAAATATCTGGCTTGAGTTTGTAGCTCTTTCTCATTACAGATTTGTGCAAGAAGTGGTATTTTAGGCTGGCCTTCATACTGTGCTTTACTAGTATTGGTTGATAACCTCATGTAATGAGGCTAGGCTAAAGAATTTGAGGGGCCACAATTAATGCAAAAACTTACCTGGTGTCCAAGCAAGGGAGATGGAGCAGGGCAATTTAAACAGAGCCACAAACAGAGTTTACAACTGTCAGCTGCTGTCTCAGACTAGCATAATTTTACATGCAGAAGACCATGTAAGAAATAGTGGGGTCACATCAACCTTTTTAGACATTCTGCCAAGCATGACAATTAATTACACAAGCAAAATACCTGTATTAGCTTTTGAACTTTACCCATGGACTCATTATCCCAAAAGAGATACAGAATATCATCACCATGCCAGCATCTTCCTGTGTCTCCTCACCTGGTTATTAATCACATCCTTCCCCAAAGTAACCACTCTTCTGACTTAAAGCATCATAGATCACCTTTTTTTACTGTTTGAAATTTATTTATATAAATGGTGTCACATACTAAGCCCTGTTTTTTGTATGAATCTGGCATGCTCTGAGTAGCACAAACAGTTAACTTGCGTGGCTGCTAACAGAGACATTGGAGGTTTAGGTTCACCAAGAGTCACCTGGAAAGAAAGACCTGGAGATCTACTTCCTAAAACCAGTCATCAAAACCCTAGAGAGAGCACAGTTCTACTTGGACACATATGGTATCACCGCAAGTCAGAGTTGACTTGACAGTAACTGATTTTGTATGAGTATATCTAGTATCTTCTGCTCAATATTACATCTGTAAGAATAGTCCACATTGTTGCATGTAACAGTCATTTCTTCATTTTCCTTGTTAGACAATAAGAGTATTTTATTTTATAAATATATTCATTCTATTCTTTAAAGGCATTTGGGTTTCATTCAGCTTGGGATTATTACAAATAGGCCTGCCTTGAATATTCTTGTACATAACATTTGGCACAGATTTTTGTTGGGTATATACTTACAAATGGAATTTCTGAGTCACAGGGTTTATGCATGCTTGTCTTTAGTAAATATTTCTGCTTTTCCAAAGTGTTTGGATCAATTCAAACTCCCATCAGCCATATGTGAAGTTCCCATTTCTCCATATCCCTGGAATACTTGTTTTGTTTGTCTCTCTGCTTTGTTTTTAGTTTTTAAATTTTAGCCATTCTGGTGGTTTTGTAGTGGTATCTCATTTGAGTTTTTATTTTATTCCCCAGATTGCTAATGATTTTCACCAACTTTTCATATATGTTAATTGGCCATTTGGATATCACTTTTGTGAAGTGTCTAGTAAAGTCTGTTGCCCATTTGGGGCATTTGAAGTGTCTAGTAAAGTCTGTTGGGTTACCTTTTTGTATTTTATTATCTTGTAACAGTTCTTTACATACTCTGGGTATAAGTACTTCACCCAGTCTGTGGCTTGCCTTTTCATTCTCTTAAAAGTATCTTTCAAATAACACAAACTACAAAGCAACTGGATGGAATAAATGGTATTATTACTAAACTTCCAAATGGAGAGAAAAACAAGATGATATCGATATAGAGCAGACTGTTTCAGACTTAGGGAGATAAGGATTTACTACAGGGTAACCGCAAAGAAAATTAATAAGTCTTCTAATCAAAATAAGAAAGAAGAAAATCACAAGACCTAGCAAACACAAAACCATCAATGATGAAAAAAGGAAAAGAAAACTTGATAACAAAATGAACTGAGAGTGGAAAAATATTCAGAACAAAGAAACTATCAATACCACAACCAAAAAACACAAAAGAATGACAGCAACAAATTCATACCTGTCACATACATTGAATGTGAATGGATCAAATGTACTAGTCAAGTGAAAGAGGGTTGCAGATTGGATAAGAAAAGAAAACTCATCAATATGCTGCCTACTAGAAACTCATCTCAGACACAAACATAAAAATAAATCAGAAATCAAGGGATGGAAAAAATATATATATCAGGCTAATAGCAACCCAAAAAGAGCAGGAGTGGCATTAATAATTTATGATAAAACAAATTTCAAGGTGAAAAACAGTATAATGGAAAAGAAAGGGTATTGTATGATAATAAAAGATTCAATTAACCCAGAGGACATAACCATAATAAGCATCTATGCATCCAACGAAAGGGCTCCAAAACACAAAAAACAAACATTAACTGGATTGAAAGACAATTCTACAATAGTATTAAGAGACTTTAACATACCATTTTCAATGAAGTACAGAACAACTGGGAAAAAACAAAGATACAGAAGATCTCAACAACAAAATCAACCAACTTGACCTCATAGACATATACAGAACACTCCATTCAATGAAAAAAAATACATATTCTTTTCCAATGTACATGGATCATTCTCCAGAACAGACCATATGTTAGGCCACAAAATAAGCCTCCATAAATTTAAAAACATTGAAATGCTACTAAGCATCTGCTCAGATAACAATGCTATAAAATGAAAAATCAATAATAGGAAACCAAGGGGAAAAAGTAATCAAATACATGGAAACTGAAAAAAACACTGCTCAAGAACTACTGGGTAGCAGAAGAAACAAAGTGTGAAATAAAAAATTCCTAAAATCAAATGAGAATGAAAACAGCATACCAAAATCTTTAGGACACAGCAAAAGCAGTACTTGAAGATCAAGTTATAACAATAAATGCATGAACTGAAAAAGAAGAAAAACCAAAATCAACACCTTAACCCAACAATTAGAAAGAGAACAACAAAAAAAGAAGCCTACAGTTTCCAGCAGAAAAGAAATAATAAAGATCAGAGGAGAAATAAACAAAGCACAAAACAGAAAAACAATAGAAAAAAATCATTAAGACTAGAAGCTGGTTCTTTGAAAAGGTTAAAAAAATTGACAAACAATTGGCAAATTTAAAAGAAAAAGAAAAAGAAGATACAAATAACATGAATTGTAACATCACAATAGAAACAACTGAAATAAGAAGGATAATAGCAGAATACTATGAAAAATTATACTTAACAAATTCAAAAATCTGGAAGAAATACACAAATTTTGAGAAACCTAAGACCTATCTAAACTAACACAGACTGAGACAGAAAACTTGAACAGACCCACAATAAAAGGACAAATTAAACAGGTCATGAAAACCTCCCCACCCAAAAAAAAAAAAAAGTCCTATCTTAGACAGTTGCATTGGAGAATTCTATCACACATTCACAGAAGAGTTGACACCTATCCTACTCAAACTATTCCAGAACATAGAAAAGGATGGAATACTGCCACATTCAATCTATGAAGCAAGCATAACCTTGATACCAAAACCAGGCAAAGATGCCACTGGAAAGGAATCCTACAGACCTGAACACCTCATGAATATAGATGCAAAAGTCTTCAACAAAATCCTAGCCAATAGAATCCAACACCATATCAAAAAAATAATACACCATGAACAAGTGGGACTTATACCAAGTATGAAAGGATGATTCAACTTTAGAAAAACAATCAACATAATCAATCACATAAATTAAATAAATGAAAAGAACTACATGATCATATCAGTCAATGTAGAAAAGCCATTTGATAAAATCCAAAACCGTTCCTGATAAAAAGTCTCATAAAAATAGGCATAGAAGGGAAATTTCTCAACATAATAAAGGGCATATATGCAAAACCAACAGCTAACATTATTTTTAATGGTGAGAGACTCAAAACATTCCACTTGTGAATGGGAGCCAGACAAGGATGCCCTCTACACTACTTCTATTCAACATTGTATTGGAAGTCCTAGCTAGGGCAATAAGGTAAGAAAGAGAAATAAAAAGCATCCAAATTGGCAAAGAAGAACTATAACTATCTCTGTTTGCATATGACATGATACATAGAAATCCCAACAGATTCAGCAAGAAAACTACTGGGACTAATTGAAAGATTCAGCAAAGTGGCAGGATACAAGATCAATATACAAAAATCAGTTGGATTCCTCTACATCAATAAAGAGATCTCTGAGAGTGAAATAAAGAAAGCAATACCGTTTATGATAACAAAAAGATAGAAGAGTTGTCCTTGGAATTATGATGTTGGTGAAGAATATTGAAAATACCATGGATGCCAGAAGAACAAACCAATCTGTCCTGGAAGAAGTGCACCTGGAATGCTTGTTAGAAGCGTGAATGGCCAGACTTTGTCTCATCTACTTTGGTCATGTTGTCAAAAGGAACCATTCCCTGGAGAAGGATATCATGCTTGGTAAAGTAGAGGGTCAGCTAAACAGGGGAAGATTCTTAATGACATGGATTAACACGGTGGCTGCAATAATGGAGTCAAGTGTAGTGGGGTTTGTGAGGTTGGCTTAGGACTGAGCAGTGTTTTGTTATGTTGCATACAGGGTTATTATGAGTCAGATCTGACTTGTTGGCACCTTACAACAACACCACAACCAAAAAGTTAAAATAGTTGGGAATAAATCTTACCAGGGACACAAATGACCTCTACAAAGAAAGCTACAAAACACTACTACAAGGAACTATAGTTGTTGTTGTTGTTGTTGTTATGTGCCATCGAGTCAAACCCGACTCATAGCGACCCCTCCTTGGGTTTCCGAGGCAGTATCACTATGGAA
>NW_006921599.1:9494786-9501122 GCF_000298275.1 Orycteropus afer afer
CTCGAATAAGCAAAGCACCATTGAAGAAGAAAAACAAAAAGTATGAGTCCTCACACTCCTCCGTGCCAAAAATTGGACCTGTGGGCTCAGGACCATGGTCACAGGGGACATCAAACTCAATTGGTATACCATACTATACAAAAACATTGTTCTACATCCTACTTTGGTAAGTAGGGACTGAGATCTTAAAAGCTTTCAAGCAACCATCTATATGCAATGAGGGGTCTCTCCTCCTCCAGAGAAAAGAAGAATTAAAAAAACCAAAGACACAAGGAAATAATTAGTCCAAGGGAATAGTAGACCATGTGATGTTCAGCCTATATGACCATGAGACCAGAAGAACTAGATGGTGCCTGGTTACCACCGTCAACCACTCAGAGGGGGATTGGTGCAAGAGATCCAGGATAGAGTAGGAGAACAATGTGGAACACAACTCAAAATCATTAAAAAAAAAAGACGAAGTTTGCTGGTATGATGGAGCCTGGTGAGACCCCAGAGACTATGGCCCCTACCCACCCTTCAGGTCTGGAACTGAACTCACTCCTGTGGCTTCCAGCCAAACAATAAACAGGCATATGAGGTGAACATTTACATTAGGTAGATACATTCTTTGGAGTGATCAATCATGGAACAACAGAAGGGCAGTGTTTGCACAAGGAGACAGTTAATGCGGTGGGAATGCATGGGAGGGAAGGACGTGGAAGAGATAACTATGAAGAAGAAGTGGGAAGAGAGTTGTTACATTGTGAGGAATTGCAGTCACTGTCATGACACAAAATGTGTGCAAACTGCTGTATGGAAAATGAATTTACTCTGCAAACTTTGACCCAAATCACAATAAAATTTACAAAAAAAAAAAAAAAAAACAACCTACATAGACCAGTGGGACAGAATTGAGAGCCCAGAAACAGATCTATCCATCTATGAACAACTGATTTTTGTTCTGTTGCATGATTTGGGTGAAAGTTTACAGAGCAAATTCATTTTCCATACAACAACTTATACATATTTTGTTTCATGACATTGATTGCAATCCCCATATTTTGGTTACCTAGTGCCACTCTGACAAGAATATACTACAAATGAGATGGCCTTAACAGTTTATTCTCTTATAATTTGGAGGCTTTAGACCCAAGTTCAAAGTGCCAGGCTCTAGGCGCAGGTGAAAGCCCCTCAACCTTGGCGTCCAGTCTGCCTCCTGCTCCTGGCCCACTGGAGCTAGAGGGGTTTCTTCATTCAGACAGCTGCTGGCTGCTGAGGCTGAAAAACCCAAGGGTGACAAGTAAAAAGGCACAGTCCCAATGTTACCAAAACATACGGCAGGCCATTAATTCAAGTTCATTGTAAGTCCCAAGGTTGGCAGAGCATGGCAGGCTGCTGAACAATGACACTGCTACATGCAGGGTCCAAGCATGCCATATAGTAGAGAACATTCTCTTCATATATACAGGAAGCAGACCACAGACCCAAAGCATCTACTGAGCTGCTTGTGGTAGATCCCACCATGGAGTTGATTGCCAATCTCATAGTACCACCATCTGCCTAGCCACTCAACCAGGCCCAGCCAAGTTGACACACAAACATAACCACCACACCCCATAACGTAAGGCCTCTCTTTCCACTTCCTCCCTGTGGTTACTTTTTCCCTCTGTCCTTCTTTCTTATGCATTTCTGTCCTCTGACCTACCTCCTTGTACAATGTTGCCTTTATGATTTTCCATAGTTATTGTTCTAAGCAATGTATCTGCTTTGTGTGGATATCTGATCTTTATAAAGGGCCAAACCCAACTAAATGGGGAAGATAATCTCTTTAACAAGTGGTGCTGGCAAACCTGGATATACATTTCCAAAAAAAAAAAAGAAGAAGATTCATAGCTAACACCATACACAAAAACTAACTCAAGATGGATCAAATACCTAAATATAAAGTCTAAAACGAAAGAGATCATCAAAGAAAAATTAGGGGCAAGCTTGGGGGCTCTAATTTATGGCATGAATAGCCTATTAAACATAATTAAAAATGCACAAACAGTAGAAGATAAACTAGATGACAGGGACCTTCTAAACCTTAAATTCTTATGCACATCAAAAGACTTCTCCAAAAGAGTAAAAAGAGAACCTACAGACTGGGAAAAATCATTTGGCAACAACATATCCAATATGGGACTTATGTCTAAAATTTATAGAAAACTTCAGCATCTCAATATCAAAAAGACAAACAATCCAGTTGAAAAATGGGCAGAGGACATGGACAGATACTTCACCAAAGGAGACATTCAGGCAGCTAACAAAAACCTAGAGAAATGTTCACAATCATTAGCCATTAGAGAGATAACAAACCAAAACAAAAATGAGATACTATCTCACCCCAATAGTAATAGCAACATTCAACAAGTCAGAAAAGAACAAATGCTGATAAGGGTGTGGAGATATTGGAACACTCATACTCTGCTGGTGGGACTGTAAAATGGTACAACCACCATGGAAAATGGTATGGCACTTCCTTAAAAAGTTGGAAATAAAAATATCATTTGATCCAGCTATCTTGCTACTAGGAATATATCCTAGAGGTGAAATCTGTGACGTGAATAGACACATGCACACCCATGTTCATTACAGCACTATTTGCAATAGTAAAGAGACAGAAACAACCTAAGTGCCTGTCAACAGATTAATGGATAACCAAACTATGGTACAGACACACAATAGAATACTATGCAATATTAAAAAATAATAAAGTGTCCACGAATCACCTCATAGTGTGGATGAATGTGGAGAACATTATGCTGAGCAAAATAAGGCAATCATAGAAGGACAAATACTGTATGGGTCCATTGTTATAAAATGTCAAGTAAAGGTTTATACAGGGAAGGAAATTTTCTTTGACGGTTACCAGGGATGGGATGGGAGGGGAGGGGAAATTGCTGACTACTTAAGAGACATGTGTTGATTTGGGTGAAGGGAAAGGCATATATCTGTTCATGCCACAGCTCTTACTTTTCTAGGATGTATACCTAGTAGGGGAATTGCTGCATCACATGGTACTTCTATTTCCAGCTTCTTAAGGAAGTGCCATAGCACTTTCCACAGGGGGTGTACCATTTTGCAGTTCCACCAGCAGTGTATGAGGGTTCCAGTCTCTCCACACCTTCACCAGCATTTGCTATTTTTCTGGTTTTTTGAACTTTGCTATTAATGCTGGGATAAGATGATACCTCATTGTTTTGTTGATTTGCATCTCTCTAATGGCTAATGTTGTTGTTATGTGCAGTCGAGTCAAACCCGACTCATAGCGACCCCTCCTTGGGTTTCCAAGGCAGTATCACTACCGAAGTAGGATTGCCCAACCTTCCTTCCTAGGAGTGGCTGGTGGGTTTGAACCGCCAGCCGTCTGGTTAGCAGGCAAGTGTCTTAGCCACTATGCTACCAGAGCTCCCACCAGCCACTCCTCGGAAGGAACGTTGGGCATTCCTACTTCCGTAGTGATAAGGAGGGGTCGCTAGGAGTCGGGCCCGACTCGATGGCAAATAATAACAACAACAACAATGGCTAATGATCGTGAGCTCAGTTTCACGTGTTTGTTAGGAGCCTGAATGTCATTTTTGGTGAAGTGACTGCTCATGTCCTCTGCTCATTTTTCAATTGGATTGTACATCTTTTTATTGTTGAGGTGTTGAATTTTTCTATAAATGTTAGAGATTTACTCCTTGTCTGATAAGTCATTGCCATTTTTTTTTTCCAGTCTATAGGTTCTCTTTTTACTCTCTTGGTAAAGTCTTTTGAGGTATATAAGTGTTTAATTTTTAGGAGTTCCCAGTCATCCAGTTTGTCTTCTGCTGTTTGTGCATTTTTAGTTATGCTTGATAGTATGTTTATGCCATGCATTAGGGTGCCTAAGCTTGCCCCTATTTTTTCCTTGATGATCTTTGTGATCTTAGGGTCAAGTAGGCTGAGGTTTACATGGTCCTCTTGTTCCTTGGATTGTTTCCACATGTCTTCTGTTTTCTACATTCTTCTTTGCTCCAAATGAGGAGAGGCCAATTGTTGCCTCTTGCAAGCTTTTAAGACCCCAGTCACAACTCACTAAAGTAGGATTATAACAATATTTTTGTGTAGTATGTTGTGCTAATATAGCTTGATTTCCCCTGTGACTGTGGTTCCAAGCCTGTGGTCCCAGAGACTTTCAGAGTCCTTCACAGTCCTTCAGAGTGTTTGGGTGTGGATAAGAAGTTATAATTTTGCTCCATTAGCTCTTTTATATACATGGACATTCTTGTGGTACATACAAAGGTTGTTGTTGTTGTTAGGTGCTGTCATTTCTGATTCATAGCAACCCTATATACAATACAACGAAACACTGCCCAACCATGCGCCATTCTCACAATCCTTGCTATACTTGAGCCTATCATTGCAACCACTATCAAATCATCAAATCATCTCAATCAGAGTCCTCCCCTTTTCCGCTGACCCTCCACCTGACCAAACATGATATCTTCCTCCAGGGAATGGTCCCTTCTGACAACATGACCAAAGTAGATGAGGCAAAATCTGACCATTCTCACTTCCAAGGAGCGTTCTGGGTACACTTCCTCCAGGACAGATTTGTTCATTCTTCTGGCTGTCAATGATATTTTTGGTATTCTTTGCCAATACCACAATTCAAAATCATCAACTCTTCTTTGGTCTTCCTTATTCATTGTTCAGCTTTCACCTTCACATGATGTGATTGAAAATACCACGGTTAGGCACACCTTAGTATTCAAAGTGACATCTTTTGCCCTTCAATCCTTTAAAGAAGCCTTTTGCAGCAGATTTGCCTACTGTAACATGACATCTTATTTCTTGACTGGTGCTTCCATACGTGTTGATTATGGATCCCAGTAATATGAAATATTTGACAATTTCAATCTTTTATCCATTTATCATGATGTTGCTTATGGTCCATTTGTGAAGATTTTCATTTTCTTTATATTGAGGTGTAATCCATACTGCAGACTAGTCTTTTATCTTCTTCAATAAGAGTTTCAAGTTATCTTCACTTTTAGCAAACAAGGTTGTATCATCTGCATATTCCAGGTTCTTAATGAGTCTTCCTCCAATCCTGATGCTGTGCTCTTCTTCATATAGTCCATTTTTTGGATTATTTGCTCACCATATAGATTGAATAAGTATGGTGAAAGATACAACCTTGAGCACATACAACCTTGAGCACACCCTTCCTGATTTTAAACCATGCAGTATCCCTTTGTTCTGATTGAATGTCACCCTCTGGTCTGTGTACGAGTTCCTCATGAACACAGTAAAGTGTTCTGGAATTTCCATTCTTTGCAATGTTATCCATAATTTGTTATGATCCACATAGTCAAATGTTTTGCATAGTCAATAAAACACAAGTAAACATCATTCTGGTATTCTTTGCTTTCAGCCAAGATCCACCTGACATCAGCAATGAAATCCCTAATTTCATGTCCTCTTCCAAAACCAGCTTGAATCTCTACAAGTTCCCTGTTAATATACTGCTGCAGTTGTTTATGGATTATCTTCAGCAAAATTTTACTTGCATATGATATGAATTATATGGTTTGATAATTTCCACATTCTGTGAGATCACTTTTCTTTTCAATGGATACAAATATGGATCTTTTCCACTAAATCTGCCTGATAGCTGCCTTCCAAATTCCTTGGCATAGACAAGTAAGGACCTCCAGCATGGCATTCATTTGTTGAAATATCTCAATGGGCATTCCGTCATTTCCTGGAACATTGTTTCTTGCCAATTCCTTCAGTGCAGCTTCAACTTCTTCCTTCAGTACCATTGGTTCTTGATCATATGTTACCTCCTGAAATGGATGAACATTGACCAGTTCTTTTTTTACAGTTACTCTGTGTATTCCTTCCATCTCCTTTTGATGCCCCCTGCATCATTGAATATTTTGCCCATAGAATCTTTCAACTTTATAACTCAAAGCTTTAACTTTTTCTTCAGTTCTTTCAGCTTAAAGAATGCCAAGTGTGTTCTTCTCTTTTGGTTTTCTAACTCCAGGTCTTTGCACATTTCATTATAATAATTGACTTTGTCTTCTCAAGCTGCTCTTGGCAATCTTCAGTTCATTTGTCTTGTCATTTCTTTAGCTCGTTCAACTCTTTTGTCTTGTCATCTCTTCCATTTGCTTTAGCTACTCTCCATTCAGGGAGCTCTGGTAGCATAGTGCCTAATGCACTTGACTGCTATCCAGAAGACTGGTGATTCGAACCCACCAGCCACTCCTTGGAAGGAAGGTTGGGCAATCTACTTCCATAGTGATACTGCCTCAGAAACCCAAGGAGGGGTCGCTA
>NW_006921599.1:9501397-9509954 GCF_000298275.1 Orycteropus afer afer
TGGTGTTCACTGCATCAAAGCTATTCTTTAGATGGGCTCTAAATTCAGGAGGAGTATAATCAAGGTCATATTTTGGCTCTCGTGGACTTGTTTTAATTCTCTACAGCTTCAAGTTGAACTTGTGTAGAAGTTTATGGTCTGTTCCACAATCAGCTCCTGGCCTTGTTTTGGCTGAAGATATTGGGCTTCTCTACCACCTTTTGCCACAGATATAGTCAGCCTGATTTCTTTGTCCTCCTTCTGGAGAACTCCACATATATAGCTGCCATTTGTGTTGTTGAAAAAGGTATTTGCAATGACTGTCATTAGTCTTGCAAAATTCTAAATCATGCAATGTCCAGTGTTATTTCTATCACCAAGGCCATATTTTCCAATTACTGGTGATTCTTCTTTATTTCCAACTTTTACATTCCAATCACCAGTGATAATCAACAAATCTTGATTGCATGTTTGGTCAATTTCAGACTGCAGAAGCTGGTAAAAATTTTCAATTTCCTCATCTTTGCCTTTGGTGGTTGGTACATAAATTTGAATAAGAGTAGTATTAACTGGTCTTTCTTGCAGGCATCTGGATATTATCCTATCACTGAAAGCACTGTACTTCAGGATAGATCTTGATACATACTTTGTGATAATGAATGCCACACCATTCCTCTTTAATTTGTCATTCTGGCATAGTAGATCATATGATCATCTGATTCAAAATGGCCCAAACCAGTCCATTTCAGCTCACTAACGCATAGGATATCATTCTTTATGCATTCCATTTCATTTTTGACAACTTCCAATTTTCCTAGATTCAACTTCCATGTTCTGATTATTAATGGATGCTTGCAGCTGTTTCTTTTCATGTTATGTTATGCCACATCAGCAAATGGAGTTCCTGAAAGCTTTACTCTATCCATATCATTAAGGTTGTCTCTACTCTGAGTGGACAACTCTTCCCCAGTCATATTTTGAGTGCCTTCTGACCTGAAGGGGTCATCTTCCAGCATTATATCAGACAATGTTTCAGGGCTATTCATAAAGTTTTCCAGTAATACGTCAGACAATGTTTCACTGCTATTCATAAGGTTTTCACTGGCCAATTCTTTGAGAAGTGGAAGGCCTCTTCCTTCTTCTGAGTTTGTCCTAGTCTGGAAAATCTGCTGAAAGCTGCCCACCATGGGTTACCCTGCTGGCATTTGCAACACTGGTGGCATAGCCTTGTAGAAACATATAAGCCACCACAGGATGACAAACTGACAGACAAGTTCATTTCCCTCAAGTTGTTCCAAACCACTCTGATCACTTCCTGGCCTTCATTAAAGTAGCTCTAAACCACCCTCCCCTGCATCTGGCTCCACTTCCGGGCTGCTTCTCAGAGCCTCTCCAAAAGCCCCCAGTATTGGCTCCACATCCAGGCTGCCCCTTAGAGCTGTTCCAAAAGCCTCTGGCTTTTGTCATGGGTCTGTTATGTTTTGTGGCCTAACATATAGTCTATTCTGGAGAACAATACTGGAAAAGAAGGTGTGTTGTGTTTTGTTGGGTGGAGTATTCTGTGTATGTTTATGAGGTTGAGTTGGTTGATTGGGTTGTTGAGATTTTCTGTATCTTTATTAAGTTTCTTTCTAGTTGTTCTGTCCCTCATTGGAAGTGATGTGTTAAAGTCTCTTACTACAGTTGTAGTATTGTTTATTTCTCCTTCAGTTAATATTTGTTTTATGTATTTTGGAGCTTTTTCATTGGATGCATAGATATTTATTATGGTTATGTCCTCTTGGTTGATTGACCATTTTAACAGCTTGTAATGCCTTTTCCTTGTCCGATATGTTACTTTTCACCGTGAAGTATATTTTGTCAGAAATTAATATTGCTATTGCTGCTCTTTTTTTCGCTGCTATTAGCTTGATTTTCTTCCATCCCTTGATTTTTAATTTATTTTTATCTTTATACTTAAGGTGGGTCTCTTATAGGCAGCATATTTAATGAATCTTGTTTTCTTATCCATTGTGCCACTCTCTGTTCTTGACTGGTGCATTTAATCTATTCACAGTCAGTGTAATTACTTATAGATATGAATTTTTTGTTGCCATTCTTTTTTTATTGTGATGCTGATGGTTTCTTTGTTCCAAATATTTTTCTGTGCCAAGTTCATTTTATTACCAGGTTTTCTTTTTCCTTTTCTTCGTTGTTGTTGATTTTTTGTTTACTAAGTCCTTGTCATTTTCTTCTTTCTTATTTTGGTTAGAAGGCTTACTAAATTTCTTTGTGATTACTTTGTAGTAAATTTTTATCCTTCTAAGTTTGGAACAGTTTGTCCTATATTGATATCTTCCTGACTTCCTCTCCATTTGGAAGGTCTGTAATTATACCTTTTATTCCCTTTTTGTTATGTTGTTCTTGTGTACAGATTGATGCTTCTGGTTCTTTATTTTCCATTTTGAAGCTTATGAATAACAGGGAAACACTGTCTGATAAAATACTGAAAAAATCTATGAATAGCTCTGAAATATTATCTGATATAGTGCTGGAAGATGACCCCCTCAGTTCAGAAGGCACTCAAAATACAACTGGGAAAGAGCTACCTCCTCAGAGTAGAGGCAACATTAACAATTTGGGTAGAACAAAGCTTTTGGGAAATCCATTTGTTGATGTGTCATGTCTCAAGATGAGAAGAAACAGCTGCAAGCATCCATTAATAATCGGAACATGGAATGTATGAAGCATGAATCTAGGAAAATTGGAAGTTGTCAAAAATTAAATGGAATGCATAAAGATTGATATCCTACACATTAATGAGCTGAAATGGACTGGTTTGGGCCATTTTGAATCAGACGATCATATGATCTACTATGCCAGAATGACAAATTAAAGAGGAATGGCGTGGCATTCGTTGTCACAAAGAATGTATCAAAATCTATCCTGAAATACAATGCTTTCAGTGATAGGATAATATCCATATACCTGCAAGGAAGGCCAGTTAATACTACTCTTATTCAACTTTATGTACTAACCACCAAAGGCAAAGATGAGGAAATTAAATATTTTTATCAGCTTCTGCAGTCTGAAATTGACCAAACATGCAATCAAGATTTGTTGATTGTCACTGGTGATTGGAATGCAAAAGTTAGAAACAAAGAATCACTGGTAATTGAAAAATATGGCCTTGGTGATAGAAATAACACTGGACATTGCATGATTTAGAATTTTTCCAAGACTAATGACTTAGTCACTGCAAATGCCTTTTTCAACAACACAAATGGCAGCTATATATGTGGACTTCTCCAGAAGGAGGACACAGAAATCAGGCTGACTATATCTGTGGCAAGAGGTGATAGAGAAGCTCAATATCTTCAGCCAAAACAAGGCCAGGAGCTGATTGTGGAACAGACCATCAACTTCTATGCAAGTTCAACTTGAAGCTGTAGAGAATTAAAACAAGTCCACAAGAGCCAAAATATGACCTTGATTATACTCCTCCTGAATTTAGAGCCCATCTAAAGAATAGCTTTGATGCAGTGAATACCAGTGACTGAAAACCAGAGGAACTGTGGGATGACATCAAAAACATCATCAATGAAGAAAGCAAAAGATCATTAAAAAAGAAAGGAAAGGAAGAAAACACCAAAATGAATGTCAGAAGAGACTCTGAAACTTGCCCTTGAATGGAGAGTAGCTATAGCAAATGGAAGAAATGACAATATCAAAGAGCTGAACAGAAGATTGCCAAGAGCAGCTTGAGAAGACAAAGTCAATTATTATAATGAAATGTGCAAAGACCTGAGTTAGAAAACCAAAAGAGAAGAACACACTTGTCATTCCTCAAACTGAAAGAACTGAATAAAAAATTAAGCCTAGAGTTGATTCTATGGGCAATATAATAAATGATGCAGGAAATATCAAAAGAAGATGGAAGGAATACACACAGTAACTGTATAAAAAAGAATTGGTCAATATTCATCCATTTCAGGAGGTTACATATGATCAAGAACCAATGGCACTGAAGGAAGAAGTCAAAGCTGCAATGAAAGATTTTGTGAAAATCAAGGCTCCAGGAATTGGCAGAATACCCATTGAGATGTCTCAACAGATGCCATGATGGAGGCACTGACTTGGCTATTCCAAGGGATTTGGAAGACAGCTACCTGGCCAACTGACTAGAACAGATCCAAATTTGTATCCATTTCAAATAAAGGTGCTCTAATAGAATGTGGAAATTATCAAACAATATCATTAATGTCACATACAAGTAAAATCTTAGTGAAGATAATTCAAAAATGGTTGCATCAGTATATTGATAAAGAACTTCTAGAAATACAAGCTGGATTCAGAAGAGGATGTGGAACAAAGCAATATCATAGCTGATGTATGATGGATCTTGGCTGAAAGAAAAAAATGCCAGATAGAAATTTACTTGTGTTTTATTTACTATGAAAAACCATTTGATTGTGTGGATCATAACAAATTATGGATAATATTGAGAAGAATGAGAATTCCAGAACACTTAATTGTACTCATGAAGAACTGTGCATAGACTAGGAGGCTGCCATTCAAACAGAATGAGGGAAAACTGCATGGTTCAAAATCGGGAAGGGAGTGCATCAGGGTTGCATCATTTCACCATACTAATTCAATCTGCATGCTGAGCAAATAATTTTAGAAGGTGGACTATATGAAGAAGACTGTGGCATCAGGATTGGATGAAGGCTCATCAACAACCTGCGATATGCAGATGACACAATTTTGCTTGCTGAAAGTGAGGATGACTTGAAGCACTTACTGATGAAGATTGAAGACTAAGTCTGTAGTATGGATTACACCTCAAAACAAAGAAAACAAAAATCCTCACAACTAGACCAATAAGCAGCAGCATCACAATAAATAGAGAAAACATTGAACTTAATAAAGACTTCATATTACTTAGTTCCACAATCAACACTAATGGAAGCAACAGACAAGACATCAGATGCCCTGTTGCACTGGACAAATCTGCTGCAAAAGACCTCTTTCAAGTGCTGAAGAGCAAAGATGTCTCTTTGAATACTAAGGTGCATCTAACCCAGGCCATGGTATTTTCAATCACCTCATATGCATGTGAGATGACAATGAATAGGGAAGACTGGAGAAGAATTGATGCTTTTGAGTTGTGCAGTTGGCAAAGAATACTGAGAGTGCCATGGACTGCCAAAAGAATGAACAAATCTGTCCTGGAGAAGTGCAGTCAAAATGCTCTTTGGAAGCAAGAATGGCCAGACTTAGTCTCATTTACTTTGGTAATGGTGTCAGAAGGGACCATTCTCTGGAGAAGTATATCATAAAGTGGAGGGTCAATAAAAAGGGGGAAGTAAGTTCTGGTAAGATGGCAGAATAGGCAGAAAGACTGCACAGACCCTCTTCAACAAAGAAAAGGGGAACCAATTAACATAGTTACAGAAGATAATCCTGGATGCCTGAGCCTTGAAGGGAAGGACATAGAAATGGACTAAACTCCAACTAGCAGAAGAATTTGCATGAAAACACCAAAAAAGGAGACATACGGAGCTGTGGTCTGGTAGCAATCCTGATGGCACAGACAGCGTGGATATTGCCCAGTGATGATGGGACCTAAGAATTAACCTAAAAATCAGCCCTCTAGCCAGTGACTGCAAGGAGGACTGCTCTGGTGGCTGGTATATAAAAGGGGAAGCAGCAGAGAGGAAGGCAGGCTGAGCTGTGGATTTTTACCTATCTGGAGGGTGGAGCCATTTTGAATGTTTACGAGCGGTTTGACCATTTTGGATACTTAAAACAACAGCTTCTCCCAGGTTCCAAGGACTTAAGAACAGCATCCACTTGCTGGGAACCCCAAGGACATTACAGACGTGAACAACTAGAAAGGTGCGACATTCCCCTTGTTACTCTTATACCTACCCCCACCCCCCACCCTCTTGGTGAATGGAGGTATAGCCATCCCTCACTGCCAGCCACCTTCTGGGCCAGCAGGAACTCCATCTCAGTCTGCGTGCTCGGACGGAGCTTGGGTGCTCTGCCCTGCACTGCCCCAATTTTTTTCTTTTTTCTGTTTTTCAGTTTGTTTGTGTCTGTTTTAAAACTGCTATTATTATTATCCATTTAGTCCTTTTTACTATTATTACTTATTCTTTTCCTCCCATGTTCTAGTTATCAGCTTTTTTTATTTTTCCTGTTCCTTGATGCAATTTTATTTTCTTTCTCATGGTTAACACCATTCCTTGTTTTTCTTTTTGCATTTTCCCTATTTTTCCTGCATTATCATCCTTCTCTAACTTTTGTCTCTTATTGCCATCTCCCCAGATATTGTATTTTTCCCCCTTTTTTTTTGTTTTTTGGTTAATGTTCCTGTGTCATTAAACAGTGTGTGTTCTGTCCATTTGCTTTTACTATTTTGATGGTCATTCAATTGTTACTTCTGTCTAACTGAGTGGAAGACAGCAACAGTCCCCATACAACACAACTACACCCACACATCCTGCAGCTTCACTTACTGAGTGAGAGCCACCAATTCCTACTCCACCAATGGGCCAATAATAAATAACCACCAAGAAGAGCCTGTCTCACCCTTGGCTGCTCTTCACAAACAGTTAGCAGAGACCTAAATACAACAATGCCACAAGGTCTTAGAGACAACAGATCAGCACAGTGCACACAAAGAAGCAAGATAAAGTGATAGAAACAAGGGAGCAGGATACAGACCCAGAACACAACCCTGAGGAAGAAGCAGCATTGGAACTCTCTGATAAGGAATTCAAAAGAACTATATTTATGTATCTTCAATGGATTGAGAGGCAGATCAAGGAAAACACAGACAAAATCCTAGAAAAATTTTGCAAGAAAATACAACAACAAAATAACAAAATAAATGAAAAATGAGAAATGATTCTAAATCTACAGATAGAAATCCAGAAGATTAATACTAAATTGTCAGAAATAGAAAACACATTGAAAGGGTAAAGGAGTAGAATTGATGCAATGGAAACAGAATTAATGAGATTGAAGACAAATACCTGAATACTTCTTTGAAAAGGGATCAATCAGAAAAAAAAAAAATGAAGAAAGCCTAAGATTCATGAGGGATACCATCAAAAGGAATAACCTACTTATCATTGGAATTCCAGAACAGGAAGAGAAAAATAAACCACTGAGAAAATTGTCCAAGATTTGTTGGAGGAGAACTTTCTTGGTATGATGAAAGATGAGAATATATACAGAATATATACTATATGTATTCCAACAAACCCCAAATAGGATAGACCCCAAAAGAAAATCACCAAGACATATCATCATCAAACCCATCAAAACCAAAGACAAAAACAAAATCCTGAAAGCAGCATGGGAAAAACAAAAAAGTTACTTACAAAGGACAGCCAGTTAGAATAAGCTCTGGTTTCTCAACAGAAACCACGCAAGCAAGAAGGCAATGGGATGGTATATATAATACTCTGAAAGAGAAAAATTTTCAACCAAGAATTATATACCTGGAAAAATTGTCCCTCAAATATAATGGTGAAATTAGGAGACTTCCAGATGACCAGAAACTAAGGGAATTTGTTAAAACCAGACCAACCTTACAAGAGATGCTAAAGGGAGCCCTTTGAACAGAGAACCAAAAATAGCAAGCAACAACAGACTATTAATACACAAAATGACATAACCCAGAAACCACAGCTATGGACATATCCAAAGTAAAATAAGCTTACAAGATTGTACACAGGGAAGCAGAGACAACAATTGGCAAATGAGGACAACCACAAACCAAAACGAGGCAAAATACTGTGCAGTTACAGAACCTCTAAATGCTGAAGAAGTCAGGAGAGTTGCAAGATAGAATGAACTGTTCTAAATTATGGTAGAAAATTACAAATCACAGGGTAACCTCAAAGAAAAATGATAAACCTTCACATCACAATAAAAAAGAGGACAAGCACAAATATTCAGCAAAGAGTAAGACAACAGCAACAAAGGAAATGGTAACATGATTCATAAACATAATGAGTACAGCACAGAAAACAATATTGAACAAAGAAATCAGGGACACCTTGAAAAAACACATAACAAAATGACAGCAACCAATTCATACTTGTCAATAATTACACTAAGTATTAATGTATTAAATGCACCACTCAAGGGATGGAGAATTGCAGATAGGATAAGAAAACAAAACCCATCAACATGCTGTCTAAAAGAGACACATTTTAGAGACAAAGACAAAAATATACTGAAAATCAAAGGTTGGAAAAAGATACATCAAGCAAATGGCAACTGTAAGAAAGGAGTGGCAATACTAATTTCTGATCAAATTGACTTTAAGACAAAAACCACCATACAAGACAAGGAAGGACATTATATAATGATTAAAGGATCAATTAAACAAGAAGATATAACCATAATACCTATCTATGGACCCAAAGAAAAGCTCCAAAATATATAAATCAGACTTTATAAGAGTTGAAAAGGCAAATAGATGACTCCACGGTCATAGTGGAGACTTCAGTACACCACTTTCAATGAAAGATACAACAACTGGAAAGAAAGTCAACAAAGATACAGAAGAGCTATA
>NW_006921599.1:9521531-9522951 GCF_000298275.1 Orycteropus afer afer
GCTCAGGATCACTGCCAGACCACAGCTCTGTATGTCTCCTTTTTTGGTATTTTCCTGCAAATTCTTCTGCTAGTTGGGTTTTAGTCCACTTGTATATTCTCCCCTTCAATGCTCAGGGGTCCAAGATTATCTTCTGTGTCTTTGTTAATTGGGTTCCCTTTTCTTTGTTGAAGAGGATCTGTGCAGTCTTTCTGCCTAGTCCACCATCTTGCCCCAGAAATTGGTTTTTTGAAAACATTAATAATATTGACAAACCACTGGCAAATTTAACAAGGAAAAGAGGGAGATAATACAAATAACACAAATAAGAAATGAAATGGGTGACATCACAACAGAACAAACTGAAATAAAAAGGATAATATGAATACTATGAGGAACTGTACTCCAACAAATTTGAAAATCTGGAAAAAATGGACAGATTTCTAGAAACACACAGCTTACCTAAACTAACACAGACTGATGTAGAAAAATTGAACAGATCTAAAGCAAAAGAAGAAATTGAACAAATTATCAAAAAATTACCAACTAAAAAAAGTCCTGACCCAGACGGTTTCACCAGAGAATTTCACCAAACATTCTGAGAAGAACTGACACCAATCCTATTCAAACTATTCCAAAACATAGAAAAAGATGGAATCCTCCCTAACTCATTTTTGAAGCAAACATAACCTTGATACCAAAACCAGGCAAAGACATCACTCAAAACTACGACCAAAATCCCTCATGAATATGTTGTTGTTGTTATGTGCTGTCAAGTAGGACCTGACTCATAGCGACCCCTCCTTCTTTTTCTTCGGCAGTATCACTATGGAAGTAGATTGCCTAATATTCCTTGAGGAGTGGTTGGTGGGTTTGAATCACCAGCCTTCTGGTTAGCAGTCAAGTGCCTTAGGCAAAAAATCTTCAACAAAATCCTAGCCAATAGTCTCCAACAACATATTAAGAAAATCATTCATTATGACCAAGTGGGGTTCATATCAGGTATTCAAGAATGGTTCAACATTAGAAAAACAATCAACGTCATCCACAAAGTAAATAAAACAAAGGAGAAAAACCACATGATCATATCAATTGATGCAGAAAAGGCATTTAATAAAATCCAATACCCATTCCTGATCAAAACTCTCAGCAAAATAGGAATAGAAGGTACATTCCTCAACATAATAAAGAACATCTACACAAAACAAACAGCCAACATTATACTCAATGGAGAGAGACTGAAACCATTCCCCTTGAGAACAGGCACCAGACACGGATGCCCTCTATCACAACTTCTATTCAACATTGGACTGGAAGAAGGCAAGAAAAGGAAACCAAAGGCATCCAAATGGTAAGGAAGAAGTCAAACTATCCCTATTTGCTGATGATATGATCCTATACCTAGAAAACCCAAGAGACTCAGTCAAAAATCTATTGAAAC
>NW_006921599.1:9524435-9527213 GCF_000298275.1 Orycteropus afer afer
ATGGAAACAACCCAGGTGTCCATCGACTGAGGAATGGATAACCAAACTATGGTACATACACACAATGGAATACTATGCAACCCTAAAGAATAACATAGAATCTGCAAAACACCACATAACATGGATGAACTTGCAGGACATCATGCTGAGTGAAATAAGTCAATCACAGAAGGACAAATATTGTATAGGTCTTTTATTGTGAAAGTCAAAGAAAGGTTTATACATGGAAGGAAATTTTCTTTGCTGGTTACCAGGGGTGGGAGGGGAGGGGATGGAACACTGTTAGATAGGTAGAGATAAGTATTTATTTGGATCAAGAGAAGGGCAATGTACCAAATGTGAGTGATCAACATGGTGGCATTGAGGATGAAAAAGATATAGAGAGGTACATGGGAGGTACAGACAACAAAGACGAACCCTTGTGCACAAACAGTACTGCATTGTCAGTGAAGGCAAACATGGGTATGTGGGTGGATAGATGGGTGGACCGGCTGAAATATTAGGTATGTCTGTGATGTGAGGAGTATACTCAAGACCATGTATAAGATTGGCAGACAATGGCCCTATAAGTGTATTTCTATGATCTGTATTCCCAGGTGTATAGTAGAGCTGACAAAGAACAACATTGTAGTCACTTCTTGGTCACAGTCAGCTACCCAGAGTGACTGAGTAGTTGAACCAGTGGCTTCAGGACCATAGTCTCAGGGGACATCAAGTTCAATTGGTATAACATACTACACAAAACATTATTCCACCTTCTACTTTGGTGAGTAGTGACTGGGATCTTAAAAGCTAGCAAGCTGCCTCTAGATGCAATGATGGGTCTCTTCTAGTCAGAGCAAAGACGAATGAAGAAAACCAAAGATTTATGGAAACAATTAGTCCTAGCGACTGGTACACCATGTGATCTATATCCTATATGACTATGAGACCAGAAAAACCAGATGGTGCCCAGCTACCATTGTCAACCACTCAGAGGGGGATCTATGTAGGAGATCCTGGATAGAGATGGAGAACAATGTGGAACAAAACTCAAAATCATTTGGGGGGAAAAAAAGGGGAGACCAGGTTTGCTGGTCTGATAGAGCCTGGTGGAATCACTGATACTATGGTCCCTGGCTGCTCTTCACTTCGGGAATTGAACCCACACCTGTGGCTTCCAGCCAAACAAAAGACAGGCATATGAGTTGAACATTTACCTGAGGAATATACACTCCTTGGAGAGATCAATCATGGGAGAAAGAAGGGCTGTTTATGCACAGGGAGACAGCTCAGGTGGCAGAGTGCATGGAGGGATGGACACAGAGAAGAGGTAACTATTGGGGTGAAGCAGGAGGGGAGCTGTTGCACTGAGGTAAATTGTAGTCCATGTCATGAGACAAAGTGTATGTGAACTGTTGTATGGAAAGTGAATTTGCTCTGTAAAATTTCACCCAAATCACAATTTTAAAAAATAAAATAAAAAAGGGGAAGGCCCTCAACAAGATGGATTCAGTCAGTGGCTGTAATGATGGGATCAGGTAGAGTAGGGATCATGCGGCTGGCACAGAACTGGGCAGTGTTTCGTTCTGTTGTACATAAAGTCACTGTGAGTCAGAGATCACTCAATGGCACCTAACAACAAGAAGCGTGTTTTGCTTTTGAGAATTGTTTTCCTGCATTGGTTTCTGTGTGGTGTTGTCATGTGTCCTAATGTTAGGCTGTTGTCTTGCATTATTTTTGTTTGTTTGTTTTCTCTCTGAAGGACTCCCTTTAGCATTTCTTGTAAGGTTGGTTTGGTGTTTACAAATTCCCTTAATTTCAGTTTGTCTGGCAATGTTCTAATTTTACCATAATTTTTGAGAGACATTTTTTCTGGATATATTTATTGGTTGGCAATTTTTTTCTTTCAAGGTTTTGTATATGTCATTCATTCCTTTGACTGCATGGTTTTTGCAGAGAAATCGGATTTTAGTCTTATTGGTTCTTCTCTATAGGTAAAAATTGTTTTTTCCAAGCTGCTTTCAATATTCTTTCTTTGTGTTTGGTTTTAGTTTTTTTTTTTTTTTTTTTTTTATGATATGTCTTGGTGATTTCTCTTGAGGTCTATCTTGTGCGGTTCATTGAACTTCTTGGATGAATATATTTTCATCTCTCATAATATTGAGGAAGTTCTCTGCTAGCAGTTTTTGACAATTTTCTCTATCATTATTTTTTTTTAACCTCCTCTTATTCCGGAATTCCAACCACATCTAGATTATTTCTTTCGATATCATCATATATAATGCTTACATTGTCTTCATTCTTTTTTTTTTCAGAAATTTCCTCATACAAGCTGGTGCCAAGTTATTGGTCTTCAAACTGACTAATGTTTTCTTCATCCCATTCGATCCTACTCTTTTGCCCTTCTGATGTGTTATCTATCTTCTTAATTTTAGCATTAATCTTCTGGATTTCTAATTGCTGCTTTTGTGTGATTTCTAATTGTCTATTCATTTTGTCATTTTGCTTGTGTATTGTTTTCCTGAATTCTTCAATGATACTTGTTGTCCCTCAGAAAAATATGTCCTGATTGGTGGGGCACATGTGCTTCTTTGGCTGTTAATAGAAATGAACGAAGAAGGAGAGGAAAAATTAGGAAAGAGAAAAGGAAAAAAATGGGGGGAATAAAGAAGCAGAGGAGAAGGGACTTCTATAGATATGGTCAGCCAACAGCCCTTGGAGCAGGCAGTGTGTCATGGTCCACTGATCCACTGGCCCATGTGCCTGCAGAGTTGGAAGGAGCCTGGCATGAGTGGG
>NW_006921599.1:9527643-9547348 GCF_000298275.1 Orycteropus afer afer
GACTCATAGCGACCCCTCCTTGGGTTTCCGAGGCAGTATCACTACGGAAGTAGATTGCCCCATCTTCCTTGCGAGGAGTGGCTGGTAGCTTTGAACCACCAGCCTTCTGGTTAGCAGTCAAGTGTCTTAGGCACTATGCTACCAGAGCTCCCTAGTGTTGAGTTATTTCATTCCCTTTCTTTGGTTCCCTCTTCATTCTGCAGCTGCCAGTGCCACTGTAATTCTGACTCATTTCCCTGAACATTCCTCTCCTAGCTACTGCATGTCTTCTGCTCACCTTGGATTCTTCCCAATCTCTCTACACTGTGCTTTACCACCATGTGGATTCATGAAATTGTTTTCTCCTCATCCATGTCTGATGCTTTATGCTTTAATAAGGTGACACTTCGACTGGTCCCAACTCCTTTTCTGTCCCCAGTCACTGACCTCACTCTGTCTCCTTTTCAATCAGCAATCTAATTATCTTCTCATTTGATGCTCAGTGTTCTAGGATCATTATTTGTATCTGTTTTTCTTGTTTTTTCCAGGTGTCTATTGTAGAGGGATTGGGTGGAGTGTGTTAGCAAGATGCCATCATATCTCTGCTTCTTTAACTTTTACTTTTTAGAACAGTTTTAGATTTACAGAAAAAAAATTGCAAAGATGGCACAGAGAGTTCTCATGCATATCATACCCAGTTTCCTTTATTATTAACATCTTACATTAACCCACTGCCGTAGTGTTGTATCCGACTCATAGCGATGCCTCTTTGGGTTTCCAAGGCAGTATCACTATAGAAATAGATTGCCCAACCTTCCTTCCAAGGAGTGGCTTATGAATTTGAACCGCCAGCCTTCTGGTTAGCAGTCAAATGCTTTAGGCACTACGCTACTAGAGCTCCTACATCTTACATTAGTATGGCTAATTTCTTACAATTAACAAATATTGGTACATTATTTTAACCAAAATCCATACTTTATTCAGATTTCCTTAGTTTTTACGTAACATCTTTTTTCTCTTCTAGAATCCCATCCAGGATACCAAATCACATTTAGTCATCATGGCTCCTTCCCTAGGTTCCTCTTGGCTGTGAGCTTCTCAGACTCCCGCTCATTCCCCGTTTGTTTTTTTTTTTAATAGCCTTGACAGTTTTCATGAGTGCTGATAAGTGTTTTATAGCCTGTCCCACAACTGGGTTGTTATGATGTTTTTCTCATGAATACACTACTGTTGGAGCTTGGGAGGGAAAGACCATAGAGGTAAAGTGCCATTTTCATCATATCATATCAAGGATACATATTATCAACATGCTTATCACTGTTAATGTTGACCTTGATCAGCTGGCTGTAGTAGTGTTTGTCACATTTTCCACTGTAACAGACTCTCCCAGCCCCCTCCTTTCTACACTTTGGAAGGAAGTCAGCCTGCATAGCCCATACTTAAAGAATGGGAATTACACTACCTCCTTGAGGGCAGAATATCTACATAAATTATTTGGACATGTGCATATAAAATTTTTGTCTGTGCCAAGTATTTATTTGATCAGAATTTTTAAGAGGTAGAAAATTAGGCAGAGAACAGCACAAATTAAATGTAATGAGCAATTACAAAATTAATGCAAAACCCTAATTTTTAACCTAAAAAAATTTAATCTAAGCAGAAATACCAAAAAAACACATACCAAGAGGCTTAATAAAATCTTCCCTGACATTACTACCATGCAAAATATGCACACAAATACTGGTATCTATTATCATAACTTGGTGAATATCTACTATATGCAGTATTCATAAATAAATAAATAACCAAACTCACTGACTGCCGTGGAGTTGGTCCCGACTTGTAGCGATGCCTCCTTGGGTTTCTGAGGTACTATCTCTATGGAAGTAGATTGCCCAGTCTTCCTTCCAAGGAGTGGCTGGTGAGTTGAACTTCTAACCTTCTGCTTAGCAGTTAAATGCCTTAGGCACTATGCCACCAGAATTCCTATGTGCAGTATTAGGCACTTTATATATGCTCTGGCTTTTAATGTTTTGACAGTTACTCTTCACTTTCAAATGAGGAAATCAGGGCCAGAGAAGTTAAGTGACTTGCCCACAATCACACAGTTAACTAATGAGAGATGCAAGGCCAAGTCAATCTGATTCCATCATTCATGTTTTACCCTCTAAAAACAGGGTAGTGGATTCTTAGATGCCAAGTGGAATTGGTAATATACAAATCTACAATAGAGATAAGTTTAGGATCAGCTCAGACAGGAGAACAAAGCATGGATTGACAAAATAGAGTTGCACATTTTATAATTTCAAAAATAAAATACTGCCATATGGCAGCAGAGTCAAGAAAAAAGCTTAAAATTATATACATATACATATATATAAAATATAAAAATCATATGTACATAAAACATATATCAATTTAAAAAAAAATTGCCACTGAGTTGGTTCTGACTCATGAGTTTATGTTGGCTGGAGTAGAACTGTACTCCACAGGTTTCCAACAGCTAAATTTTCAGAAGCAGATCATTAGGCTTTTCTTCTGTCTCTTGATAGACTTGAACCTGCAACCTTTTGGTTACCAGCAAGCATATTAACCTTTTGCACCATCCAGGGACTCCCATATATAAATAGGTACATATTATATTTATAATCTATATATGCATTAATGATTTCTATATAAAACTATTTTCATATATTAAAAAAAGACCTGGTGATCTACCTCTGCAAATTAATCAATAGAAACTTCCTAGGAAATTGAACCCACACCTGTGGTTTCCAGACAAACAAAAGACAGGCAAATGAGTTGAACATTTACCTCAAGCAGATACTCTCCTTGGGGAGAACAATCATGGGAGAAAGAAGGGCTGCTTATGCACAGGGAGACAGCTCAGGGGGCAGGAGTCCATGAAGGGATGGACACAGGGAAGAAGTAACTATGGGGAGGAAGTGGGAGGGGAGCTGTTGCATTGTGGTAAACTGTGGTCAATGTCATGAGACAAAGTATATGTGAACTGCTGTATGGAAAGTGAATTTGCTCTGTAAATCTTCACCCAAATCACAATATAAATAAACAAATAATATAATATAAAGAAACCTCCTAGGAGCTCTGGTGGCATAGTTCCTAAGGCGTTTGACTGCTAACCAGAAGCCTGGTGGTTCAAACCCACCAGCCACTCCTCAGAAGGAAGATTGGGCAATCTACTTGTGTAGTGATACCTCCTCGGAAATAAATGAGGTCACTATGAGTTGGATCTGACTCCACGGCAGTGAGTTTGGTTTTGTTGGTTTAGACCACAACTGAACATTGTCTGACTCACTTGCTTTGGAGATGTCATCAGCAGAGATAATTGCTAGAGGAGAACATCTTGTTTGGTGAAATGTAGGTGAGGAAGACTGTTGGTGAGCTGAATTGACACAATAGCCACGATGATGGAGCTGAACATACCAGCAGTTGTGATGGCACAGGAATAGACAATATTTTGCTGTTTTGTATGTAAGATTTCCATGAGTCTGATTGATTCAACAACAACTATCTCTATATGTCTGTCTATCTGTCCTTCTATCTGTCTATCCATCCTCCATCCATCCACCTAGCTAGTTATCCCATATATACATGTATCATTCATTTATATAAATAGATATATATTATGTATCTAAACCATATATACATATACCATTTATTTATATATATATCAGGTAGGAAAGGAAGAAGGCTTGTTGACCCGTAGTTCAACTTTCCTAGTTTCTTCCCCACAAAATCATTTAGGGAATAGAGAGACAATAACAGGAGGGCAAAGACACTTAATCAGAGATTTTACAAACCACTAAATCAAAAGAGACTGTGAAATTCCCACCTGGGGAAGCTAACAGTGAGATTAAGTGGATTAGTCTACTGTACAGGAATCCAGGAACGCAGGCGGCATGTGCTTTTGTTGTGGCTTATTCCGCAGCAACATTATGGTTTTACATCTCCCAGAAACATATGGACATGTGCCCTTCCACAAACCAGCCAGAAAGAGCAGCGCCTGGCATGCCACTCTCCCTGCACTGTGCCTGATTTTGAGGGATGTCAGAGACTGGCATTTTTTGGAGAGTTTGTGCAGGGAACATGTTAGAAATGAAAAGGCAATGGGGCTAATCACACCCATAATTTCTATGCTTGGGAGCCAGGTTCTTGATAGCTGACTAGAAAGAGCTGGAATTAGAAGCTCTGGCAAAAGTTCTTGAAGACAGGGGGAGGAAGACAGCCTTCAGACCTCACTGCTCCCAAACTTCAGAGGAAAAGTGTTACTTGGTGGTAATCAGAAGAGACCTGCTAATGGTACCAGCAACAGCCTGCAGAATTAAACACACACCACACAAATTTCTAGTTTCCAGAAACCCTGATGGAAACTCCAAAAAGCTGGAACACTGGGTAGATAAATGCACAAACTATGACTCACCAGAGTTAACAGTTTACATTAGCAGTCTATAATAAATAATTAATATAGCCCTAGGAGCTATAAAGCCAGTGACATGGTATCTCTCCCTTGGCTCTAAATGGAACTCCAGATAACCTCCTTTGAACAGTAATGTGTTCACAGTATGTGGGAATTAACCACTCAATATAATAAGTACTATAGAATTTCCCATCTTCATGCAGTTGAAGGGCAACTGCCACCAAAAATACAGTCATAACAGTAACCGAGAGATGCAAAAGAAGAACCCCCTCTTTTATTGCAACCTTAAAATGTTATAGGTTAAAATAATCTTCAAGGGTTTAAAAAACAGCAATTAAATCTTTCCATTTGTTTTCCAAGACTGCAGCTGAGAAAACGAGGGCCTAAGAGCCATACCATGCTAGCCTTGCTAATAACGCTCTGTGCAAAATCTCATTAATTCAGTCTGGCTCTTCAGATCAGCCGCTAAATCCTTGTATTGTCACTCATCCCCTGGCCTTTTCAGGATTTCCATAGCCTAACTAGCAGTATCTCCATGGAAACCAAGCAGTCCTGCTTTGCACAGCCCGGAACTTTTTGTTCCTGACAAAGCTTGACAAATCACATGCAACATGGAGAGTTTAACACAGCGAACTAAATCCTGACCCACACTTAGAAATGATAAACCCAAGCATACCAGCTTTATTATAAATGATTTCCTTACAAGATACTTAACCAAGCTGGTGAAATGCTGAACCAGACAAGTTTCAGGAACAAGGTGCCGGGGGTGGGAGCATGGTGGGGGGGTGGCAGGGAGGCAAATAAATAAATAGATAGATAGATAGATAAGAACCTAGGGTGTGTTCAGCTGTTAGATTTTTGCGATCTTGTTTTCTGTCTAATTGACTTTAATTGGAAGCGGCCAGAGGTGAAAAAGGGTGGGAAGGATGTTATTTCTGTGTCATCCCTTAACTTTAAAAATGGCCTTCATTTCCCACTCTGAGTAAGAAAGTGAAATCCGAAATTCATTGCCTTGTTTTCCCTCATCCTTGCACATCATGGGCTTGGGAATCTAATGGTATCAGTCTTAGTGACTACCTCCTGGCTGTTCAGTCATGTTGTGGTGAGTTTGCAGGTCTGAGAATCAGAAGTATTTCTGGTTCTAGAAAATTGGCTGTCCTCACTGAGGAGAGAGGCTGAGTTCCCTCATAAAGGCAACAAACTGACACTGCAGGAGAGAGGAAAGGGTTCTCAGGGTCCTATTCTGACCTGAAATTTCAGCATCTCCATTTGTTCGTACCTGTTTACTCAGCAAGCCTCACTTCTCCTGCTCTCCTCATCTAGGGTTCTGCAGAGGACATGGCACCAAGGTTGGAGATATTCCCCACAGGAGATGCTGTTTCCAGAGGAAGGAGCAAACTCAAAAGAAGGAAGGTGCACATCTGACTAACCAGATAGAACTTGATTAACTTTCATGCGGTAAGCAACATCTGAACTCTTATTTCCAGGAGCTCATCAGACAAAGCCATTGCATGTTTACAACAATAACTATCCTGGACACATTGTACATGATCTACAAATATTTGTTCATTAACTGAACTGGTTCTTATAGGATCCCACTGTTCTCTATGATTCATCAATGCAAGAAGCTTCATTTCATTTCAAACATCAGTGAACTTAACTGCACTTTTTGTCTTTGAAAGTCAAGAATCTGTGTAATGATAATAATAACAGCTAGCTGTTATTGAGTTCTTCTTCAATAATACCAGGTGTTCTTCTAAGTATCTCACATATGTTAACCCATTTAATCCTCATAACTAGAAAATACTATCACCATGCCTATAATGTTAACCTCATTTTATCAATGAAAATAGTAAAAGTCAGAAAGCTCAACTAATTTGCTCAAGTTTACAGAGGTGGTTAGTGATACAAATGAGGTTTGAAGCTAGGCAAACTCTAGATTCTACACACTTACTTGCTAACCTTTGCTATCTTTCATTATACAATCAAAGCTATGTGTCTCAAACCAGATTCTTGAGTTAATTATAATAGCTAACAATTAGTAAAACCCCAAAAAAGCCAAATCCTCTGCCATTGAGTCAATTTCAATTCAGTTCTACAGTGCAAAGTAGAACTGCCTCATAGGGTTTGCAAGGCAATAAATCTTTACAGAACCAGCCTATCACATCTTTCTCCTCAGGTGCAAGCTAGTGGTTCAAACCAACGACTTCTCAGTTTGCAGCCAAGTGCTTCACCACTGTGCCACCAGGAGTCCTCCAACAATTAGCAATTGTTTACTATATACCAGGCGCCATTCTAGTTTTACATGTATCATCTCATTTAACCTTCACAACCACTCTGAGAAGAGTTGTACCATGAGGTAGGCACTATTGTTAACATCTTTTATGGATGAGGAAATTGAGGCAAAAGAGGTAAAATAACTCACTCAAAGCCATATAACTAGTAAATCAAAAAGCCAGATTCAACGTAAGTAGCATAGCTCTAGGAACTTGTTACTAGAACCCTCATTTCTCTGATCATTTCAAGAAAGATAGAGAACAATTCTCCATGGAACCATTATCCCAGACAAACATTTTCTTCTTGAACAACCCCCACCCAGCAGAACAAGACAAGCCTGGCATTACTTTTTTTTTTTTTCCCCTTTAAGATTATTTTTCAGGCTTTTTGCAGAGGTGTCCAGAACAAGTTGAGGTCCAGTGGCTACCCTTTCACCTTTCTTGGGAGGTCACATCTGAGTAGGCACAGACTCATGTCCCCTACAAGGGAACCCAGACTCAAAAATGTGCATACAAGGATGTCAGTGAGTTACTCTGAGCCCTGCTTTTGGCACAAACTCAAAGAAAACCAAACTCACTGCCATCAAGTCAGATCTGACTCATAGCAACCCCTCCTTGGGTTTCCAATCTACTTCTTTGGAAGTAGATTGCCCAGTCTTCCTTTTGAGGAGTGGCTGATGGTTTTGAACCACCAGGCTTCTGGTTAACAGTCAAATGCCTTAGGCACTATGCCACCAGAGCTTCTCCTGGAAATAAGACAATCCTTATTGGATAGAGAGACATTGCCAGTGTGTGCTGTTGTTAAGTGCCATTGAATCAGTTCTCACTCATACAGACCCTATGTACAACAGAGTGAAACACTGATTGGTCCTGCACCATCCTCACAATTGTTGCTATATTTGAGCTCATTGTCGGAGGTACTGTGTCAATCCATCTCATTGAGAATCGTCCTCTTTTTTGTTGACTTTCTACCTCACCAAGCATGATCTCCTTCTCCAGAGATTGGTCCCTGATGAAATGTGTCCAAAGTACATGAGATGAAGTCTCGCCATCCTCACTTCTGAAAAGCAGTCTTGCTACATTTCATCCAAGATAGATTCACTTATTCTTATGGAAGTCCATGGTATATTCAAGATTCTTTGCCAACACCATAATGCAAAGGCATCAATCTTTCTTTGGTCCTTCTTATTCGTTGTTCAGCTTTCACATGCAGATTAGCTATTGAAAACACCATGGTTTGGGTCAGATGCACCTTAATCCTCAAAGTAACATCTTTGCTTTTTAACACTTTAAAGAGGTTTTATTTATTAATTAATTTATTTATTTGCAGCAGAATTGCCCAAAGAAACACATCATTTTATTCTTAGATTGCTGCTTCCATGAACATTGATTATGGATCCAAATAAAATCAAATCCTTGACAACTTCAGTATTTTCTCTTATTGGTCCAGTTGTGAGGATTTTTGTTTTATGTTGAGTTGGAATCCATACTGAATGTTGAAGTGTTTGATCTTCATCAGTAAGTGCTTCAAGTCTTCTTCATTTTAGGCAAATAAGATCATGTCATCTGCATATCACAGGTTGTTAATGAGTCTTCCTTTAATCCCAATGCCACATTTGTTATATAGTTGAACCTCTCAGATTATTTACTCAACATACAGATTGAATTAATAAGGTGAAAGAGTACACTCTGACTGACGCACATCTTTCCTATTTTTAAACCACGCACCCTTGTTCTCTTCAAACAACTGCCTCTTGGTCTACGCACAGGTTCTGCATGAGCATACTTAACTCTTCTGGAATTCCCATTTGTTCTGGTTACCTAGTGCCACTCTGACAGGAAAAACCACAAATGGGATGGCCTTAACAAACAGGAGTTTATTCTTACAATTTGGAGGCTTTAAGTCCAAGTTCAAAGTGCCAGGCTCTAAGGACTGGGTGAAAGTCCCTCAACCTTGGGGTCCAGCTCTGCCTCCTGCTCCCGGCCCACTGGAGCCAGAGACATTTCTTCACTCAGACAGGCTGGCTGCTGAGGCTGAGAAGCCCCAGGGTTGACAAGGTTGACAAATAAAAAGGTACAGTTCCAATGTTACCATGGCAGGCCATTAATTTAAGTCCATTTAAGTCCCAGGTCGGCAGAGCATGGCAGGCTGCTAAGCAATGACATGGCTACATGCAGGGTCCAAGTGTGCCATAGGCTATAGACCATTCCCAAAGGCTTCTCCTTATATACAGGAAGCAGACCACATACCCAAAGGCAGCTACCCAGCTGCTTGTGGTAGATCCCACCATGGAGTTGATTGCCAGTCTCCTCATGGGGATTAACTACCACCTGTTGCCCAGCCACTCAATCAGGCCCCGCCAAGTTGACACACAAACCAAACTATCACACCATTCTTCACAATATTATCCATAATTTGTTATGATCCACACAGTCGAATGTCTTTGCTTGTTGTTGTTATGTGCTGTCAAGTCGGACCTGACTCATAGCAACCTCTCCTTGGGTTTCCGAAGCAGTATCACTATGGAAGTAGATTGTCCCATCTTCCTTCTGAGGAGTGGCTGGTGGGTTTGAACCTCCAACCTTCTGGTTAGCAGTCAAGTGCCTTTGGCACCATGCTATCTAATGCCCAGAGAATATTATTCTTTGAATAATTCAAAGAGTTGTTGTTTCTAAGATTTCATTTAATAATATGAAATATAAATTTAGACAGATTTGCTTGACAAGTGCAGTCAAGTACAATCTGGCACTTTGAATTTCATCAGTCTCAGGCAAGTCATATTTCTTTGCATAGTCAATTTAAAGACAAGTAAATATCTTTCTGGTATTCTCTGCTTTCACTGAAGATCCATCTGACATCAGCAATGATATCCTTCATTCCACATCCTCTTCTGAATCCAGCTTGAATTTCTGATAGTTCTTTGTTGATGTAACTGTTTTTGAATTATCTTCAGCCAAATTTTACTTGCATGTGATATTAATGATATTATTCAACAATTTCCACATTATATTGGACTACCTTTCTTTGCAGTGGGCACTAATGTGGATCTCTTCCAGTCGATTGGCCAGGTAGCTGTCTTCCAAATTTCTTGGCATAGGCAAGTGAGCACCTGCAGTGTTTCATTCATTTGCTGAAACATCTCAGTTCGCATTCTGTCAATTCCTGGAGCTTTGTTCTTTGTCCAATACCTTCAGTGCAGCTTAGACTTATTTCTTCAATAAAATCAGTTCTTGATCATACACTACCTCCTGAAATGGCTGAATGTGACCAATTATTTTTGATACAGTGACTTTGTGTATTCCTTCCATCTTTTTTTTTTTTTTTTTAACTTTGTATTGTGGTTTAGGTAAAAGTTTAAAGAACACATTAGTTTCACATTCAGCAATTTGTGCACATTTTGTTTCGTGACATTAGTTGAAATTCCCTCAATGTAATAGCACTCCTCTCACTTCCTCCCTTAGTTCCCCATTTTTATTCACCTATCTTTCCTGCCCATTCTGCACTTTGTTTTGGAGCAAATGCTGCCCTTTTTGTTTCATATGGTTGATTGTTCTGAAAAGTACGTTCCTCAAGGGTGTTATTGTTCACTGTATAAGCTTGTGCATTATTTGGCTGAAAGGTGATCCCCAGGGAAGTGTTCAGTTCCAGATTTGAAGGATGTCTAAAGACCATAGTCTCAGGGGTTCCACCAGTCTCAATCACCACCAGTAAATCTGATCTTTCTTTTTGATTTTGAATTTTATTCTACATTTTTCTCCTACTCTGTCCAGGACCTTCTGTTATGATCTCAATCAGAGAAGTCAGTGATGGCATCCAGATACTATCTGGTTCTTCTCCTCTCAGGCTAGTGAAAGCTGTGATTTGTGTGGTCCGTTTGTCCTTTGGACTAATTATTTTCTTGCAGTTTTGATTTTCTTCACTATTCTTTTCCCTAATTGGGGAGAGACCAATAGTTGTGCCTTAGATGACTTCCCATAAACTTTTAAGACTCCAGTCACTACTCACCAAAGTAAGATGTAGAACATTATCTTTGTGGACTATGTTATGCCAATTGGCCTAGATGTCCCTGAAAACTATGGTCTTAAGTCCCCAAACCCAGTGACTCAGTCCCTCAAGGTGAATGGTTATGGCTAAGAAGTTTTCATACCTTTGTCTCTGCATGTTCTACTATATACATGCAACATGTGCAAAAGTGTATGTAGAAATATCCTCTGCCAAACATATATATATATATATATATATATACACTCTTAGCTGTACTCTCATACACTATTCCACACTTATTCATTTTACATATCTAGCTATGTATCCACTCGTAAAGTATTGTTTGTTATTACTGTTACTGTAGGGTTGTGTATGTATTGATATTTACCACTGTTGCTTTTCCTTTTGTGTAGCTCCCAGTGTCTTCCTTTGCCTTGGTCATATTATGCTGACCTCCTCCTAACCGTAATTTTGTTTTCCCCTTCACCCAAGTTCCTTCTGTCTTTTTTTGATGCTTCTGTGTCATTCAATATTTTGTCCATAGAATCCTCCCATATTGCAACTCCGGGCTTGAAGTTTTCTTCAGTGGTTTCAGCTTGAGAAATTTGAGAAATGCCAGATGTGTCCTTTCTTTTTGTTTTTCTAACTCCAGGTTTTTGCACATTTCATTATAATACTTAGTCTTCTTGAGCCGCCCTTTGAATCTTCTGTTCAGATCTTTTACTTCATCATTTCCCCTGTTTGTTTATCTACTCTATATTGAAGAGCAAGCTTCAGAGTCTCTTCTGACACCCATTTTTGTCTTTTCTTTCTTTCCTTACTTTTCAATGACTTTTTGCTTTCTTCATGTATGATATTCTTTATGTCATCCCATAACTTGTCTGCTCTTTGGTCTTTACTATTCAATGCATCAAACCTATTTTTTGAGATGGTCTTTGAATTCAGGAAATATACTCAAGGTTGAGGAGCTCTGGTGGCTCTCAGTGCCTAAGGTGTTTGACTGCTACTCAGAAGGTTGGTGGTTCAAACCCACCAGCCATTCTGCAGAAGGAAGACTGGGCAATCTACTTCCATAAAGATGTACTGCTTCAGAAACCCAATAGTGGTCACTATGATTTGGAATCGATTCTATGGCAGTGGGTTTTTACAGTGGGTTTGGTTTGGTTTTAAACTCAAGGTTATACTTTGGCTATTGTGGACTTGTTTTAATTTTCTTTAGCTTCAACTTAAACCTGCATATGAGCAATTGATAGTCTGTTCCATAGTCAGTCACTGGCCTTGTTCTGACTGATGATATTGAGCTTCTCTATTGCCTCTTTCCACAGACATAGTTGATTTGATTCCTGTGTATTCCATCCGGCCAGGTCCACATGTGTAGTCACTGTTTATTTACATTGTTGAAAAAGGTATTTCCAATGAATAAGTGGTTGATCTTGCAAAATTCTATCATGCTATCTCTGGCTTTGTTTCTATCAACCAAACCAAAAAAAAAAAAAACCAAAACAATCCATCAATAAGGCCATATTTTCCAACTACCAATGCTCTTCTTTGTTTCCAACTTTTACATTCCAATCACCAGTAATTGTCAATGCATGTTGATTTCACATTTGATCAATTTCAGGCAGCAAAAGTTTGCAAAGATCTTTAATTTCTTCATCTTTGGCATCAGTGTTGGTGTGTAAATTTGAATAATAGTCATGTTAACTGGTCTTCCTTGTAGAGATACGGATATTATTCTATTACTGACAGCATTGTACTTCAGGATAGATCCTGAAATGTTTTAACAATGAATATGACA
Source organism: Orycteropus afer afer (assembly GCF_000298275.1). Taxonomy (NCBI): domain Eukaryota; kingdom Metazoa; phylum Chordata; class Mammalia; order Tubulidentata; family Orycteropodidae; genus Orycteropus; species Orycteropus afer. The sequence continues at coordinate 9,540,120 of NW_006921599.1, forward strand.
TTGTTCCTTTTCAGTTTGTCATTGCCTGCATAGTAGATCATATGATTGTGTGATTCAAATTGGCCAAAAACAGTCCACTTCAAATCTCTAATGCCTGAGATATTGATCTTCAAGCATTTCACTTCATTTTTGACAACCAATGCTTAGGGATTTAAAATTAGATCTACCAGCTGTGTTTGGGTTTTGCAGACATGCACTGTCTGCTCCATTCTTGAGCACAGCCCAGTGCTGAAACATATACGAAACCTGCTCTCTGAATTGCAGGGAAAGCTCAGAATTTTTGCACCTTGTCTTTGTTTATTATTATTGTTTCTTTTCTAATCCCTAACCTCTTCTTTATTGCCCAGGGAAAGGCCTTTCCTCTCTATCTATGTTCCCCTTTGGGCCACTGCCTTCACCCTTAAGAAATCCAGGCAGCACCCTTGCAGCCAGAGCCCTGAGCATGTGCTTCCCATTCTCAGTTTTCTACAAGTCCAGACTCTCTGCTTTCTGGGCCACAGCCCTTTCTGGACTATCCAGCATACTGTTGTCATTGTTAGCTTCTGCTGAGTGGAGCTGCCAGTCATGTGATATATTGTAATATACAATGTGATAAGATCATTGTGATCCATAGGGCTTTCACTGGTTATTATTCAGGAGTAAGTTGCCAGGTCTTTCTTCCTAGCCTGTCTTAGTCTACAAATGCCACTGAAACCTATTCAGTATCACAGCAGCATGTAAACCTCCACTGACAAACAGGTGGTGTCTGTGCTGAGTTACATTGACTGAAAACTGAGCCGAGTCTCATGCATGAAAAGTGAGAATTCTACCACTAACCCAACAATAGACATCATCTAGCTTACCAGGCTTAGCAAATGGGGCCAAAGGCTCAGCTTATAGTGGTCTAAGAACATATGGTCAGCAACAGAGAACTGACAAGATGAACCTGGGATCATCAGGCAAAACCTAGAAATAGTTCCAGAAGTGTTTGATCCAATGGAGTGAGAACCTTCTATTGTAGCTGTCCAATAGAACTTTCTGCTAAAATGGAAATGTTTTGTTGTTGTGCTAACCAGTGTAGTAGCCACTAGCCACATGTGGCAATTGAGCACTTGAAATGTGTCTAGTGTGACCAAGGAACTGAATTCTAAATTTTATTTCAAGAGTTCTACATTTACATTTAAATGGCCACATGTGGTTAGCAACATTAAGCAGCAATAATTGGGCAACAGCAGGAAGAGGAAGGGGCAGCATGCATATGAAACTACAGATTACAATCCAGTGCATGGGGCAACTTCAGGATTGCCATTCCAATTCCCTATCTCAGCACAAGACCATATCTGAATCATCTCTAGCCTCTTTCCTGGTACCCATTTTACCCTCTGAGCCCTATGTTGCAGATCCAAATAACCTTGCTGTCAGGAGATCCTTGGGATCCCTGGATGGTGCAAAGGGTTGACACATTTTGCTACTAATGCTCAGCTGCTCTGGGTGAAGGTTTGAGTCTTGCAAGTGGTGTCTTAGAAGAAAAGCCTGGCAACCTAGGTAATCAGTGAAAAATCACAACTAAATTCATGAAAAATCAGCCATTGAAAATCCTATGGACCACAGAATGTCAGCTTGACAGAACTAATGATGGAGCTCCTTCATGGTTTGAGTTAATTTCCATTAGAGCTTAAATTCTAAAATATTTGGTTTGTGGAAGACCAGTCTACAGTCCTAACTCCATTTTGAATCTTGACATAAGTTCAGATGCCATTTGAGTTCTTTATGATAATTTCTCAGTGCTTGCTGACTATTAAACCTGCAATGTTGCCTAGACAAGTCCAGAGCAAGCCAAAGGAGGGGCAGTTTGCCCTCAGGAAGAGTATGATTGAAAGTTGGTTAACTAGTATACTGGAAGGCGCTTGCACAAAGTACTAGGGAACTTGCCTGGGCATTTACGGAAAGTAGCCAGTCAGGCACATGTTATCTAATTGACATTACAGGTTGGGAGTCCTGGTATTATCTTATAACCACCTTGTGGCTATGACTCAGGGTCACATGATCATGTATCATATCCTAACCACCCCATAGCCAGGTAATTAAAACAGCAGAACCAATCTGTAAACATTTTAACCTGCAATGTGTATAAACCAATCATGGTCTTTTCCCCACTTCTGTTGTCCCATTCATGGAGTTCTGGTTGTGTAATGAATAAGGCACTTGGCTGCCAATCAGAGGGTCAGCAGTTTAAACCCACTGGCTGCTTCACAGAAGGAAGATGGGGCTATCTACTTCTGTAAAGATTTACAGCCTCAGAAACCCAGTGGGGGTCACTATGAATCAGAATTGACTCAATGGCAGTGAGTTTGGTTTAGTCTGATAGTCCCGCCTGCAACAATGCCACCAATCATGAACTTGTGAAGATTTTCTTTGCCCTCTATCATATATAATTAACTCCAGGGCTATGAGTCAGTGGATTCCATTGACCTCTATACTGTGGGCACGGTGACAGTTTCCCTCATCTAGATAGTCAGGTTTGTTTTGTCTGTGTCCCATTTAAGGCTTCATAAAAGGGAGCTCTGATAGCATAGTGCCTAAGGCACTTGACTGCTAACCAGAAGGCTGGCGGTTCAAACCCACCAGCCACTCCTCGGAAGGAAGGTTGGGCAATCTACTTCTGTAGAGATACCACCTTGGAAACCCAAGGAGGGGTTGCTGTGAGTTGAATCGACTCCATGGCAATGAGTTTGGTTTTGGGTTTGTTTTTTTTTTTTTTCAGTTTATACAAACCATACTTGAATCTGGGGCCTTTTTCTCCTAGCACAAATGTTACCTGTTAAGTTTAAGCCCCTTTCCTACAGTGCAGTCTTCTGTTTTCCAAGCAGCCCTTCCACCTGAGGGTAATGTTTTCATTTTGGTTGCATAGCCATCCTCTTCTATCAAATGTCCACCTCTCATACCACGACCTCCACCACTCAATTCCAAGTCTTTATCATCCTCACCTGGACCACTGCAGCCTCCTAACTCACTCTCCTGCTTCCACACATGACCTCCTACAATCATTTTTCCACCCAGAAGCCTGGGAGAAGTTTTTAAAAATATGAATCTGAACCTTTTAAACCTCTGCTTTAAATCTTTCAGGGGTTTCCCATTGTGTGCTCTGTTCCTGTCTACCTCTGCACTCATTCATCTTGCTCTTCCTGTCCCTCCCTTCAATTCTTCCCTATTACTCCACCCTGGTCACTTCATGTTCTATAAACTCCATGAGTGCAGGATATTTGTCTGTGTACAGAGAGCTGTGTTTATAGAGAGTTTTCAATAAATATTTGTTGAATGAATGAGTAAATACTGGAGTTGGACACCAGAGCCAAAACAGATGCGCTACATTATTACTACCTTACTACTGGTGGTGTAGTGCCTAAGACATTTGACTGCTAACCTGAAGGCTAGAGGTTCAAACCCACCAGCCACTCCTGTGAAGTAAGATTGGGCAATCTATTTCTGCCTGGAAACCCAAGGAGGAGTTGCTATGAGTTGGCTCTGACTCACGGCAGTGAGATTTTTTTTTTTTTTTTTTCCTAGTAAGAGTAATACTGGAGTGTCTCCCTTTGAAGTACTATATGTGCTTGAGAGCTTTTTTACATTGATCCTGAAATGAAAATAAAGAATGTACATTTTTAAGGCTGAGCCATACACCAGAAAAAGAGACCACATATCTCAAGCCTGTGACTCACCTCACAAGACAGTATTTCAGGCTTGGGTCTCACAATGGACCCTAGTAGCCCTTTCCTAGCCTTGCCTACATCAAGAAGATTTACCATTGAGAAACTAAAGTCTTCATTGAGAAAACAGAGATAGAGTTTGGCCACAAAGATCTCAAATGAACCAATATAAACCTTAGTAAAAAATTTCCTAAAATAAACCAAGAAAAATAGCACAATAAATAGATGATACGTAGAATTTATTAGTTCTTAAATGAGAATATAAAGAGCTCTGGTGGTGGTAAGGCATTTGGCTGCTAACCAAAAGGTCAGTGGTTTGAACCCACCAGCTACTCCACAGAAGAAAGATGAGGCAGTCTGCTTCTGTAAAGATTTGCAGCCTTGGAAACCTTATGGGAGTTGCCATGAGTCAGAATCAGCTTGATGTCAGTGAGTTTGATTTGGTTTTTTTTTGTAAATGAGAATATGGTACAGGTATAATTTGCACTTATCATTCTATGCTCCCTTCAGACCCTTGAGAATCTTCAAGGCCCACAATTTCAATGATACTATGACTATGAAGAGGTTTCTTCTTCTATGTCTGTCCATGCACTTTGTGTCATTCTGATTTTGTATCTTAAAGTTGTGCATTTCCACCAGCCAGGTCCTGTCCTTCAGGGCTCACTGTGGCCACAGGGATGGAATCATCTACTTGATCAAAGTGAATAAAGCTGGGAAAACATATAATTAATACAACTCATGAAACCACAGAACATTTTCCAACTCCCTTCCTTGGTACACTGAGTTTAAAACCATTAGTTTTGTCTCCAATAGCCCAGCACTAGGTCACTGTGGAAGATGGCAGAACACTCCACCAACCTCTGCCAACCACTTGCACCAAAAGGGATCTCTCAGCCTCGTAGACCTCAGGCTCCAATGTTCAGTTTTTGCTTCACCTGCTTCAGTTCAAAGAAGGACTCCTTCATGGTCAGGTTGAAAAATCCTCTCTCTCTGCCATGCTCTTCACTAACCTGCCTTTATGCTTTCTGGCCACCAGCTCCTTCCACTAATTGATTTTATCAGGAACAAACAGACATTTATAAATATTCAAAATAAGATTTTCATGGAAAAGATACACTGAGGTGGAAAAACATACTATTCATATTAGAATTTCCCAGAAAAGGAATTTTCTGGGGGCTAGAGGTAGGCCAACTGAAAAGGTTCTATAATCCTACCCAAACTTCTTTCCCTATGTATTTGTGCTGTTGTTGGTTGTCATCAAGTTGACTCTGACCCATGGGGACCCTATGTACAACAGATCGTAATGTTGCCTAATCCTGAGCCATCTTCACAAAGATTGGTATGCACAACTCCGCTGTTGAGGCCACTGTGTATTTTGAGTACTTCCAACCTAGGATGTTCATCTTCCAGAAGCCTCTTGAACAATATTCTGTCATGAACCAAAGTGTTTTCATTGGCTGATTTTAAGAAGTCATCAGACTTTTTTTTTCTAGCCTGCCTTACTTGGAAGCTCCACCGTGGGTCCACTATGAGTGACCCTCCTGGTATTTGAAATACCAATGACATAGCTCCCAGCATCATAACAGCATGCAAGCCACCACAGTACAACAGGTGAGTAGTGACTCTATCTATTTAGCTGTAGTAAATTCTAGAGGGTAAGCCTAGAATGAAATTAAAATAAAATAAAATAAAATCTAGTTCTGTGGAGTATTGGGGCTGGGTTAGGAAGAATAAAGTATGAGACAGACTAATTTTTCCATTCACTTATGTGTTAAGGGAAGGAGAGATATAGACCACTGAGAGATATAGACTGAGGGAAAGTTTGCTGTTTTATTAAAAAGGGAGAGACTTGAGCATGTGTGTAGCTTGTGTGGAAGGAACCAGTGGAGAGGGGAATTGTTGCAAATACAGATTAACTACAGGAACCACTTTCTGTTGGGAAAGAAGGATATGGACTCCAATAGTAATCAATAGACTATGAGAATTCTTTTCATGTCAGATTGTCTTGAGGTAAAGGATGTCTGTGAGGAGTGTTTGTGCCTAGCCAGTACAAATGGTAAAATGCTGAGCTACTAACTGAGAAATTGGTGACTTTATACCCAAAAGTGCCTTGGAAGTAAGGCCTGGCAATCTGTTTCCAAAAGTTCATAGCTTTGAAAATCCTATGGAGCACACTTCTACTCTGCACATATTGGGTCTCCCTGAGCTGGAAATGACTTGATGGCAACTAACAACAACAACAATATCTGTGAAAGAAAATACAAGGAAAGCAGGTAAGGTGTGTTCTGGACTCATCTGAGCTCTTGAAGAGAGAAAGGTCACATCAGATGCTATGGGGTAGTCTGAGGGACTCTGTTTCAGGTCCCAGGTGACAAAGTGACAAGCAGAGTAAGGGAGAGGTAATTTCCTCCATCTCTGCTTAGAAGGACTGAGTGGAACACTATACCACATCGGCAGCATGTGGGTTCTGTAGCTGTGAAGATTTCCAGAGACAGACCATGGACAAGGAATCTGGAAGAACTCTTCAGAGGTGCACACAAGAGGCTCCCAGGGACACTGGGGATAGCTGGGTGGGGCGGGAGAGTGTCTAGACTGCCTTAACTAGCTAGTGGAACACCATGGCCTGCTGCTGCTGTGACTTCATTGACACACATGTGCTGATGAAACCAGAGGAAATTTGGATCATAAACTCAGCTCATGTTAAACATCCACATGAATGCTATCTCTCATGGATTAGAATGTTCTCATGTCATTCTCCAAGTGGAGTATCAACAGTCTTTCAGGGGAAGCTTATAGTAATAGGAATACAAAGTTATTTATGACTTGGATTAAGCAGACTGTGTTTTGATTATTCAGAAAGGTGTAAGAAAATGGAATTATTTCGTTTTGCTCCAATCAGTTCTAATGAACTCAGTGGGTGTGAATGAACATAAGGGGTTCTCCAAATTTGATTTAGATGCAGTTGAAAATGGACAGGCTTCCACATACAAACTTAAAAATACATTCTGTGAGAGGCTTTCTCCCAGATGATAATGTTCCTTTCATAGCTTTACTCAACTTTCTTGTCCACCTAGGGCTGCAACCACTCTCTATGTCTCCTTTAAAGTCCTCACCTTGATCTTGCACAAATACTGCTCAGCAAAGCTGTTCCTTAACTGCCCACTACCTCTGCTCAGAAGCTGGGCTGCTGAGCAATGTTAGAGCCCTGACTTTTCCTTTTCCTTTGGAAAGTAGCTCCTCTAGTTCATATGCTTTTGCAACCATCCTCCCTCCAATGTCTCTTTTCCGACCACCTACACACATCCCCTAGTCTTTCTCTTTTCAGGAAAAGAGTAAATCCCCCCTTGTTGTTGTTAGCTGCTGTTGACTTTTACAATAACAGACTGATACAATATTTGTCCTTCTGTGATTGACTTATTTCACTCAGCATAATGTCCTCCAAGTTCATCCATGTTATGTGGTGTTTTACAGATTCTGCATTATTCTTTAGGGTTGCATAATATTCCATTGTATGTATGTACCATAGTTTGGTTATCCATTCCT
>NW_006921599.1:9548705-9549164 GCF_000298275.1 Orycteropus afer afer
ATTGTAAATGGTATTGATTTCCTTATTTCTTTTTCAGCAATCTCTTTGCTGGTGTAGAGGACTCCAAATGATTTTTGGATATTGATCTTGTATCCTGACATGATGCTAAATCTCTCAATTAGTTCCAGCAGATATTTTACTGAGTCTCTTGAGTTTTCTGGGTATAGGATCATACCATCAGCAAATAAGAATAGTTTAACTTCTTCTTTACCAGTCTGGATGCTTTGATTTCCTTTTCTTGCTTTATGGCCTTGGCTAGGACTTCCAGTACAATGTTGAATAGAAGTGGTGATAGCAGCATCCTTGTCTGGTTCCTGTTCTCAAGAGGAATGGTTTCTGTCTCTCTCCACTGAGTATAATGTTAGCTGTTGGTTTTGCATAGATGCCCTTTATTGTGTTGAGGAATGTCCCTTCTATTCCTATTTTGCTGAGAGTTTTGATCAGGAATGGGTGTTGGAT
>NW_006921599.1:9552192-9568351 GCF_000298275.1 Orycteropus afer afer
TTTCTTCCAAAATTCTTCTAGGATTTTGTCTGTGTTTTCCTTGGTCTGCCACTCAATCCTTTGAAGATACCTAAATATAATTCTTTTGAATTCCTTACCAGGGAGTTCCAATGCTGCATCTTCCTCAGGGATGTCTTCTGGGTCTGTATCCTGCTGCATTGTTTCTACCACTTTATCTTGCTTCTTTATGGACTGTGATGGTCTATTGTCTCTGAGATATCATGACATTGTTGTATTTAGATCTCTGTTAATTGTTTGTGAAGAGTATCCAAGGGTGAATCAGGTTCTTCTTAGTGGTTGTTTATTGTTGGCCCATTGGTGGAGAAGGAAGTGGTAATTCTCACTCAATAAGTGAAGCTGCAGGAGGTGTGTATGTAGTTGTATCATTTGGGGACTGTTGCTGTCTTCCACTCAGTTAGATAAAAATAATAATTGAATAATCATCAAAAAAAGAAAAGCAATGGGCAAAAACACACCATGTAATCACACAGTACAGTAACCATAAAAAGAAAAGAGGGAAAAAGGAAAATAAAAAACAAAGCAATGTCTGGGGAGAGGGCAATAAGAGAAAAAAGATAGAGAAAGAGAATAATGAATTAAAAAAAATGGTAAAAACGCAAAAAGAAAAAACAAGGAACAGGGTTAATCATGAGAAAGAAAAAACAAACAAACAAAAAAAAAGCAACCAGGAACAGGGAAAAGAAAAAAAGCTGAAAACCAGAACCTCGGAGGGGAAGAATAAAGAATAATGGTAAAAAGGACAAAAGTAATAATAATAATAGCATTTTTAAAAGACATAAAAACAAACTAAAAAACAGAAAAAAGTAAAAAATTAGGGCAGATCACCCAGGCTCTGTCCAAGCATGCAGACTGGAATGGAATTCCTGCTAGCCCAGAGGGTGGATGGGAGTGAGGTATGGCCACACCTCCATTCACCAAGAGGGTGTGGGGTATAAGAGTAACAAGAGGGATGTTGCACCTTTCCAGTCTTCCATGTCCAGAATGTCCTTGCAGTTCCTAGCAAGTGGAGCTTGTTCTTAAGTCCCTGGAATCTGAGATAATGTCCCTTTAAATATCCAAAATGGTCAAACCGCTTGTAAGCGTTCAAAATGGCTGTGCCCTCTGGACCGGGAAAAATTCACAGCTTGGCCTGCCTTCCTCTTCGCTGCATCCCCTTTTATTCCTCAGCCACCAGAGCAGTCCTCCGTGCAGTCCCTGGCTAGCAGGGATGATTTTGAGGTTAATTCTTAGGTCCTACCTTCACTCGGCAATATCCAAGCTGTCTATGCCATCAGGATCGCTGCTAGACTGCAGCTCTGTATGTCTCCTTTTTTGGTGTTTTCATACAATTTTTTTCTGCTAGTTGGGGTTTAGTCCACTTCTATATCCTTCCCTTCAAGGCTCAGGGCTACAGGATTATCTTTTGTATCTGTGTTAATTGGTTCCCCTTTTCTTTGGTGAATGGGGTCTGTGCAGTCTTTCTGCCTATTCTGCCATCTCACTGGAACTCCCTGTTAGCTGCTGTTGAGATGTTCCAACTCCATGCACATCCAAACAAAATTCTACCCAGTCCTGGAACATCCCCATGTTAGGTTGCAGACCACTGTGATTTATAGGACATTCCTTGTCTGATTTTAGGAAGCATATTACCAGACCTTTCTTCCTAGTCCATCTTAGTCTAGAAGTTCCACTGAAACTTGTTCAGCATTGTGGTGGTTAAGTTTGTGTGTCAACTTGACTGGGCCTGGTTGAGTGGCTGGGAAGCTGGGTGTAATATTCCCCATGATGAGACTGGCAATTAACTCCATTGTGGAATCTACTGGGAGCAGCTGAGTAGCTTTCTTTGTGTATGCAATCTGCTTTCCATATATAAGAAACAGCTTTGGGAATGGTCTCTAGCTCATGCCACACTTGAACCCTGCATGTAGCCATGTTGTTGTTCAGCAGCCTGCCATGCTCTGCTGACATTGGGGCTTTCAATGAACTTGAATTAATGGCCTACCATGTGGTTTGGTAACATTGGGACTGTGCACTTTTACTTGTCAACCTTGGGCTTGTCAGTCTCAGCAGTCAGCAGTTGTCTGAGTGAAGAAAGCTAGCTCCAGTGGGCCAGGAGCAAGAAGCAGAGCTGGACCCCAAGGTTGAGGGGCTTTCACCCAGCCCCTAGAGCCTGGCACTTTGAACTCAAACGTCTCACCTCCAGAACTGTAAGAGAATAAACTCCTGTTTATTCAAGCCATCCCATTTGTGATATATTCTTGTCAGAGTGGCACTAGGTAACCAGAACAAGCATCATAGAAACATCTATGCCTCCACTGACAGATGAGAGGTGGCTGAACATGAGGATTTATAAGGAATGACAATCTGACCCCCAAAAGGATCTGCAATATTGGAAGATGCTAATGGGGGCTGAACCAGTCAAGGAGAACAGCCAGCCTTGCTCCAGCTAAGAGAACAGGCCACAAGAATCACTGCTAGAGTAACCACACATTCACACAATGGAATACTATGCAACATTAAAGAATAATAAAGAATATATGAATTGTATTACAATGTGGATGAATTTGGAGGACATTATACTGAGTGAAATAAGTCAATAACAGAAGAATAAATATTGTATGAGCCCATTATTGTAAAAAGTCAAGGAAAGGTTTACTCAGGGAAGGAAATTCACTTTGTTGGTTACCAGGGACAGGAGGGAAAGGGAGGTAAAATTTCAGATTTGTTGGGGGTCACATGTTGATTTGGGTGAGGGGAGGGATGGTATGGAAAGAGTCTGTGACCAGCATGATGGCACTGGGGAGAGGAAGAACACTGAAACTTGCACATAAGATATAGACAATAGAGGCAAATAATAGTATATGCACAATACTGCATTACCACTAACACAAAACATCAGACTACGGATAAATGCATAAACAGATGAGAAGAGCAAGACTTCTGAACAAGAACATACTCTAGACCAACGATAGATGTGGCTAAGGATAATCTTACATATGTACTTGTGCTACAAAATTAGCCACATACATTCTAGAAGCAACAGAAGACAGAGTTGGAGTAAATTCTCAGAGACAACGAAATACCTTGAGAGAGAGAATCATTGGGCCTACAGACTCAGGACCATAGTATCAGGAGACATCATGCTCAATTGGCACAATATAGTACATAAAATCTTGTTCTACAACCTACTTTGGTGAGTAGTGACTGGGGTCTTAAAAGCTTACAATCAGCCATCTAAGATGCAACTATTTATCTCCTCTCATCGGAATCAAAGAAGAGTGAAGAAAATCAAAGGCATTTGGAAACAATTAGTCCAAGGATAAGATGGACCACAAGCACTTCAGCCTTCATGACCCCAAGACCAAAAGAACTAGGTGGTGCCTGGCTACCAATGACAACCACTTAGAAAGGGATAAAACATGGAGATCTTAGAGAGAGTGGGAAGAAAAATGTGGAACAAACTTTAAAACCACAAAAATGACCAGAATTATTGGTCAGATAGAGACTGGTGGAACCCCTGAAACTATAGCCCTGGGTTAATCTTCAGGACTAGAAATAGACTCACTTCCATGGATTGGCTCTTAGCCCAACAGTAGAAAGACCTTTATGTAGAACAACTACCCCAGGGTGACACACCTACCTACTCTAGGAAAATGCACCCCTTCGATCAGTCAGCCATGAGACACCAGTGGGGCAGCGTTCACATAGAAGAAAAGCTGGACAGATAGGAATGCATAGTTAAGAAGGGCACAGGGATGGGTAGCCACTTAGTTGCCATTGAGTTGGCTTTGACTCATAACAGCCTTATGTTCAACAGAATGAAACACTGTCTGGTCCTGAACTATCCTCACAATCCCTGGTGCGTTTGAGTCCATTGTTGCAGCCACTGTGTCAATCCATCTCATCGAATGTCTTCCTCTTTTTTGCTAACTCTCCATCAAACATGAATGATGTCCTTCTCCAGCAACTGGTCCTTCTTGATGACATGTTCAAGTTAAATGAGACAAAGCCTTGCCATCATTTCTTCTAAATTTCCTTAAAAATGTATAAAGTAGCTGATCTTTCTCTGAATAAATTTATACTAAGGATAAGAAGAGAAAAAAGAGAAAATTCTAATGTTGCCAAGATGCATCTCCCACAGTTGCCACACTGGTCAGAGGTGACTATTTCAGGTGACCACCAAGAGAAGCAGGTCTTTGGCTTCAAGGGCCAAGAGGAAAGTCTAGAGTTCCTCTACTTCCTAACCACCAGGCAGCCAGGCGCCCTCATAGAGAATCCTCCGGCTCACTAGAGAAAGCCTACCACAGAAGCGAGATAAAAACAAACCATGTTATAAGACACATCTCAGATAGCAATCCCAGTGGCTTCTGGAGAACAGAAAAATTTCCATAGGACTTTGGGACTTGGGAACGTGTCTTCCTGAAATAGGTTTCTAATAACATACCAGAGCTTAGGTTTCTGGGATAATTGAAACCTTTGGTATTAATTGAAGTGGGGGGTGGGGGAGGCGGGAAATGAGGAAACCTTTACCCACTGTTGCAGGAAAGTTCACCCTGTGGTTTCAGGGCGTGGGGGTTGGGGGAAACAAATAGTTCAGTGTTTCTCCTAGACCCTGAAGTGGGGGAGGGGAGGTGAAAGCTGAGTGGGAAGGGGCTTCTGCTCTGTTCAGTCAGGCTTTTGGGTTGGCAAGGGACAGATGGCTCAGCTTGGTGCACAGGAAAGGAATTTCTCAATATTTATTATTAAATATTCATTATTTCAAAGCTTGCGGCTTTGCACCCAGGCACCCAGAGGCCTCACCACATGCACATGTTATGAATTTGTCAATCAGCAGATACAGCATGATTTTCTACAGCAACTGACACATCCATATAGCCACTCAGTAAACAGTGTGCCCAAACCAGCTGGTGGGTTCAAACCACCCGCATTTTTGTTAGACGTTTTAACCACTGTGCCACCAGAGCTCCTTAAACTGTGTACAACAGTGATTAAATAAAATTATACAATTATTTTTTAAAAATGGCATTATCACCATACACCATAGGGAGGGTAGAACAGTCCAACAGACAGAAAACTAAAAATAACATTTCTCATTTAACATTCATTTCCCTTCTAATTGTATGCACTTAGTAAGTACTGGGTCTCTGGGTTATGATGAAGTTAATCATCCCTCTTCTTTTACTCCTCTTCCTTCCTTCCTTCCCCATGAGGCTGGGGGTTCATATTGGATGACATCAGAATATTGACTCAAAAGAACTTCTAGAAGAATACTCAGAGAGAAAGTAGAGGATCCAGTATATCTCAGCCAAGTGTTGACTTCCCAGAGGGCCTATGGTATATATAGCTTTGGTCTTGAAACCTAGTATTTAGGAGCCCTTCACCCAGGTGTTTAACCAAGATATCTATAAGCTTTATGGGATATGTTGTAAAGCAGCAAGCCTGCTGTCTCAGTTTTCTTATCTGTTAAGTGGGTATAAGTTGACATATAAAAATTTAATGAAAAGTCATCAAAAGTACCCAACATGGTGCCTAGAATGAAAAATGCAGCTCCCTTCTCTAACCTTATCTGTGAAATGAGGGAAAGGTGATTTGTCTCACAAAGTTGAGGATCAAATGAAAACATACCAAAGCATAAATTAACTCTCCTAGGACATATAGGGGGAGCTCTGGTAGCATAGTGCCTAAGGCACTTTACTGCTAACCAGAAGGCTGGTGGTTCAAACCCACCAGCCACTCCTCAGAAGGAAGGAAAAAAGGAAGGGCAATCTACTCCCACAGCGATACTGCCTCGGCAACCCAAGGAGGGGTCACTATGAGTTGGGGCCGACTCGAAGGCACAGAACAACAAAAACAAGAACAGGACATATAGGAGAGTTAACATGATGAGCTTGAGAAACCACTGTTGTTGTTGTTGTTATTAGTCTCTACTTCTGTAGACTCAGAAAGGAATATAAATATATATATTTCTGCTTTTCTCTTATATTTTCTTATCCCTGCTCTGACACATACTTTTACTGTTACTCAACCATCTTTGTGAGTCTTTGAGTTCTTGAGTTATGTACTTCCTTGCCCCATGGGGAAGGTAATGGATTTTCATGTATTTCAGAGGCTGTGTTTAAAGATGACGTCCCTGGATGATGCAAATGGTTAAGCACTTGGCTATTAACTGAAAGATGGAAAGTTTGGATGACAAGTCCATGGAGCACAGTTCTACTCTGATATACTTGGGGTCTCCATGAGTCGGAATCACCTCAATGGCAACTGGTTTGTTGTTTAAAGACAACAGACACCCAGAATTCCTCTTAGCAAGGGGGAGCTCTGGTAGCATAGTGCCTAAGGCACTTTACTGCTAACCAGAAGGCTGGTGGTTCAAACCCACCAGCCACTCCTCAGAAGGAAGGAAAAAAGAAAGGGCAATCTACTCCCATAGCGATACTGCCTCGGCAACCCAAGGAGGGGTCACTATGAGTTTTGAGGCACAGCTAGGGGAATTAATCTTTGTGTTGACTAGGTAGACAGAATGACTGACCCTGAAGTTAAAAAGCCAGAGGCAAGGAAGAGAATCCAAAGGCTGAGAGTGGAAGGGGAGGGGAAAAAAATCATACCATACCAATGACAGTAGAGGTGGGGACTTTGATCTGAGGTGACACCTAGGAGGTGCCAAGACTTTAGGTGGCATCAACAGATGCTGGCCTGCTTTGTAGCTCAAGATACCACAATGCAGGTCTCTGTGGCTCAAGACATTGCCCAACTGGTGTGCAGTATCCATTAATAATGGCAAAACACCACAAATGAGCAGCAATAAAAATGGTGATAATCACAGACAAAGAGCTGAGGTTCCCTGTCCCTGCCTTCCTTACCATGTCTACCCCGTTTTGGAACCCTGTGCCTATGAATAATCCAGAATGACACAATGAGTCTTTCATGATGGAAGTGTTAATATTTCTGGTTGGCACAGACACAGGGTGGGAGAGGGCAGTATGATGTGTTGCTCTGCTAATATCTCATCAGATAGACACCTATCTCTCTATCTTATCCTATCATTGGTTCTGTTCCCAGGTTACCTTTCTGGTTTGCAGACCAAGATCCTTCAGTGCAGTTCTCTGTGCCATCAAGACATTGTCCAGCTGATGTGAAGCAGCAACAAATAATACCAATACACCACAGATATAAACAAGAGACTGAGCGTGTTCCCTGGGGCCAAATTTCACATCTCCCTTCTCTCTATTTCCTGAAGTCTATCTCTCTTTCCATCAAGGTTTCCCCTCCCATGGTGTTGTTAACATATATCAGTAAGACAATGCTGAGAAACCCTTCAGAGTGTAACCTAAACTTTAGATCAACAGTTTGAAATTACAGCTCTGCTTTCGGGTTTGTGGTTTTTGTGCCAAATCCTAAGAAAGAGACAAATGAGAGCCAGAAGGAGAAGCAAATGATATGTTAGACCATGATGGATGTTGAATGTTTGACCGAGCTCCTGTGTGGGTCATGCTTTTGTCCATGAGGATACTTTAACTCATTTGTTTTTGCACTTATGGAATATTTCTATTTATAGCTGCTATGTTTTCAAAAACTCCAGTGGAGATCCATTGTTAAGAACACACAGATCACCACAGAGCTGGATGGTTTACCAAGTGAGCAAAATTAAGTTTCCATCACGACACACAAATGAAAGAGCTTGCAACAGAAAGGGAGGCTGGTTGGCACAGAAGGGTGCATCCGCCTTTGAGCAGCTCATGAGGCTGGAGAAGCATTTAGACTTTTCTCAGAAGCTTCCACGTCTGTGTTATTAAATTTGTCTCAAGCTTGTTGAAAAGTATTTATTAGAGGCTTTCTTGATCCTTCTTCTGTCTGATATGTCATACCTTTTATGACATTGAAATAACCAAAATGAAGAAGCGGAGACAACTTGGAGATTATTTGCTAGTTCTCCAAAGGCTGACGGCCATTTCCATGAGGAGCAAGCTGGATAATTTATGAAAGCAGAAGTAGTCTGTGGGAGTGAAATAAAGCCCTGTGCGCTGTGGCAGTCATAATGAACAAAATAAATTCCATCGTTATGCAGATGTTCCACGAGAGCTGTCAGCGTGTCGAGGAAAATTTACTCCCTGTCTCTGACGCCCGAGACAAACAATTCCATGAGATGAAAAACAACATGGAAAAAGAAAGTCAAACCTGGCTTTCTGTATTCACTGGGAAGTTTTACTCTACATGTGGGGCAGAGTGCTTCCACAGCGATAGCGCCCAATTAGCCGGCAATATGCAGGAAAACTTCTTTTATCCTGGTATGTTGACTTGAAAGCACTTTTTGAATCCTGGGAAACAAGGTGTCTTAGTTTCTTAGGACAGCTATAATAAAATACTACAAAGTGGGTGACTTTGAGGAACAGAAATTTGTTCTCTCATAGTTCTGGAGGCTGGAAGTTTGAATCAGGGTATGGGCCATATGATTCCTTCCAAGGGCTCTAATCAAGGAACTGTTCCATGCCTGTCTCCTAGATTCTGGTTGCTGCCAGCAATCCTCCGTGGTTTTTTTGTTTTGTTTTGTTTTGTTGCTGCTTGTAGATGTAACTTCATGTGTCCTCCCATTTTGTGACTCTCTCTCCATGTCTATTTCCCCCTTTTTCGAGACACCACTCAGAAGGCATTAGGACCCACCCTACTTCTGTATGACCTCATTAACTGATAACATCTACAAAGAAAAACTCTGTTTCCCCAAACATTTACAGGGACAGGGATCAGAACTTCAACACATCTTTTCAGGGAGCCCAATTCAATGCACAGCACAAGGGAAGACTCTTAGTTCGTATTATTTCAAGTGACAGAGTCTATGAGGCTACAAGAGAAACTAAAATTAAATATTTGCTGCAAAGTATTTGTTAGAGGCTTTCTTGATACTTCTTCTTTCTGATACGTCATCCCTTTTATGACACAGAAATAACCAAAATGAAGAAGCTGAGACAACCTGGAGATTATTTGCCAGTTCTCCAAAGACTGCCGGCCTTTTCCATGAGGAGCAAGCTAGGTAATTTATTTTTGTAGAGATTTATTTATTATTGTAGAGATAATTCCATCCCTCTGGGCCGGCACAACTTGCCTCCTCCATTAAAGAAATCCAGAAATGACTTCTCTCCAGAGTCTACCAGTTATATGTGGCCATCTACCCTCTTGCCAGCTATAGCAAGCACTGCCAAAGGTCTCAGATTCCTGACTGTATCCCAGAGGAGCAATCTTCCCTCACCTCAGTGTCTGGTTTTGTTAAAATTTAGAAACTGCTGCGGTTCCTTAGACTGTGCCAGTGAGTTATATATGAGGTCTCCAAGCTATCTACAGTTACTTGTCTTGGCTATGCTCTGTATTCTGCTCAGTCCCACTGGTAATTCCACCACAAACCATATCTCTCTCCTTTTGTTTTATATTTTATTTGGGGAGGAGAGCGGTTCCTCACCAGAAATTACTTTCTCATTAGATGACTTCATTACAACTGCCAACTCACTTTGTGATAGAAACCTTTTATGGAGCAAACATGGTTATACTATGATTATACATCAGTCCAGTAGATTTCCCCCTAGCAATTCCATTAGTCAGGTTTGCCACCATCTGGAATGCACCTGACTTGTCCCAATATTATGCTCACACCTTTTCTTAGCCCTTTCTTTTTTTCTTTCTTTCTTTTTTAGTAATCCCCACTGAAAAGCGGATGTGAATATTAATTTCTCTATGCAGCTTTCAGAAGGCACTGAAGGAGAAGGCAGCTTGCTCCTCCTTTTCTGAATTTCCAGGTAATACTATCAAGCAGTAGGTGGACCGGAAAACAAAAAGAAAAAACAGCTGCTGTCCAATTGAACCTGACTCTTGGTGATCCCATGTGTGTCAGAGTAGAGTTTAAAATGACTGACTTTTCAGAATTAGATTGCCAGGCCTTTCTTCCAAGGTACATCTGATGGACTCAAACCTCCAACCTTCTGGTTAGCAGCCAGTGCCTAGCTGTTTGCATCACCTAAAGACTCCAGTAGATAAAGACAATGTATTATTGGTCAGATGTCTATAACATACACTGCAACCTCACTAATAAATTACCTTATCAACTAAATCAATAAGAAGAAACATAACATAATTTCTCTTCTTACATTTCCTAAAACAAAGAGAATCACATGGAGCAATGAGTCTGCACTGGGGCTAGACAAGTAATCTTTTTTTATTATTATTATTTTCTTGAAGCCAAGTAACTCCAATTCAGGAGCTTAATTTAGCTTGGGCTTCTCTCACAGTTTCTGCATAAATTTACTATAAAATCATAAAGGCACACATAAAAGGAGAAAGACAACAGTAAAGTAGTTATGCCACAAACTCAACAACAATTATATATTCTATCTAGGGCACACTTAACTCTCTAATTGCTAATTGTAATTTAAATGAAAACATGTGTTTCTTGTTAAATTCATCAACTACATTTTTAAGTGCTACTGAGAACTGTGATTAAGACTAAATGCACACCTCAGGGTTTTGACGACCACAGGGCTCAGGTTGTTATGAGAATGTCAGCTGAAGTGAGAGGTTCCTGCTGGGTGTGGAGCTTCCCATACCAGACAGTTGGGGGGATGAGGAGGAGAACATTTGTGAGGAATCAGCTCGACCAGGATTCTTTGCTCACCCTGTGCTTTGTATCCCATGAGTCCAGTTGTTAAGACCCCGAGAAGTTTATTCACACTCAGCCCCCTTTAGTATAGGTCCCTGTGCCTGCTAACAATACTTTCCAGAGTTATAAAATCCTGACAAACTAGAGAATTCTTCCAGGAGAGGAGCTGTTTTCCTTCTATAATCCCTTAGTCATACAGATTTCATTGAGGCCCATGTTTAGAAGACATTAAATCAGGGCTTTTTGTAACGATCATATGTGATAACATGGAGTGGCCTCAACATAATTGTCTAGCACATAGTAAGTTGTTCAGCAAGCATTAGTTTCATTCTCTTTACCTGATGTATTAGATTCTGAGCACTGTCATAACAAAATACCCATTTTGGAGACTAGGAATCTAAGATCAGGGTGTCAGTTTTCTTGATTCCTTCTGAGGCTCTGAGGGACAGTCTGTTCTATGCTTCTCTCCTACCTTTAGGTGACCCCAGATGTTCCTTGGCTTGCAGCTACAGTATCATAAGGTGTCCTTCCTCTGTCTCCCTATCTCTCTGCATTTTCTCTTTTATTAGGACACCACTCATATAGGATTAGGACCTACCCTACTCCAGTATGACTTCATGTTAACTTAACTAATAGCATCTTCAAAGACCTTATTTCCAAACAAGGTCACATACACAGGTACAGGTATTAGGACTTCAACATATCTTTCTGGGGCCCACAATCAAGCCGTAATACCTGATTAGTGCAAACGTGCTATTAAAAGTTGAAGGACAACAAAACCTTTCTTCATTTAGCTCTTTTGGGGAAAGGCCAGTCTTAAGTCATAATAATTTGAAATTTTTCGAGTACAGTATTACGATTTTTTTTCACCTAGTTATATAAATTAGAATGAGTTAATCATTATTCCTACCTTTGTTTTATTCATCTGATATAAATAATTTATGAATAGCTATCACTCTACGTGGAAAACATCTACAAAGTGTTCGGGAGTCTCAAGTTATTGTATGAAATATTTAAAGCACTTCCTCTGTGGTGTGCTGTGGAAAGTAGATGGCTCTGGAGTTGGGCAGATCTACACTGAATTCTGGTTGTTCTGCCCACTGGGTCTGGAAGCTGTGTCTCAGTTATTTCAGCAGTTCAATGCAGATGATAGTTGTTCAAAGTGTGGCCAGCTGGCCCCAGTTCACCCAGAACATTAGAGCCACAGCCCTTGCCCATGTGGGGCCTGGGTAATTAGGGTGTGTTTACTTTTACAGTAATGGTAGCATTGGTTGCAGAGGACTGGTGACTTGGAGGGTGCAGTGTAATAAATTACTTGGTATGACTTTTCTAGCCATAGTCTTTGTAACTCCCCTTTTGCCATGAGTAGCTGATTGTTAAAGTTATCCACCTGTGTATTTCTGTTGGTGTGGCATGAAGCAATTTCCTGGGAAGTTTGCTCTCTCTCAGGTGTATAGAATTCTGATGTTGGGATTGGTTGGTTTTGGCCACTCTAGGCTCAAAAGGAGTTCTTCTAGAGGCAGGTGGAGAAAGTTTCTCTGGCTGCTGGCTAAGAAAGATGTGCTGCTGAGAGAAACATGCTGCCAAGAGATGTGAGAGAGACATGCTGCTGAGAGAAAGATGTAAGAGACAAGCACTGCTGAGAGAGATACGTGCTGCTCAGAGACTGAGAGAGACTGTTGGTTGAGAGATAGCCAGCTAAGAGAGACTGAGCATGTTCCTGAATTTGAATTGTAGCCTGTTGCTTCCGTAATAAACCCCATAATCTGTGAGCAGTGTCTGTAAATTCTGCATGGCCACTGCAATGAATTGTCGAGCCAAGCAGAGAGGTAGTGAGTGCCATGGAAAGGACAGTTGGTGAAAGGGCTGGAGGGAGGCAGCATGTCTGGCCTCACAGGAATAGGCCTTGGGCTGCTGATGGTGATTCTGTCCTCATCATGTGGGGTTAGAGGAGGTCAGAGATGCAGCCTCCGTGCCCCTTTGGCATAGGGCCAGCCCAGTTGTCTGGGTCCTTCACTCCAGACACTTCTTATTCACATTTTCGGTTGTTCTTATTTCTTGCTTGGCTGCACACAGACCCTGGGGGGCTGGGTCAGAGCACGCCGAAGTTCACTAACAGGCCCAGGGCAATTCCTTTCTTTCCTCTCAATCTCCTCCGTAGGAATTGGTAACTTCTTCTTTGGGCCCTTAAACACAAAAGGTCTGCTTATGAGCCCTTTCCTGGACAACAGAGTCTCTGGGTAGTACAAATAGTAAAGCCTTTAGCTGCTAACTCAAAGGTTGGCAGTTTGAATCCACCCAAATGCACATGGGAAAAAAAGTCACACACCTGGCTGGCTGGCTAATCTGAACAGGGGAAGACAATACAAATTTACTCTCCAGTACAACATCCTGTTATCATTGCAAAAACACTTATTCCACTGGCTATTACAGAATAGTCAATGGACACTTGCTTGTCTTCTTTTGCAGACTTACCCTATACTTTATTTTCCCTCCTTACTTTAATTTCCTTTTTAAGTCCACACTGCATCTGTATAATCCCTGACCACACTTCTCAGCCCTGATGGAAATAGCCTTATTTTGTTTCCTTTAAATTTCTTTTTTGGGACCTCAAGTACACAACATTGGAGTCATCATAATGAATGACCATTGGGCAATGCATGGCCCTCTTTTAAGAAATTAATTAATATACAATATAAGTTTCCTTGAGACCATCAGCCAACATTGGGAAAAATTTGCATTTACTTATATTCTTTCTAGCCATCTTGTCCTCTTCCTTTATTCAATAGAGGTAACTGCTATACTGAATCTTGATTTTACTATTGCTTTACTTTCTTAAAACTAAAATTTTACTCTACATATCTGAATTCTCTCAGAGTATATTGTATAGCCCACTTTGTGTTTGGGAGCTCTGGTAGCATAGTGCCTAAGGCACTTGACTCCTTACCAGAAGTCTGGCGGTTCAAACCCACCAGCCACTCCTCGGAAAGAAAGTTGGGAAATCTACTTCCATAGTGATACCACCACAGAAACCCAAGGAGAGATCGCTATGAGTCAGGTCCAACTCGATGGCACATAACAACAACTTTGTTTTTATTTTGTTGGCCTAAAATTTTGATAGAATTCTCTTCTTACATTTTTTAAAAAAATCCATTGCCATAGAATCAACGGATTCTATGACCCCATCAGAGACACCATGTGACAAAGTAGAACTGCTCCACAGAATTTTCTTAGTTGTAATCTTTATAGAAGAAGATCTCCAGGTCTTTCTTCCATGGTACTGCTGGGTTGGTTCAAAATGCCAAATTCAGGTATGATTAGAACCCAAGAGTATCTTTTTAGATTCTGCTTTATATGTCATAAGGAGCTCTGGTGCTATAGTGGTTAAAGGTTTTGGCTGCTAACCAAAATGTCAATGGCTCACACCCACCAACCGCTCTGTGGAAGAAAGATGAGGTAGTCTGCTTCCGTAAAGATTTACAGCCTTGGAAACCCAATACGGGTTGCTGTGAGTTGGAATCAATACGATGGCAGTGAGTTTATTTTTTTGGCTTATCTGTCATTGTGTCCATTTTAATTCATGGTATTATGACTTGTGCCTCTCATTGTTTTTTTTTTTTTTTTGACCAGCCTTACCAGAGGTTTATCTACTTTGTTGGTCTTTTCAAAGAACCATCTCTAGGCTTTGCTGCTCTTCTCTATAGAGTTATATTTTCTATTTTACTGATGTCAACTCTCACTTTTGTAATCTTATTCTTTCTACTTCCTTTGGTCTTATTCTTTTGTACTTCTTCTAAGTTTGTAAGTTTGACACTTAAGGGCATTAACTTCCAGGCTTCTTTTCTGTCAGAATCATTTAACTCTACTATGACTCCATTTTCACTATATCTCACAAGTTTTAATATTTAGTGTTTCTGTTATTATGTAGTCCTATACATTATTTTCTCTCAAATTACATTTTGGTAAAATACATATTTAAAAAGTGTGCCATTTAACTATTTGTTTTCCCTCTTCCTCCCGTGGCTACCATTTCCTTTTGTCTTTTCCTACCCATTCCTGCCTTTTGAGCTTTATCATTGGGCAAATGCTGCCCCTTTGATCTCTTATAGGAGCTCTGGTGGTGTAGTGCATAAGGCATTTGACTATTGACCAGAAGGCTGGAAGTTCAAACCCACCAGCCACTCCTCGGAAGGAAGGTTGGGCAATCTATTTCCATAGTGATACTGCCTTGGAAACCAAGGAGGGGTCATTATAGTCAGATCCAACTCCACAACAGTGAGATTGTTTTGATCCCTTATGATTGATTGTTTTAATGAATGCTTACCTCCCTGGTGTTACTATTCACCTCATAGGTCTGTATATTGTTTGGCTGCAAATTGAGCCCCAGGAGTGAGTTCAGTTTCAGGCTTGGTGAATGATTAAGGGCCATCATCCCAGGGGTTCCACCAGTCTCTATTAGACCAAGAAGACTGGTCTTTTTTTCAGTTTTGGTCCACATTTTTCTCCCACTGTATCCAGGATCTCCTATTGTGATCCCTTCAGAGTGGTTGGCGCTGGTAGCCAGGCACCTATCTAATTCTGATCTCAGGGTCATGGAGGCTGAGATTCATATGGTCCACTAGTCCCATGGACTAATTGTTTTCATGCATCTTTGATTTTGTTCACTCTTCATTGCTCTGGATGAGAAGAGACCAATAGTTGTACCTTAAATGGTCACTTGTAAACTTTTTTAAAATTTTTTTTTACTTTATTTTATTTTTTTTGTGATTTGGGTGAAGATTTACAGAGCAAATTTACTTTCCATACAGTAGTTCACTTACACTTTGTCTCATGACATTGACCACAGTTTACCACAATACAACAGTTCCCCTCTCACTTCCTCCTCATAGTTACCTCTTCCCAGTGTCCATCCCTCCATGCACTCCTGCCCCCTGAGCTGTCTCCCTGTGCATAAGCAGCCCTTCTTTCTCCCATGATTGTTCTTTCCAAGGAGTGTATCTACCTGAGGTAAATATTCAACTCATGTGCCTATCTTTTGTTTGGCTGGAAACCACAGGTGTGAGTTCAATTCCAGACCTGAAGGGCAGCTAAGGGCCATAGTCTCAGTGGTTCCACCAGGCTCTATCAAACCAGCAAACCTGGTCTCCCCCCCCACTTTTTTTTCTCCAAATGATTTTGAGTTTTGTTCCACATTGTTCTCGTTCTCTACCAAGGATCTCCTAGATAGATCGCCTTCCACGTGGGTGACAGTGGTAGCCAGGCACCATCTAGTTCTTCTGGTATCATAGTCGTACAGGCTGAAGATTGGATGGTGTACCAGTCGCTAGGACTCATTTCTATGAATTTTAGTATTCTTCATTCTTCTTTGTTCTAGAAGAGGAGAGATCCATCATTGCATCTAGATGGCAACTTGCTAGCTTTTAAGATCCCAGTCACTATTCGCCAAAGTAGGAGGTGGAACAATGTTTTGTATAGTATGTAATGCCAATTGAGCTTGATGTCCCCTGCAACTATGGTCCC
>NW_006921599.1:9572027-9572567 GCF_000298275.1 Orycteropus afer afer
TCCTGAGCCCACAGTCCCAGTGAATTGGGTAAGTGAATGGGACTACCATCATAGCCATATATAGGTTTGGCAGGGATATTTTTCCATATGTATTTGTATGTGATGAAAAATGTCCATATATACAGTAAAGCTAACAAGGGACAAAGTTATGAAAACTTCTTAACCTTAACCAAACACCCTGAGGGAGTGAGTTGCTGAAAATATGAGTCATTTTAACCATTTTTAAGTGTACAATTCAATGACAGCAGCCACACACACACTGTGTTATGCCACCAACACCAACATCCATTTCCAGAAATCTTACATCACCCTAAACAAAAATTAGCATGCTAGCCATGACTCCCATTCCCTCCTCCTCCAACCTCTAAGTAATTTTTAAGTTTACAATGTAGTTTCTTCTTTGACCATTGAGTTATTTAGAACTTTTTTTAAATGAGATTTAAAAAACTTAAGTTTCATAAATAAAATTTATTTCATTTTTTCCTTCTGTCTCCCTCTCTGTTTTTTTTTCAAGAATGATTTTGAAGGAGCAATTGGAAC
>NW_006921599.1:9573151-9574150 GCF_000298275.1 Orycteropus afer afer
GAAGGAAGATTGGGCAATCTACTTCTGTAGTGATACCGCCTCAGAAATCCATGGAGGGGTCACTATGAGTTGGGGCTGACTCAACGGCACATAACAACAACACCAATGTTGAATTGGGAGGGAAAATTTACAGGTGTGTGAGGCTATAGGTATCTATGAGATTTTTCATATATCTTTCAAATTAGAAAGTCAATGGTTAATATCGAAATGGGAAAAATCAAGATATAATAAACATATTAATTAGAAATTTGGAGATAAAACAAAAAATAACAATAAAAAATTGAAATTGCCTCTGGAGTATGGGACTTATGGGTGCTGAGGGCAGGTTGTTGTTGTTAGGTGCTGTCTAGTTGGCTCTGACTCACAGCAACCCTATGTACAACAGAACAAAACTCTGCACAGTCATGTGCCAGCCTCACAATCTTTACTATTCTCGAGCCCATTGTTACAGCCACTGTGTCAATCTATCTTGTTGAGGATCTTCCCCTTTTCTGTTAACCCTCTACTTTACCAAGCATATGCTTCTCCAAGGAATGGTCCCTTCTGACAACATGACCAAAATAGAGGAGACCAAGTTTGGCCATTCTTGTTTCCAAGGAGCATTCTGGCTGCACTTCTTCATGGACAGATTTGTTAGCTCTTTTAGCAGTCCATGGTACTGTCAGTATTCTTCACCAACACCACAACTGAAAAGCATCAACTCTTCTTTGATCTCCTTTATTCATTGTACAGCTGTCTCATGAATATAAGGCAATTGAAAATATAATGGCTCGGGTCAGGAACACCTTAGTCTTCAAAGTGACATCTTTGCTCTTCAACACTTTAAAGAGATCTTTTGCAGCAGATTTGCCCAGTGCAATACAATGTTTGATTTATTGACTGCTGTTTCCATTGATGTCGATTGTGGAGCCAAGTAAAATGAAATCTTTGACAACTTCAATCTTTTCTCCATTTAGGGCAGGTGAAGGGGATACTTTTTTCTTTATATAACTTGTAATC
>NW_006921599.1:9574414-9593995 GCF_000298275.1 Orycteropus afer afer
CCTACTTCCGTAGTGATACTGCCTTGGAAACCCAAGGAGGGGTCGCTATGAGTCGGGGCCGACTCGACAGCACATAACAACAACAACAACAAGTCAGTGCCATTAAAAAGTGAACAGGAACAATTCACAGCTCTCTTGACATCATCTTTGTAATCTACCTGACTAAATAATAGGGAGTTTATAGTTAACGATATGGTATTTTTATAAATCCAGAAATGAGAGCTATTTTGGTTTGTTTTAAATCTCAGTTTATAAACCCAGAAGCTAAAACAAACCCAGTTAATTGAAATCATCCACAATACTTATAATTCATCTACTTTGTGTGTGTGTGAGGGGGGGTTAAGTCCACCAGAATCTAAGATTTTCATGTATATTTGAGCACAAGCAGTAAAGTTTTGCTTAGTCTGAGGTTTCTATGGCATCTGCCTGAGGAAGTTCACTGTCTAGTGCCTGAGACAAGCTCTCCTTCCCCCAAGGCTTCAATGGACCTCCAACTCTTCCCTCTCTACAAACCAGTTGTCATTCAGTTGATTCCAACTCATGATTACCTCACATGTGTCAGAGTAGAACTGTGTGCCAGAGGGTTTTCAATCGATTTTTCTAAACTAAATAGTTAGGTCTTTCTTCTGAGGCACCTTTGGGTGGATGGAAACCTCTAACCTTTCAGTTAGCTGCCCAGCATGGTAACCATTTGCACCCCCAGGGGCTCCTTGTCTTCTCAAACTCTTATTTGTATGAGCACATTTCATCTGTATTTATACTAACACTCCACAGAATGGGGAGAAGTGGTAATGAGAAATTCATTCATAGTGAGAAATGAGTATTGTCTCTGAAATACAACAAACTTTAGCCTTTCTATTTATTTAATCTCTTTATTGGTAGATGCCAAACAGAAAGACTTGATCACAAAGTTACTTTTGACATGAAGGTGAGTGAGGTGGGAGAATTAGGGCTTTTTCTTTTCCCTAAACTCACTCACTGCTGTGGAGTCAATCCCAACTCACAGCGACCCCTCATTGGGTTTCCAAGGCAGTATATCTAAGGGAGTAGATTGCCCAGTCTTCCTTCTGACGAGTGGCTGGTGGATTTGAACCTCCAGCCTTCTGGTTAGCAGTCAAATGCCTTAGACATTACGCCACCAGAACTCCCTTTCTTTTCCCATTAATACTCAAAGTAAGTTCTGATAAAGCATCAGAAAAACCATCCAAACATACACATTCTCCAACCAACGTCAGAATCCAAGGCTGCCAGTAGAATGGGCTACATAATTTGTAGTACCTAGTTCCCACAAAATGACAATGTGGAGTTCCTTGTTAAAATATTATTGAGAATTTCAAACCAGTAACAACAGAGCATGAAACTAAACATGGGCCTCACTAAACAAGGGCCTTGTAGGACTGCATGGGTCACACACTCATGAAGCTGACCCCAGATACAGGTTGGTGGCACCATCAACTCCCAACGCAAGATAGGCTGTTGGATGCAAGCACCAACTAAAATGCCATGTGGATTGGGGTGGAGGCCCTTGTGTTCCATTAGATTGTTGCAAGTTCCTATCATGGTTACCTGGTGGGAAAGAGCTTTATGTATCTGAAAACTAGAAATGTTTTCTTCTGCTCAAATGACCAGCGTGATGGGCTGTGCTGGAGGAAGTGAAGTCAGAGTCGACTCCAGGCTGTCTGCTCCAGCAGCCGTCTGCATCCCTATTGATCTGGAAGTCTGGGCTGCTGTCTGATCTCATCTGTTGGTGACATCTAAGATGACATCAGGGCTGCTGTCCATTCCACATCTCCTGTGAACTCAGAAAACAGTTCTGAGGACAATAGGCAGCTGTTACCTAAGACTCTGTGTCCCCCAAATAAGAAGCAGAAGCCTGACTCCTTTGAAGAACATGTCTGGATAGCTTTTACATGTTCTTTAAGGAAAATAATGGAGGAAATGAAATGCTACTGTATAAATATATTTCCCCTACAGAGCATTTTGACCTAATATGATAGCCGTGGGCTGTAGGGACGACCTAACTTAGGGAATGTACCAGTTCTAGATAACATGGATCATAGGAGTTTGCGTGAACACATGTTATCTGTATTTATACCATACACTGCACAGGATGAGAAACAGAGTCATCACAGCAAGAAATGAGTATTGTCTCTGAAATACACTAAACTTTGGCCTCCCTTTGGGTTCTTTTAATTTGATCACGGGAAGTTTTTGAAAATAGAAATGTCATTTTAAAAATAGATCAAAGGCAGTAAATAAGTCTTAGGCACTTTGGTCAAAATCTAAGTAATTATATGAAGTTACATTAACTTAGTATATTGAATAATTTTTTTCAATGCTAAAATATTTCCATTTGGGTCAATGTCTTGGGAAAAAGATCATTTGCTAAATTTACACAACTCCAAAGTGGGTCAACTGTATTTTCTTTTTCTTGCTTGATTTTTTTTTTTTTTTTTCCTTAACTCAAACTCAGAAAGTTTTTGCAACTAACCATATTGAGTAAGTGAAGATGAGGCAAAAGGAAGCTGATCTGAGATTATGGCCAAAGCATCGTTGAATGAATGAATAACTTCTATCCCTTCAAAGTCTGCCTCAAATTTTACCTACCTGGAAGCCAGTTCTGAGTATATATCCTATAACCTTGAAATTAAACCTTGACCTTGTCTACCCTTTCCTCTTACATTCTCAGACAGGATTATATTTATTTGTACTTAATTATCCTTTGGAAATCCTTAGGTGGGGGAAATGATTTGCCTTCAATTACTAACCTAAAGGTTGGTGGTTTGAACCCACATCACGTTGTTGTTGGGCTCCCACTCATAGTAACCCTATGTACAGCAGAACAAAACACTGCCTGGTCCTGCACCATCCTCACAAAGCTTGCTATGCTTGAGTCCATCCTTGCAACCACTGTGTCAATCTATCTCACTGAGCATCTTCCTCTTTTTGGCTGACCCTCCACTTTACCAAGCATGTTATCCTTCTCCAGAGACTGGTTCCTTCTGACAACATGACCAAATAGGGGAGATGAAATCTAGCCATTCTTGCTTTCAAGGAGCATTCTGGCTGCACTTCTTCCAGGA
Source organism: Orycteropus afer afer (assembly GCF_000298275.1). Lineage (NCBI taxonomy): Eukaryota > Metazoa > Chordata > Mammalia > Tubulidentata > Orycteropodidae > Orycteropus > Orycteropus afer. The sequence goes on from NW_006921599.1 coordinate 9,577,498, forward strand.
CAGATTTGTTTGTTCTTCTGGTAGTCCATGATATTTTCAGTATTCTTTGCCAACACCACAATTTAAAGGCATATCCACACCATGGCATTGTGGGGGAAAAAGTCTCAGTGGTCTACTCCTGTACAGATCACAGCCAAGAAAACTCTATGGAGTAGATCTACTCTGTACCACATGGGGTCACTATGAGTCAGAATTGACTTATGACAATGGGTTTGGTTTGTTTTGGGTAATCATCCTTTGTTTTATAAGACATGTTTAATTTTTCTCTCAAGTGTACATGTCACTCACTTTTGGTGGAATATACTCTTTGAGAACAGCATGGTTCTCTTCCAAAGTGTCTAGGACAGAGAACTCTGCCTTAGAGTCCCTTCACAGGGCTACCTCTTTCATTGTTGCCTAACTACCTCTTTCACTATGTGAATGCTTAGCATTGATCATGGAAATGATGTATTGTTTAGTCTGCTACAGGAAAACTTTGATTAAAAATTTGTGAAAAATTTAGCTTGGAGCATTAATTAGATAAAGATTTTTTCCCCATAATACCTGATATCTCATGTAAAGGGTGTGCTTATTCTACAAAATATACTGGAGCTCTGGTAGCATAGTGGCTAAGGCACTTGACTGCTCACCAGAAGGCTGGCGGTTCAAACCCACCAGCCACTCCTCGGAAGGAAGGTTGGGCAATCCTACTTCCGTAGTGATACTGCCTCGGAAACCCAAGGAGGGGTCGCTATGAGTCGGGGCCGACTCGACGGCAAATAACAACAACAACAACAACAAGTATATTCTAAGCCACAGAGGTTATTAAATAAGCAAAACCACATTAAGATATCAGCTATGATAAATGGCTTTTAAATAAGCAATAACATTCTCAGGAGTTTTAAAGAAATGTATGTGGCAAATGGGAAGAGTATATATGAGAAATCAGGACATGGGTATTCTGGATTCAGGCTGGGGCTCCAGTTTCCTTGTCTTAAATGAAGGGTAATCTTTACAGACCCTATAAGATTTAACATTCTTTGTTGACTTTTCTTTTTTAAAATTGTTTCTAAGTTTATGAATGTATCATATGTCCCTTATAAAAATTTTAAACAACGCAGAATTAAATTGGATAAAAAGAGAAAGCTCACCTTTACTTCTCCCTATTTCTGTTCCTGGGAGCTCTGGTAGCATAGTGCCTAAGGCATTTGACTGCTAACCAGAAGGCTGGCAGTTCAAACCCTCTAGCCACTCCTCAGAAGGAAGATTGGGCAATCTACTTCCCTAGTGATACTGCCTCGGAAACCCAAGGAGAGGTCACTATGAATCAGATACAACTCTATGGAATATTAACCAATGAAAATCCTATGAATAACAAAGCTACAATCTGCTACTGATCATTGGGATGGTGTAGCAATTGACACTATATGGAAGGTTTAGTTTACTATCCATGATTGAGAAGATACAATCAGTAATCTTATTAATACACGTTGGGGAGAGGTTGGTCAGCAAACATTTCCTAAACACACACCATATACATGTACTTCTTCATCAGAGCCAAGCTTGTGGAAAGTGGAATCAGATTCAAATATTAATGCTTAAGTTCTCTTTCCCCTATAGTTTTGTACAAGTGACATCTAACTAAAATATATGCATATTGCAGTTTTAATGGGCCAACAACTTAAATAAAATATCAATGTGTATGAGAGGACTACATATCAAATGGCAAACATCATTCCCACTTTGGTGTCTTGGTAATAGTGAGGAACTTCCACCCTATTGTGTTCCAGAATTGTGTTTCTAAATGTGATATTCAAAAATAAGAACTCAAGTCCACAGGAAAACATCAAATGTTGGAGTTGAAAGGACTTTATAGATCACATAGTTTATGGTAGATTATTGCATTTTTAGCCTCCAGGAAGTACATCCTGTGTGGTGCCCTCCCACATCGACTCTGGGCTTAGCCAGAGACTTACTATGGCCAATGGGACATCAGCAAATGTAATGCAAAGAAAAACTCGATAAGTCCCAGTACATTTGGAGCTTGTTCTTTTTGGAATCCTGCTCCACCACGTTAGAAACTTGGGTATCTTACTGGAGCATCTGAAAGGAAACTAAGGTATGCTAGTCAAAGCCCTACCTGACTACCAGATATGTGAGTGAGGCCATCTTGGACTAACTAGACCCAGTTGAGCTGCCAAAAGACCGCATCTGTATGAGTGAACATTAGTGAGACCAGCAGAAGAACCCTTTAGCTAAGCCCAGTTCAGTTTCAGAATTGTGTGTAAATAATGGTTGCAGGTGTAAGTCACTGACTTTTGTGGTGGTTTGTAACACAATAGATAACTGAAACATAGCCAAATCTCTTCCTTTTGAAGGTAAAGGAATTGAGAAAGTTATGTTATATGTAATGACAAAATTCCCAGCCTAGCTCTACAAAGCCCACAATATACCTGAAGGAAACACTAATGATACTCTTTCAATTACCTTCAAAAACCACATGGCATTATATTGTATAAAATGCATTCTTACTCTCAATATTTCATGCCAGGTTTATATTCTACACATGCTCTTTCCCTTCACTCTTGAATATTACCACCAAGACCACAAGTGAGGAAATAGGGAGTAGAATGTGATACTTCCTTGTAGGCAATAATAAATAACTGAACTTTCTACACAGAATTCTTTAAAAAATGAAAAAGATAAAGCAACTCTCCGTAATACCTAATCTGCATTAAAGAAACATCCTCTACAGGGTATTCTGAAATGAGGACCCAGTAAGTAGGTTGGTCCTACAAGGACTCAGATCTCAAAGGGAGGAAGAAATTATTTCTTATAGAGATTGGATATAGGAAAGGTCAATTTTAGGTTCCAATTTTATAAGTTAAGTATTGCTCATCTCTGAGCACCAAATTTTTTTTTCCAACATGACATCTCCTGAATCACTTTGCAAGAAAGAATAGTTTTGTCCTAAAGATGTCTCTAGTGCTAGATCCATGGGACACCAAGAAATCTAGGATATAATTTTAGATCTCAAGGAGTTTCCAATTCAAATGTGAAGGGAGATCACAAACCCAGTTTAAAAAATTACATAAATACGGCTCTTGTTGGTTTAAGTAGTTGTAGTCTTATTGAAATACTTCCATACTAACTGTCTCAAGTATCAAGTCTTCTGAGAACCCCTTTTCCTTTCCCTTTCCCCAATGTTCCAGACCTCTCTCAAACACTCCAGTATCAGTAACTGAAATGCTGATATTTGGCACAGTAGGTGTCCTCTATAAACCACCTCCATTATGTTTCTGTTCATTCTGGTTGGTCAGTGACCATGAAGTATATGTTGTCAAATATTTTTAATATCATCCTGGAGACAAGGCAATAAATGAGTTACAGACATGCCAGGTGTTCAATGGACTCAAAGGGTTAGATAAGAAGAAATACCACTACACTAGAGTGGTCAGATGGAGATGGATTTTGAGCCATGTAGAGAGACGGGTGGTTCAGAATTACTGTTGTTGTTAGGTGCCATTGAGTTGGTTCTGATTCATAGCAACCCTATGATAATGGGTCACACAATAAAATAAAACACTGTCCAGTCCTGCACCGTCCTTACAATAATTGCTATATTTGAGTCCATAGTTGCAGCCACTGTGTCAATCTAACTCACTGAGGGTCTTCCTTTCTTATGCTGACCCTCTATTTTACCAAGCATGATGTCCTTCTCCAGGGAGAATGATCCCTCCTGTTAACATGTCCAAAGTATGTGAAATGAAGTCTTGCCATCCTAGCTTCTAAGGAACATTACGGCTGTATTTCTTCCAAGACTGATTTGTTTGTTCTTCTGGCAGTCCATGGCATATTCAATAATCTTCACCAACACCATAATTCAAAGGCATCAAATCTTCTTCAGTCTTCCTTATTCATTATCCAGCTTTCTCATACATATGAAAAAAAAAAAATGCCATTGAGTCAATTTGACTCATAGCGACCCCTTCTTGGGTTTCCGAGGTGATATCTCTATGGAAGTAGGTCACCCAACTTCCCTCTAGGGAGTGGCTGGTGGGTTTGAATGGCTAGCCTTTTAGTTAGCAGTCAAATGCCTTAGGCACTATGCCACCAGAGCTCCCTATGCATATGTTGTTGTTGTTGTTATGTGCTCGCAAGTTGGACCAACTCATAGCGACCCCTCCTTGGGTTTCTGAGGCAGTATCACTATGGAAGTAGATTGCCCCATCTTCCTTCTGAGATGAGGCAATTGGAAATATAACAGCTGTGTCATGTGCACATTAGTCCTTAAAATGACATCTTTGGTTTTTAACACTTTAAAGAGGTCCTTTCCAGTAAGTTGGCCCAATATGTTGTTTGATTTCTTGATTGTTGCTCCTATGGATATAGAATTAGAGTCAGATAAGTACCAACCATTTGGTCACCGGTTAATGACAGAACTGGATGACAAGTGCTGGTCTTTAAATTTCCAAAATCCATGCCATTTCCAGAAAAGAAGGAACAAATTGTTTTCTAAAATAGGGACCAGAATATGGCTATGGATATAGAGACTGGGTGAAAAAGAGTTGTTGAAAGGTTAGAATTAAGATTGTGAATCAACTTGGCAGGGCCATGATTCCCAATGGTTTGGCAGTTGTGATGTAGTCATCCCTCATAATGAGCTGATATAATGTAATCACTTCCATGATGAGATTTCCTATTAGCAGCCAATCAACTGAAAGTGTGTTTTTTTGGGAGTGTGGCCTGCTTTCCATACATATGGACATTCTGGAAAAAAAACTCTCTGGCTTTTAGCATAATCTAGATCCTGCATCTGGCTTATCATCATCTGACCTCTGATTCTTTGAACTTGAACCAGTGGCCTACTGTATTGCCTGTCAAACTTGGGACTGTTGCCTTCACAGCCATCTTGCCTGCTGCTCTTGGATTCATCAGTCTCTGCAGCCAGAAGCATGCGATGTTGCCTGCTGATCTTGGGTTCATCAGCCCCTGCTGCTATGTGAGTCAGAAGAAGCCTCCAGCCTGACATTTGACTCATGGACTTGGCACTTGCCAGACTCTACAACTGTGTAAGCCATTTCCTTGAGATAAATCTCTCTCTCTTTCTCTAGCCTAAGAATAATAGGATGCTTTTTAGGAGTGGGATTTCTGTGGAGAAGATTAGCAGATGATACACTTGAAAGGGAAGAAAATAGCCATGGGTAAAAACCTCACAAAATTCTAATAGATCCTATCCTCAAGAGAATAGATTTTGTAGGTTTTTTTGTAGTTCAGTATACTTTAAGATGCAGAGCCATACTGTTCATATTTTACCAAAAGGGTACCTTTGTATAATCTGCATTCTTTAATATAATTAATGTTGTCTTCTGTGGTTAAGTTGATTCTGACTCAGAAAGATCCCATGTACTATAGTGTAGAACTGCTCCATAGGGTTTTCTTGAATGTAATATTTACAGAAGCAGATTACCAAGCCTTTTCTTCCATGCTGCCACTGAATGGGTTTGAACTGTCAACCTTTCAGTTACCAGCCAAGTGCCAATTGTTTGCACCACCCAGGGACTAGCATACCAAGTGTACTGGACATTCTACTTCTGTTATGCCACTGTATATATATAAATATAAATATAAAATAAATATAAATATATGTATTCCCACTGGCGTGGAGTCAGTTCTGCAGATAGAGTAGAACTCATAGTGACCTATATAGGCTTTCCAAAACTGTACATCTTTATGGATGCAGACTGCCTCATCTTTCTCCATGGAGCAACTGGTGGGTTCAAACCACCGACCTTTTGGTTAGCAGTCAAGTGCTTTAACCACTGTGTCACCAGGGCTCCTATAGATGTATATAAGCACATGTTTGCATGTATGTATGTGTGTACCTATATATGTGTGTAAACATACACACATATCCTATGGGCTGTTCTACTCTGTCCTATGGCATGGCTCTGAATCAGAATGGACTCAACAGTACACACTGATATATACATGAGTCCTGGTTACATTTCTTCTCCTTCTCTTTGGACCACTATTAGCCCCAAAATAGTGACCTCAGGAGCTTGGCAACTTTGAAGTTAAAGTGAAGAGACCTTTTCATAGAGAAGAAGCAATTTGCATGCATGAGATAAAAAAAGGTGTCCATTAGGTGTGTTACAGGTTTACTTTAAGCCATTTAACTTATGCTCCAAACTAAATACAATTTAATGTCAGTTCCGTAACAAATTACAAGGAACAGCTTTACTTCTATGCTTAAAAGTCATCATATATTCACCTGCTTACAATCTGGATATCAGAATTTAAGTAATTATTGAAATGTATGAATTTTCCCTTAGTATACTCATTGCAAAGCCAAAATACAATTTTTACTGGAGCCTCAGATGTGACTTTTTAAAAATTTCATTTCAAAGCCACTACAATTTTCACTTAAAAAATATCTGTAATTTGAGAAAAGTGGTCAAAGGATGAAATCCAAATAGATTTTCAGTGAAATTTTGTTTTTGCACATGCCCATGGAATACTTAGCAGACATCTAAGGAATTGTCTGTCCAGCATTCTTTTTCTAGGATTGTCTCCCTCATCCCCATGGTTGCCATGGGATCTACTGTTAGTGCCAAGTGACTGATCCAGTAGTGGGTGCCGGAATCAAGCTAGGTCAATAGACTCCCTCCCCAGTAGTTTTTGAATTTGGACCTAAAAATATACTTAGCCTCTCAAGTGGATGAGGCTATAGGATATAAAACTTGTTATTTGTTGCCATGTTTTCCACTGTCTCCAGACTTACAAAAGTGGAGGAGACAGTCTGTCAATATCCAGAGGAGCAGAGATGTGAAGTGGAGGGAGTCTGAGGGCATCTCAATTCTGATGTCAGGTCTCAGAAGTAGGTTGGGATCCTAATAACAAACTTGCATTTACAAGCTAATTTGAGGTGGTTTCTACTACTTCCAACCAACCAAAGACTATCTGATAATGACAAAAGGATTTGTTCCTTCCAGGCAAGTCATCACAGCCTTGTAAACTGAGGGAAAGTTTAGTTGGATAGAAGGAAAACAAGTTTGGGACAAGGAAAAATTTGCATTGCAATTGACTGTGCAGTTCCATTTCTGGGAATTAATATCAAGGAAATATTCATCAGCTGACTAGTATGCAAAAGATATGAATATAAACATATAACATAAATATAAGCAAAAAATATATTGATATGCACACACAGAGAAGATCATAAGAATGTTGTTTATGATTGTGAAAAATTATGAACAACCTACTTATCCACTAGAAAGATAAAATCCACTGCCATTGAGTAGATTCCGACTCATAGAGATCCTATGAAATGAAGTGGAACTGCCCCATAGGGTTTCTAATGTTGTAAATCTTTATGGAAACAGACTGCCTCAACTATCTCCCGCAGAGTGGCTAATGGGTTTGAACTACTACCCTTCTGTTAGCAACTGAATGTTGTAACCACTGCACCTCCATAACTCCTTAACAGAAAAGATATTGGTTAAATAGATGGAAAAAAAAAAATCAAGAAACCAAATTCACTGACATCAAGTCGATTCGACTCCTAGCAACCCCTCCTTTGGTTTCCGAGGCAATATCTCTGCAGAAGTAGATTGCCCAATCTTCCTTCAGAGGATAGGCCTATATTATACAATCTTTCAAAATTATGTTATATATATTTACCTGTTAAAATGGAAGGATATTTACAATATACTGTTAAAAGGAAAGAAGAAGTTTTGTTGAGAATAAAAATGGTAAAGAAAACATTGTGGTTGGGGATGATAATCAGGACTGTGAAATTAAATGTGCGTGAACTTTTGAAGGTAAATCACAACTGCTTTGTAAATTTGCACCTCCTCCAAAAAAAAAAGGTAAAGAAAACAAAAGCAAACAAAAGATATAATCAAAATGTCAGTAGTGCTCTTGTGATTGTAAGCATTCTTCATGGTTTTATGACTTTCTGAACCTTAATTTCTTGCAATGATCATATATTATGCTTATAAATATAAAACACAATAACAAAAACCCACTGCTGTTGAGTCAGTTCTGACTAATGGCAACCCCATATGCTGCAGGGTAGAATGGCTCTGCAGTTTTTTTTTTTTTTTAATGTAATCTTTACTGAAGCAGATTGCCAGGCCTTTCCTCTGCAGAACCATTGTGTGGATTCCAATCACCAACCTTTTGCCAATTCTGACACCAACCATCTCTCCAATGACACTCACCACTTCTCTGCTGGGTTTGATAATTTGTTGCAATGGCCACACAAAACTTACAGACAAGAACAACTATTTAGGTCATCTAGAAACACTTACAATAATAATATGAAACAATAAAGCTACAACAATTCTGATATGAATTTAAAAGTCATCTCTTGATCTTTGTACAATATTTCTTCCATGAATATGATCTGTTGATCCTTCTTCACAGATTTCTTCTCAAGGAGAAGACTGCTAGCCTCCCAGGTAAGAATGGTGTCCATTTGGATCAACTCACAGAAATAAAACAAGATGGCAGTGGGAAAATCAAACAGGGAAAGGTAGAATTTGAGGGAAAGCTGTTTCCAACACTTATGAGCTCCACCACCTAGGACACTTACTCCTTATCTCTGCAGCCAAGTGTTCTCTTCTTTCTGCTTTAGTAGAAGAGCACTCATACCTGTGTTGGAACTTGAACTCAAAATGAGCATTTCTGACCCATGAGTCAGCCCTTCTGGCAAACTGTTAAATAGAATGCTGATTTAACTAGAATACAAAGTGCCAAATACAAAGTTTTGGCTTATAGCTGTTAGGGACTGTGAAGCTACTGAGATTTTTACCCTACTTTACAAGCTAACAAAATTGCCTGCAATAGTTTCATGAATGCTGGCAAAAGACAAGAGACTCTTGGGTCAGGGACAAAGAAAAGTTTGTTTCTCATGGTAATACCAGTATTCAGAGTATCTTTTTTTTTTTTTTTTCCTTTTGCTGGTTCCTTATGCCCCAATTCCCACAGGATAATATGAAGAGCTACCACCTGTCCATCAGTTTGCCATACTTCAGTGGCTTGCATGTTGCTATAACTTAGGAAGCTATGCTGCTGGTATTTGAAATACCAGCAGGGTTACCTATGGTGGACAGGTTCCAGCAGAGCTTCCAGACTAAGATAGTCTAGGAAGAAAGGCCTGATGATCTACTTCTAAAACTCAGCCAATGAAAATCCTATGATCACAACAGAAAATTGTCTGATACAGTGCTAGAAAACAAGCCCCCTAGGTTGGAAGGCATTCAAAACAACAGTGACTGTTAAACCATAGACTGAAGTATCCAACAATCATGATGATGACACAGGATTAGACAACGTTTCATTCTGCTACACATAAAGCTGCCATGAGTCAGAGCCAACTCAAGCAGCTAATAACAACAATATGAAGAGGGTCACATGGGGGCACATAGTTGGTGGCATTGCAGAAGATGAGCCCCAAATGGAGAACCTGAGTCTCTTCTAATAGGCTGCCAAGAGACCAGCCCTTTTCCAGGGAGAGAGACATTCTCATCTATGTACTAGACAAATCCGCTCTTTGCTTTGGAGTGAGACACTGCAAAAAGGGCATATAGGCAGCATCTTCTGACTTCCTCTATCATCTTAAGGGGGAAATAGAGTCACTATCAACAACCCAAGGCTTATTCCTATGAGGCCAGATGTGCCCCCACCCTCCAACCTTTTGCCAATTCTGACACCAACCATCTCTCCCATGGCACTCCCCACTTCTCTGCTGGGTTTGATAATTTGTTGCAATGGCCACACAAAACTTACAGACAATACTTGCTACTATGTTTTTTTTTTTTTTTTTTTTTTTTTTTAGGAGCTCTGGTAGCGTAGTGCCTAAGGCACTTGACTGCTAACCAGAAGGCTGGTGGTTCAAACCCACCAGCCACTCCTCGGAAGGAAGGTTGGGCAATCTACTTCCGTAGTGATACTGCCTCGGAAACCCAAGGAGGGGTCACTATGAGTCGGGTCCGACTCAAAGGCATATAACAACAACAACAACAACAGGCTACAACTCAGGAAGACTCTCAGGATATAATTTTTCCATCAGGGCAGTCTCCCCTCTGCTATACCTTCAGGCGTGCCTCTCTGGCCTTGGCCTTTCGATGTCCTGCTCGGAGAAGTGTTACAAAGCTCTTTTAGCTCCACCAATATGTACACCTAAGTGCATTCCACTCCACCAGCAAGACTGCTGCCCAAGAGCACTCAGCTTTCTTGCTCCATGGGCTGGTAAAGCTGCCACACTGTCTAGTGCCTCTTGGTTCCACTGCTGCCATCTCTCAGTCAGGGCATCTCTTCTGGGGTGTCTCCACCGGGGAGTCTCTGCTGAGGAGGTCCAGGGCAAGGATCTTGTGTCTGAGGACGTGCTCCACTTCACCTCCAGCTCTTCTCTCTTGATGGCAGTGAGGTCCCATCCTCTGCCTCTAGGAAGTTTCATTTTAAGCCCAACAGCATGGCAAAACTAACCAATCCTCACATTAGATTTCTACACACCTTATTTGCATGGTCCCACCTAGTAATCTGGTGGGAATTACAAAGACTATGGCTCGAAAAGCCATACCAAGTAATTCACTACACCACAGACACCATCTTCTAAGACTGTTCACTATACAAATATCCTTGAAAAGATAGTCTGCAACAAAATCTATCAGTGCTTTTACTTTCACGATGTATAAGAAATGTGGGAGAGCGTGGAGAACTGGCTCCTGCCTGCTCACTTTGTACTTTTGTCACATACAAGACAAGGGCAGGCCAAAGACCTGGAATTCTACCAAGTTTGTCTATTTCTTTATGAGTTAGTGAAGTTATCAAAGACAGCTAAGGGACTGTTAACTTTTCTAGCTAAAGGAGAAAGATGGTTTCCTCCTGAGTCTCCAGTAGGTCAATTTTATGAATTTGCTCCCTAAGAAGAAATGCCTAGTAGCAGTTTTTGTTGTTGTTGTCATGTGCCGTCAAGTCGGACCCGACTCATAGCGACCCCTCCTTGGGTTTCTGAGGCAGTATCACTACGGAGGTAGATTGCCCCATCTTCCTTCCGAGGAGTGGCTGGTGGGTTTGAACCACCAGCCTTCTGGTTAGCAGTCAAGTGCCTTAGCCACTATGCTACCAGAGCTCCCTAGTAGCAGTTAGTGAAGCTAAAATTTAGAATGTCCAAAGGAGATACCACTCAAGTTCTCTAAACAAAAACAAACCAACAAAAGCATACAACCTTATGATTTAAATGTCCAGAATATTTACCGAAATGTGAAGATATTTTAAAAATCTAAAAATAAACACAAAGTGGATGTTGATTGAGAGGGGGCTAGGGAAACTTCAGGGGCAATGGAAATGTTCTATATCATGACAGGGGTGTGAGTTGCACAGGCATGTCATTTGTCAAAACTCATATAACTCTACACTTAAGATCTGTGCTTTTGACTATATGTGAACTATACATGAATTTAAAACAAAACAAAACATAGTCAACTCTCACTTACTCAATGGCCCATGAACTTACCCTGGGTAATCTGGATACCTTATTTCACGTACATATTTTTTTTCTTCTAGGTTCCATTTACTTATTATCTACCTTTCTGCCATATATTAGCATTCATTAATATCTCTCCTGGACAGAATGCAATGGCAGCTAATGAAGGAGAAACTCAACTTAATTTAAAAAAGATTGCTAGTTAAAGAACCCAGCTTTGCACATTTCCTCACTTCCAACAGCTGCTCACTATATGTTTTCTGAAATGAATGAGTGAAAAATAAGTGCAATGAAAGTCAAAAGCAAAATTGGTGGATGGGGTTAAATGTAGGATTATAAAACTGTGGGCCAGGAGTGTTTTGCATTTATTAATATAGTTTCATTACCTAATACATTTTAAAGTCATTTTATTGATTAATAGATAGACAGACAGTTAGATAGATAGATAGAAAGACAGATAAAGTTGTAGTTGAGTTGACTCCAACTCATGGTGATCTTATGTACAATAGATCTAAACATTGACCAATCCTGCATCATCTTTCTGATCATCAGCATGTTCGAATCCATTATTGCAGCTGTTTTATCAATCCATCTCACCGAGGGTCTCCCTTGCCCTTGCTGTCCTCTACTGACCAAATATAATGACCTCTTCCAGCAATTGATCCCTCTTGATGTGCGAAAAGCAAGCAAGTCTAACAACATTCTGTAGTTATCCATACGGTTTTGGCTAATTTTCAGAAGTAGATCACCAGACCTTTTTTCCAAGTCTATCTTGTCTGAAAGCTCCCCTGAAACCTATCCACTGTAGGTGATCATGCTGGTATTTGAAATACTGGTGGAATTGCTTCCATTGTCACAGTAACACAAAAGCCATCATAGCATGACACTGACAGACAGGTGGTAGAAAGCTATTTTATGGAAAACCAATACTAGAGGTAAATCAATAGAACCTCCAATCAAGTGAAATGTTGTTCTTAAATAATAATGAAGGATTTTCCTCCTTACCTTTGATAAACTAAAAAACTAAGTTCACTGCCATCAAGTCAGATCTGACTCACAGCAACCCCTCATTGGGTTTCTGAGGTGGTATCACTATGGAAGTAGATTACCCTATCTTCATTCTGAGGAGTGGCTGGTGGACTTGAACGACCAGCCTTCTGGTTAGCAGTCAAATGCCTTCACTTCTATCATTGGGAGTGGGCAGGTGGAAAAACTGATTAGCAAAAAACAGCGATAATAGACTCTGAAGTTCTAGGTCAGAATTATAATAGTTAAAGAAGCATTTGGGAAATCCATTCTTAAGATGATGAGGTAAGCAGCTAGCACATTCTCTCTCCTTTGTTCTTATTCTAGAGTCTAGTGATAACAGGGCTATATCCTGAATATATCTCTAATATAGGTGTTAGGGAAGGAGAAAATTATTTAGGAGAAACACGGTAACTGAAATGTCCCTAGACTTCCAGAGTTTCTAGTTTCAAAACATGTCATGTTAAATTTTGCTAACTGAATATTCTGACCTGCTTAAGCAGGAATTCCAGAGTTTACAGGGTTATTATCAACATCTTCCTGGGAGTCCAGTCAAGTACCAGCCTGTCTGCAATGGTCCGTTCCAGGATCTGCATTGACTTTGACTCATAAAAACCACACATGGGGTCACTGCCATCCTCATTAGATGACTTCATCATATGGCTGATGTCATAGTCAAGGTTTTGGTCTCTATAGACCCTAATCTTTGAGCAGCCAGAGCAATATTGGGGTTATGCAAATGTGGTGAGAATAGTTTCTTCCCAACTTCTGTCTGTTTCATGCCCAAAGAACAGAGTCTTTAATGAAAATAGCACATTCAGTCTCTATTAGATCTCCTATTCAAGTCCTCAAACTAGTCCAAAAATAGGGGTATGGGACAAATGTCATGCTTTTCTCATTACTTTTATTTATATTTATATAGATAAGTAGATATGTATGGGTATACGTTCATATCAGGACCTCCATTTGCTGATGTTGCACGACTCAAAATGAGAAGAAACAGCTACAAACATCCATTAATAATCAGAAAATGGAATATATGAAGTACAAATCTAAGATAATTGGAAATTGCCAAAAATGAAATGGAACGCATAAAGATCAATATCCTAGACATTAGACATTAGGATATTGATATCAAAATGGTTTTGGCCATTTTGAATCAGACAACCATATAATCTACTATGCCGAGAATGAAAAATTGAAGAGGAATGGTGTGGCATTCATCATCAAAGAATGTTTCAAGATCTATCCTGAAATATAACACTGTCAGTGATAGGATAATATCTATATGCCTACAAGGAAGACAGTTAATACTACCATTACTCAAATTTACACAGCAAACACCAAAGCCAAAGATTAAGAAGTTGAAGATTTTTTACCAACTTCTGCAGTCTGAAATTGACCAAACATACAATCAAGATGTGTTAATTAACACTGATGATTGGAATGCAAAAGTTGGAAACAAAAAAGTATCACCAGTAGTTAAAAAATATGGCCTTGGTCATAGAAATAACACTGGAGAACACATGATTGAATTTTGCAAAACCAATGATTTATTCACTGAGAATACCTTTTTTCAACAACACAAATGGCAAATATACATGTGGTCTTCACCAGATGGAGTACACAGGAATCAGATTGACATCTGTGGCAAAAGGCAACAAAGACAAACCAAAAATTCACTGTCGTTGAGTCGTTTCTGACTTACAGTGACCCCTCCTTGGGTTTCTGAGGTGGTATCTCTATGGAAGTAGATTGCCCAGTCTTCCTTCCAGTCAAATGTTGTAAGCACTACGCCACCAGATGGAGAAGCTCAATATCTTCAGCCAAAACAAGGCCAAGAGATGAATGTGGAACAGACCATCAACTGCTCATATTCAAGTTCAAGTTCAAGTTGAGGACAATTAAAAGAAGTCCACAAGAGCCAAAATATAACCTCGTATATCTTCCCCGAATTTTGAGACAATCTAAAGAATAAATTTGATACATTAAACACCAATGACCAAAAACCAGAAGAACTGTGGATGACATCAAGAATATCATCCATCAAAAAAGCAAAAGATCATTAAAAAGACAGGAAAGGAAGAAAAGACCACAATTGATGTTAGAAGAGACTGAAACTTGCCCTTGAGCAGAGAGTAACTAAAGCAAATGGAGGAAATTACTAGATAAAGGAGCTGAGCAGAGATTTCAAAGAACAGCTCGAGAAGACAAAGTCAATCATTCTAATGAAATGTGCAAAGACCTGGAGTTGGAAAATCAAAAGGGAAGAACATGCTGGGCATTTCTCAAGCTGAAAGAGCTGAGGAAAAGATTTAAGCCTTAAGTTGCAATATTGAAAGATTCTATGGGCAATATATTAAATGATGCAGGAAACATCAAAAGAAGATGGAAGGAATACACAGAATCACTGTAGCAAAAAGAATTGGTTGATGTTCACCCATTTCAGGAGGTGGCATATGTTCAAGAACCAATGGTATTGAAGGAAGAAGTTGAAGCTGCACTGAGGGAAGTGGCAAAAAACAAGGTTCCAGAAATTGATGGGATACCCATTGAGATGTTTCAACAAATGGATGCCGCATTGGAGGCACTCACTCAGCTATGCCAAGAGATTTGGAAGACAGCTACCTGGCCAACTGACTGCAAGATATCCATATCTATACCCATTCCAAAAAAAGGTGATCCCACTGAATGTGAAAATTATTGAACAATATCATTAATATCACATGTAAGTAAAATCTTACTGAAGATAATTAAAAAACAGTTGCAGCAGTATACTGACAGAGAACTTCCAGAAGTGCAAGCTGGATTCAGAAGAAGATGTGGGACAAGGGGTATCATCATTGATATCAGATGGATCTTGGCTGAAAGCAAAGAATGCCAGAAAGTTGTTTACTTGTGTTTTATTGACTATGCAAAAGCATTAGATTGTGTGGATCATAACAAATTATGGATAACATTGAGACGAATGGGAATTCCAGAACACTTCATTGTACTCGTGAGGACCTGTACATAGGCCAGGAGGCTGTCATTCAAACAGAACAAGGGGATATTGCATGGTTTAAGATCAGGAAGGGATTTTCAGAGTTGTATCCTTTCACCGCATCTATTCAATCTGTATGCTGAGAAAGTAATCGGAGAAGCTGGACTATATGAGGAAGAATTTGGCATCAGGATTGGGGGAAGACTCATTAACAACCTGCCATATGCAAGCGACACAACTTTGTTTGCTGAAAGTGAGGATGACTTGTAACACTTACCAATGAAGACTGAAGACTACAGTTGGCTGTAAGGATTGCACTTCAATATAAAGAAAACAAAAATCCTCACTACTGGGCCAATAAGCAGCATCACAATAAATGGGAAAAAAGATTGAAGTTGTCAAAGACTTCATATTACTTGGTTCTACAGTCAATGCCAAAGGAAACAGCAGTCAAGACATCAGAGAGTTTATTGCATTGGGCAAATCTGCTGCAAGAAACCTCTTTCAAGTGCTTAAGAGCAAAGATGTCTCCATGAAGACTAAGGTGCGCCTAACCCAAGCTATGGTATTTTCAATTAGCTCCTATGCATGTGAGAACTGGACAATGAATGAGGAAGACCAAAGAAGAGTCTATGCTTTTGAGTTGTGGTGTTGGTGAAGAAGGCTGAAAGTACCACAGACTGCTAAAAGAACTAACAAATCTGTCCTGGAAGAAGTACAGCCAGAATGATCCTTGGAAGCAAGAATGGCCAGACTTCATCTCACCTACTTAGGTCATGTTGTCAGAAGGGACCATTTCCTGGAGAAGGATATCATGCTTGGTAAAGTGGAGGGTCAGTGAAAAAGGGGAAGGCCCTCAACAAGATGAATTGGCACAGTGGCTGTAACAATGGGCTCAGGTATAGCAAGGATAGTGAGGCTGGCCAGGACTGCGCAGTATTTTATTCTGTTGTACATAGGATCATAAGGTCGCTGTGAGTCGGAGATGACTTGATGGCATCTAACAACAACCCCCC
>NW_006921599.1:9594440-9602897 GCF_000298275.1 Orycteropus afer afer
TATATATATATATATATATATATATATATATAATGGTATTATTGGACTGTGTGTTAGTTCAGGTGCTGGAACTTTCCCATGGTGCAATTAATTTATAAAGCCCAGGCATTCTGTCAATTCTTCTTGAGCAGTGACACCAGGAAATTGACAGCCAGGTGGATGTTGTACATGAGTTCATTTTCTGTCATCTTCATAAGGTCAATAGTCATGGTCTAATCCAGCACCTTCTTCATCAGGAATTTGTTCATGGACTTCACTTCACTGACTTTGACAACCACATTCTCTGTGGGTTCAATAGGCAAAGGAATTAGCCAGTGTTATTCAGGCCTGGAACCAGGATTCACAGAATCGCCTTCATCAAGACTGAGAAGCCAAAAAGGCATCATATTTTTGGGTGAGCTTCTTGTGTAGCTTCTTATTCTTGTTGAGTTTCTTCAGTACGTTGATGTCTATGTAGGGGATTTCATTGTGGATTCATCATAGTGCTTCTGATCCCCATGGACAGAGAACTTGGTTCAGGGGAGGGGGAGGAGGAGGGTACTCTTAAACCTGATGATGCCTAAAGTTCTTCAAGCTGATCTGCAGCTCTATTGTTTGCACAAACTTCCAACACTTGTACTGGTTCCTTTGCAGGAGTTCATGTACTACCTCATAGAGGGTATTGTATCCCAAGACTTTGCTGCTCATGGTTCCTTGTTAACTGCCACAAAGTCATCCCCTGACTCATGGTGATCCCATGTACAATGAAATGAAATGCTGTCCAGTCTGGCATCATCCCCATGATTGGTTGGGAATCAGGCTGTTGTCATCCATACAGTTTAAATTGGTTGATTTTCAGAAGCAGATCATCAGGACTTTCTTCCTAGTAAGTCTTAGTCTGGAATCTTAGTCTGGAAGCTCTGCTGAAACCTCTTCAGCATCATAGCAACACTCAAGACTCCACTGGAAGACGGTGGTGGCTGTACATACATGAGATGCACTGACCAGGAATTGAACCCTGGTCTTCTGCATGGAATTTGAGAATTTTATCACTGAACCAAAAACTTCTAGGTTCCTTACTCCACAGTAACTAGAAAAGAGCTCTCATCATCTTTGTATCACACAATTCACGTAACCACACAAAAACTCCTTCTTCTTCTTTCTGTCTCTCCCTCCTTCATCAAGACGCTCAACATATCCATCATGCAAACAAATTCCCAGAAGATTCCCAGCTGAGCAATTCAGCAAATGTTGTTGTTGGTGGTGGGTGACTGTCAAGTTGATTCCAACTCAGAGCAACCCATGTGACAGAGTAGAACCTCCCAATGGGATTCTCAAGACTTCAATGTATATGGAAGGAGATTGCTAGATATTTTCTTCCACAGAGCTGCTATGTGGGTTCAAATTGCCAACTTTTCTGTCAGCAGCAAAGTGCTTAACTGTTGCACACCCTTAATTCAGCAAATAACCAAACTAAATCCCAGATGAACACAACTAGGCCTCCTGCAGCACAAAAACATGTCCCAAGAGCAGAACAGGAGAGAGCTGCTGGCTCTCATTCAAGAAAATGGTCTTCTGACTTGCTCTGTTTAAAGAAAAATAAATAGAGCATAATATCCCAGAGCCTTGAATGCTGCTTCTTTCTGGAAGTTCTCCTAAAACATTCCAAATTATAATTTGTTGAAAGTCAAAAGGCCTTGCTGTCATTTGAGCCTTACAAAAAAAACAAAAAGAAAAACTCAATCAAGTGGATTCTGACTTAAATCAACCCCTCCTTGAATTTCCAAGGCAGTATCTCTATGGAAGTAGATTGCTCAGTCTTCCTTCTGAGGAGTGGCTGGTGGGTTTGAACCACCAACCTTCTGGTTAACAGTCACATACTTTAGGCACTATGCCACCAGAGCTCCTAGGAGAGAGTATAATCACAAGGTCATGAGACCACACAGTGCCCATGCTCTGCTCCAAGCCCTATTCCTAGGTCCTTACATGAAGTATGTTCTCATAATTTGAGGCCCAGGCATGTTGAGTAAATGAATAAAGTTACACAATTAAAAAGTCCAGAACCAGCTTTGAACCCAGGAAATCTGAAATACAGCCTAAGGTATTAGTCATTTCATTATGGCACAAATGGTTTGCACTCAGCTGCTAACTTAAAGGTTGCTGGTTCAAACCCACCCAGAGATACCATGGAAGAAAAGGCTTAGATATCTGCTTCTGTTAAGATTATAGCCAAGAAAACTCTATGGAGCAATTCTACTTTGTAACATGTAGGGTCACCAAAAATCAGAATTGACTTGGTGGTAACTAATAAAAACAACTATCTTGTAGAAGAATCAGTGAAAGTTCAGTGGTAGAATTCCTACCTTCCTTGCAGGAGACCTGGGTTTGATTCCCAGTCAGTGCACCTTGGGTGTAGCTGTTACTTGTCTTTCAGTGAATACGTGCATGTTGCTATAATGCTGAACAGGTTTCAGTGATGCTTCCAGATTGAGACAAACTGAGAAGAAATGCCTGGTGATCTACTTCTGGAAATCCTGTGGATCACAATGATCTGACCAGCAAGTGATCATGAGGATGGTGCAGGACGAGGAGACCAACCCATGAAACAGCAGCAATACTACCTTGTAGACTCCTGGAAGAGACAAACTCTACAGAGTTTTCACACCCTGAGGCTCAGAGTGTGAAAGGGAGATACTTAAGCTCATAGTTACAAAGACTTGTCTAACTAACCCCCCCGCCCCCCACCAAAGATAGAAAAATCTCATATGGAAGTTTGGCTACGCAATCCTTGGAAAAATGAGACATTGACACTAGCAGAAGAATAATGACAAAGTTTAAGTCTGTCTAGTTCAATATCAAATTGAAAGTATAACAGGCAAGGAGAGCTGTTACATTGTAGGGATTATAATCAGTGTAGCAAAACAAAATGCATATGAACTGTTGAATGTAAAACAAATCTGCTGTGTAAAATTGCACCCAAATCACAATAAGAAGTTAAAAAAAGAAAAACGATAGCACACAACCAGACAAGTGTGCTTATTTTTATTTAAGGCTTGTGTGGTTTTGGCTCATAAAAGAAGTAGGAAGCACAAAAGCTTTTCTCAAACTCCTGAGAATACCTATGCCCAGAGAACAGTGACTAAGGACATCACAGTACTTATACACATATCTGTATTGCAGCAATGCACATTTATCTTTTTCTAGTGGCACCACCACTGAGGGAAGCTCACTAGTGACTGGGACTAGGGAAAAGAGAAAGAGTGAGAGGGGAAGGAATGTGAGGTAGCAATACCTAAAGGTTTTTACTTGTACAAGCACTTTTTTCCAAGTAAAGAAGTCAAAAGAATGTTTACAAAATTAATTTGTCCTCCCTTTTCAGCAATATTCTTCAGTTTTAAGAAGGCAAAAGATATTTCAAGAGAAGGAACATGTGCAAAGTCTCAGAGAAAGTTCACATTTGAAGGAAGATGAGGGCCTTGTGAGGTTGGTGGGAACTGGACAGATATGAATCTAAGAAGGTGTTAAGGCAGCTAAATTTGTATATGCATTTGAGGTGTTGGAAAATTTGGTCTTGGAGATAGAAATAATGCTGGAGATCGCATGATAGAATTTTACAAGACCAATGACTTATGCATTGGAACAACACAAACAGCAGCTATACACATGGACTTCACCAGATGGAGTACACAGGAATCAGATTGATTAAATCTGTGGCAAGAAGTGATGGAGAAGCTTAATATCTTTAGCCAAAACAAGGCCAGGAGATGATTGTGGAACAGACCATCAACTGCTCACTTGCAAGTTCAAGTTGAAGTTGAAAACAATTAAAACAAGTCCATGAGAGCCAAAATATGACCTTGATTATATCCTTCCTGAATTTAGAGACCATTTAAAGAATACATTTGACGCATTGAACACCAATGACCAAAAACCAGAGGAATTGTGAGATGACATCAAGAACACCATCTATGAAGAAAGCAGGAGGTCATGAAAAAGACAAGAAAGGAAGAAAAGACCAAAATGGATGTCAGA
This sequence comes from Orycteropus afer afer, assembly GCF_000298275.1. Taxonomy (NCBI): domain Eukaryota; kingdom Metazoa; phylum Chordata; class Mammalia; order Tubulidentata; family Orycteropodidae; genus Orycteropus; species Orycteropus afer. The sequence continues at coordinate 9,598,452 of NW_006921599.1, forward strand.
AGAGACTCTGAAACTTGCCCTTGAATGGAGAGTAGCTAAAGCAAATGGAAGAAGTGACAAGACTTATCTAAAAAACAAAAAAGATTTATCTAAAAAAAGAGCTAAACAGAAGCTTTCAAAGAGCAGCTTGAGAAGAAAAAGTCAATTATTATAATGGAATGTGCAAAGACATGGAGTTGGATAGCCAAAAGGGAAGAACACACTAGGCATTTCTCAAGCTGAAAGAACTGCAAACGGAATTTAAGCTTCTAATCGCAATATTGCACAATTGTATGGGCAATATATTGAATGACACAGCAAACATCAAAAGAAGATGGAAGGAATACACAGAGTCACTGTAGCAAAAAGAATTGGTTAATGTTCATCCATTTCAGGAGGTGGCATATGATCAAGAACCAATGGTCTTGAAGGAAGAAGTTGAAGCTGTACTGAGGGAAGTGGTGAAAAACAAGGCTCAAAAAATTGATGGCATACCCACTGAAATGTTTCAACAAATGGATGCCACACTACAGGTACTCACTCGGCTATGCCAAGAGATTTGGAAGACAACTGCCTGGCCAACTGACTGGAAAAGATCTGTATTTGTACCCATTCTCAAGAAAGGTGATCCCACTGAATGTGGAAATTATCGAACAATATCATTAATATCACATGCAAGTAAAATCTTACTAAAGATAATTCAAAATTGGTTGCAGCAGTATATTGACAGAGAACTTCCAGAAATGCAAGCTGGATTCAGAAGAGGACGTGGAACAAGGGATATCATAGCTGCTGTCAGATGGAGCTTGGCTCAAGGCAAAGAATACCAGACAGATGTTTACTTGTGTTTTATTGACTATGCAAAAACATTCAATTGTGTGGATCATTACAAATTATAGATAACATTGAGAAGAATGGGAATTCCAGAACACTTAATTGTGCTCATGAGTAACCTATACATAGACCAGGAGGGTGTCATTCAGACAGAACAGGGGACACTGCATGTTTTAAAATCAAGAAGGGAGTGTATCAGGGTTGTATCCTTTCACCATAGGTATTCAATCTGTATGCTGAGCAAATAACCTGAGAAGTTGGACTATATGCAGAAGAACATGGCATCAGGATTGGAGAAAGACTCATTAACAACCTGCATTATACAGATGACACAACTTTCCTCACTGAAAATGAGGATGACTTGAAACACTTACTGATGAAGATTGAAGAATACAGTCTGCAGTATGAATTACATTTCAATATAAAGAAAACAAAAGTCCTCACAATGGGACCAATAAGCAGCATCACGATGAGTGAAGAAAAGATTGAAGTTGTCAAAAATTTCATATGACTTGGTTCTACAATCGATACCGATGGAAGCAACACAAGATATCAGATGTGATATAGCATTGGGCAAATCTCCTATAAAGGGCCTCTTTCAAGTGCTGAAGAGCAAAGATGTTTCCTTGAAGACTAAGGTGTGCTTGACACAAGTCATGGTATTTTCAGTCACCTTATATGCATGTGAGAGCTGGACAATGAAAAAGGAAGACCGAAGAAGAGTTGATGTTTCTGAGTTGTGGTGTTGGTGAAGAATGCTGAAAATACCATGGACTGCTAAAAGATCTAACAAATCTATCCTGGAAGAAGTGCAGCCAGAATGCTCCTTGTGAGCGATAATAGCTAGGCTTCATCTCACCTACTTTGGTCATGTTGTCAGAAGAGACCATTCCCTGGAGAAGGATGTCATGGTTGGTAAGGTGGAGGGTCAATGAAAGAGGGGAAGGCCCTCAACGAGATGGATTGACACAGTGGCTGCAATGATGCACTCAGGTATAGCAAAGATGATGGGCTGGCACAGGACCAGGCAGTGTTTCATTCTGATGTACGTGAGGTCCCTATGAGTCAGAGATGACTTGATGGCACCTAACAACTAGCAACAACATTGAAGTGTATAAGCCACTTTGAGGGTAAGAAATAGATTTTCTGGACTACGTTTTCATTAAATTATAGGTATTTATGTAATAGAATTTCCTCTATCTCAGTTACATTGTAGTCATAAGCAGTGTCTTACAGTCAATGTTTATAATTAATTAAGTAGGCACACACTACACCGAGTAGTGAAGGTCTTTCCTTAGAAGGTTCTAGGCTTTTGTGAAGTTGATTTTTCCTCAGAATCCTAGGAATCCTGAGGTGAAACAAGTACATTGGCCAATAATAGGTCCTATTTTATTCAGAACTGCCAAGCAAGGCATGCCATTCCCGAGGCAATTCTTTACATTAACACCCCAAATACCTTGGCCTATATTAATTGATCAGCTCTCCTCTCTCACACACCAAAACTATTCCAATTCCTCTCACTTGAGACAACCAAGGAAGGCAGAGAGCTGCCTTCTTTTTTATGTTTTCTAATTAAAACTAACCATTAGGGAGCAGAAGGAAGCTGGAAAGAGGCCACGGAACTCTCCAAGTTAGAAAAGGACTCCATTGAGGTGACAACAGGAAACTGAGGAGATGTAAGACTGAGGGGCCTTTGTGTGGACTGTGTTTCTGTCTTGCTTTAATGAATATGGCTTATTTTAATGGGAAAGTGGGAAGAAGGAAGAGGCCCTTGGCTCTCTAGAACCAACCTTCATGCTTAAAATAGGCTTAGCACACCCTGGCAGAAAAATACCCGACCAAGGGATGACATGTTTTTAGTTGCCCCTTGGCCAAAGTGAGCAAGCTTCACCATTACTCAGCCTACTGTAGCATCATCCCTGCACCCTTCTTCTCAAACAAACAGAAATGCATCCCTAGCCTATCGAAGGCTCAAGAAGGCGAAGCTCCCTTTGCAAGTCACATCCTTTAGCCCTTTCCTCCTGCCTTTCTCTATCCTTCTCACTAAAGCCTAGGATGGTGGCCTGGTAGACAGTTTTATTACTTTATAATCACATTGTCTTTAGGCTTGAAATAGCTTATGGAACTCACTCACAGGGCAGTAGCCTGAAGTAGCTAAGGCATTGGGAATAATTGGGCCAGGTGCCCCAAATTCTGTGGACTCTTTTGTGGGTTTTCTCACTCTCTCCCAGCAAGTCCTGTGTCTCAGGGATGTACCAAGTCCTTAATGTTCATGTATTTGAAAGGCACAGATGAATGCTGCTTCTCTGGAGCAGCCTAATTAGAGAGAATTGTGATTTGGAGGTAAGGGATAAGCCTAATAAGTAAAGAGGGTCAATGCAGAGGGGGGCAGGGGACAGACAAGGAGACTAAGGGCTCTTTTTTATGAAAATGTGGGCTTCCTCAAAGTCATTCCTCTTCAGCTGCTTCCTCACAGATGGGCCCTATAATTGAATTTCCTTGCAGGCCTGGAGGAGTGAGTCATTTCAGGTCAGGAGAGCAATTGAGCTGAATCTTATGGCTTTAGTTTCTTTATTTTGTGAGCTGAGGGCAGGTGGGGTGGCTGTCAGCCTTGGGGTCTTCATCCTATGCCTGCTACCCTCTTCTACCTTTCAATTCACCTGATTTTTTTTTCCTTTTGCAATTTTCCTCTTGGGATACTTTAGTATTTCCTGGTCTAAGTTTTCAGGAGGGCATAGGGTTGGCTTGGAGGAAAACAAATTAGAAAGGAAGGGGCTTGTTTGTGATTAACTAGACCTTTACTGAGTATCTGTTATTTGCCTAAGTCAGCGCTCTGCTCAAGGAGCTTTGGTGGTGTGGTGGTTAAGGCATATGGCTGCTAATCAAAAGGTCAGTGGTTCAAACCCACCGCCTGCTCCATGGAAGAAAGATGAGGCAGTCTGCTTCCATAAAGATTTACAGCCTTGGAAATCCAATGGAGTTCTCTATGATTTGAAATTGACTTGATGCCAATGAGTTTGGTTTGGTGCTCTACTAAGGAGCCCTCATGGCCCAGTGGTTAAAATGCTCTGCTGCTAATCAAAAGATCAGAGGTTCAAATCCACCAATCACTCTTTAGGAGAAAGATGTGTTAGTGGGAGAAAGATGTATCAGTTTGCTTCCATAAAGATTATAGCCTTGAAAATCCTAAGAGGCAGTTTAACTGTGTCCTATATATAGGGTCACTATAAGTCAGATTCAATTCAACATCTGTGGGTTTGGTTTGGGTTGGTGCTCTGCTCTGAGGGTGTAGTGAGATGTACAAATACATGTCTGCCCTTCTTTAAATTTATATGCAATCACAAAGAATGGGCTTAAAAAGAAAAGCAATAGCAAAACAAACAACAAATAAACTAAATCAGGTAAATTATAAAACTTCTAAATTGTTCTAAATTTGGATGAACTGATTGTAAATTCTTCAAGTCAACTGCAGTTCATAACAACCCCATGGCTGAACCATAGGGTTTTCAGTGGCTGATTTTTCAAAAGTAGATCACCAGGCCTTTCTTCCAAGGATCCTTGAATAGACTCAAATCACTAAGATTTCCACAAGCAACTGAATATGCTAATTGCTTGCACCATCCAAAACTTAAA
>NW_006921599.1:9603029-9613862 GCF_000298275.1 Orycteropus afer afer
ATATATATATATATATATATATACCTATATATATATACCAAACTCACTGCCATCAAGTTGATATGGGGTCATACCAACCCCCATAGGGTTTCCAAGGCTGTGAATGTTTATGGAAGCAGACTGCCTCATCTTTATTCCATGCAGCAGCTGATGAGTTCGAATCACTGACTTTTTAGTTAGCAGCCAGATGCCTTAACCACTACACCAGCATAGGACAGAGTGAAACTGCCTCATAGGGTTTCCAAGGCTGTAATCTTTATGATAGCAGACTGTCACATCTTTCTCCTGCAGAGCGGCTGCTGAGTTTGAATCACTGACCTTTCAGCCAGCACTTAACCGCTGAGCCACTAGGGCACCAGGGACTTAAAAATTCGAGAGGGAGTTCCAAATTGCTTATGATGATGGACTGAAATATATAGGTAATAAAAAACAGTGTGGCAGTTCCTCAAAAAGTTAAATATATGACCCAGCAATTCCATTCCTGGGTATCTATCTTCCCAAAAGACTTGAAATCATGGACTCAAACAGATATTTGTACAGCAATGCTTATTGCAGCATTATTCTTAAGAGCCAAAAGGTGGAACCAACCCAAGTGTCCATCAACAGATTAATGGTCAAACAAAATGTAGTATATCCATGCAATGTAGTATTATTTAGACATAAAGAGAACTGAAGTTCTGATAAATGCTGCAACATGGATGGTTCTTGAAAATATCATGCTTAGTGAAATATGTTGAACACAAAAGGACAAATACTATATATCATCCCACTTCATATGAAATATCTAAAATAGACAAATGTGTAGTGGCAAAATAGATTAGCAGTTTCCAGGGGCTGCAGAGTGGTGAGGAAAAGGGATGTAGATTATTGCTTAAAAGGTACTGAGTTTCTGTTTGGGGTGAAAAAGTTTTGGATAATGGTGATTGTTACACAGCATTACTGGTAAATATAATTAAAGTCACCGAATTTTACACTCAGAAATGGTTACAATTTAAATATATAGCAATCTATCTATCTATCTATCTATCTTTCTATCCAGCAATCTACTTCCATAGTGATACTGCCTCAGAAACCCAAGGAGGGGTTGTTATGAGTCGGATCTGACTCGACAGCCATGAGTTTGTTTTTTTATAGTTCTGGTGGCATAGTGTCTAAGTCATTTGATTGCTAATCAGAAGGCTGACAATTCAAACCTACCAGCCTTTCTTCAGAAGAAAGACTAGGCAATCTACTCTGTAGAGATACAGCCTTGGAAACCCAAGGAGGGGTTGCTTTGAGTCAGGACTGACTCAACGGCAGTGAGTTTGTTTTGTTTTTTTTTATATAGACAAATACTTTTATACTGGTTATTTGTCATCATGATTGCCATCATAATCATCATCTAATCCTTGAATAACTACAGTGAAGTACCTAATATTATCCAATTTAATAATAAAAGCCAGTTGCTGTTGAGTCAATTCCAACTCATGGCAACCCCATGTGTGTCAGACTAGAATTAAGCTTCATAGAACTTTCAATTGCTGAATTTTTGGAAGTAGATCTCCAGGTCATTTTAGAGGAATAAGTGAGTTACTCAGGGTCACACAGCTAGTGAGTCAGGGTGGTACTAAGATTCACACACCATTTCCTGGACAAAAATTAGGAAAACAGGGTCATGGTCAATATCTTCTCATACACTGCCTCAGGTAATTTAGGAATGCTTCCAATCCTCAAGACATGCCTCAGCAAAGGCTGGCTCTACTTCCCTACTGAGAACTCCCTGGAGGCCCTAGAGATGTCATCCCAACCACAGTACCATCAAGCAAGGACCTGGGTATATAGTGACCAGCAGGAAGATGAATAAGGCCCGCCAAACAGCATTCAAGTGATTCTTAACAAATAGGTCATATCCCAGACAATCCTCTGAAGTCAGCCTGTCTCATCAGTCCTTTTCCAAATAAAAGGTAACATCTAAGCATCTATTACACCACCTGATGTGCTAGGCACTTTACATTCATTATTTTAATAAATTCTTACACCAGCCCTTGAAAGTAAGAATGATTATTCTTGTTTTACACAATAGGAAATGGTGGCTCTGAGAGCAGTTGAGCTGCAACTCAAAAGCCAACTCTGACTCCGATGATTATGCTCTCTCCCTGACAACATTGAGTTGGATGCCTCCACCCCATGCCGAAGTCTTAGAGTTCAGATTCAATAAATATTTTTCAAAGATCAGTTTTCACCACCCATTGGTAGTCATATCTTGACTCCTTTATTTAAGGGGAAAAAAATCAGTGAATTTATTGGTTTATAGGAGTTATGTACATCAGCCACTCCTCAGAAGGAAGATGGAGCAATCTACTTCTGTAGTGATACTGCCTCGGAAATCCAAGGAGGGGTCGCTATCAGTCGGGTCCGACTTGATGGCACATAACAACAACAACAACAACATGTACATTAAAGAGAGATCTAGCATTACTGAGAGCACTGAGTTGGCTAAATTCTGGTGTGTGCTTCATGTAGCAGTCACCAAGGGGAGTAAGACATTCTCCTTGCCTTCCACCAAGGAGCCTAGGAATCACCAATGAAGAGCATCAACTCAGCCATTACATAGTAATGCTTGGAAACTGATCATTGATATAACCAGGGCCAGCCACTGTGCTAAGCATATCATGTGTGTAGTAAGATAATACATTAAAACAGTTTTCTCAACCTTTACATTATTAACAATTTGAGCCAATTAATTTTCTGTTAAGAAGCTCTGGTGGTGCAGCAGCTAAGTAAGGCTTCTAACTGAAAGATGGTGGTTTGAACCCATCCAGTGGCCCCAAAAGAGAGAGATCTGGTGATCAGCTATTATAAATATTATAGTCTACTTCCGCTCCCTCATATGAGGTCCCTATGAGTTGGAATTGACTCAGTGGCACCTAACAACCACAGCAATTCTTTGTTAGGGGGATAAAGGAAGAGTGGCCTTGTTGATGTTTAGCTGAATCCCTGGCCTATCCACTACATGCCAGGAGCATTCTCCTCCCATTTCTGACAAAATGTTCCCTGAAAGACAAAATTGCTCTCAGATGACAACTTTTGTTGTTGTTATTAATTTGTTTTAAATTTTATTGTGGTGAAATACGTGCAATGCAGCATTTGCCATTTCAACTGTTTTTAAACATACAATTCAGTGACATTAATTACATTCATGATATTGTGCTACCATCACTATTCATTTCCAAGAATTTTAATTACCCTAAACAGAAACTCAGTACCTCTTAAGCAATAGCCCCCCCCCCCCATTTCTTCCTCCTTCCCTGCCCTTGGTAACCACTGATGTACTTTCTGTCTCTATGTATTTACCTACCTGAATATTTTATATAAGTGAGATAATTCAATATTTGCCATTTTGTGACTGACATTTCACTCAGTTTAATGTTTTCAAGTTTCATCCATGTGGTAGCATGTATTGGAACTTCATTTCTCTTTATGGTTAAATAATAGTTCATTGCATGAATACACAACATCTTGTCTATCCATTCATCTATTGATGGACATTTGGGTTGTTTCCACCTTTTGCTAATGTGAATAATGATGCAATGAACATTTATGTACACGTATCTGTTTGAGTCTCTGCTTTCAAGTCTCTTGGGTATATACCCAAAGGTGGAATTGCAGGATTATATAGTAGTTCTATGTTTAACTGAGAACCAGTGGATTTTTATTTATTTATTTTTTATTGTGATTTGGGTGAAAATTTAGAGAGCAAATTCAGTTTCCATACAGCAGTTCACATACACTTTGTCTCATGACATTGACTACAGTTTACCCCAATGCAACAGCTCCCCTTCCACTTCCTCCCAATAGTTACCTCTTCCCTGTGTCCATCTGTTCTGGTTACCTAGTGCTGCTCTGACAAGAAATATACCACAAATGGGATGGCTTAAACAAACAGGAGTTTATTCTTACAATTTGGAGGCTTTAAGTCCAAAGTTCAAAGTGCCAGGCTCTAGGGGCTGCGTGAAAGCCCCTCAACCTTGGGGTCCAGCTCTGCCTCCTGGTCCTGGCCCACTGGAGCTAGAGGCATTTCTTCACTAAGACAGCTGCTGGCTGCCGAGGCTGAGAAGCCCCAAGGTTGACAAGTAAAAACGCACAGTCCCAATGTTACCAAACCACATGACAGGACATTAACTTAAGTCCATTGTAAGAAGTCCCAAGGTCAGCAGAGCATAGCAGGCTGCTGAGCAAGGACAAGGCTACATGTAGGGTCCAAGCATGCCATAGGCTAGAGACCATTCCCAAGACTTCTCCTTATATACAGGAAGCAGACCACATACTAAAGGCAGCTACTCAGTTGCTTGTGGTAGATCACACCATGGAGTTGATTGCCAGTCTCATCATGGGGAATACTACCACTAGATGCCCAGCCATTTAACCAGGCCCAGCCAAGTTGATACACAACATAACCACCACACCATCCCTCCATGCACTCCTGCCCCCTAAGCTGTCTCCTTGTGCATAAATAGCCCTTCTTTTTCCCATGATTGATATCTTCAAGGAGTGTATCTACCTCAAGTAAATGTTCAACTTGTATGCCTGTCTTTTGCTTGGCTGGAAGCCACAGGTGTGGGTTCAATTCCAGATCTGAAGGGCAGCTAGGGGCCATAGTCTCAGTGGTTTCACCAATCTCTATCAGACCAGCAAACCTCGTCCCCTTTTTTTGAGAACCACTGTTTTAAAGTATAAATTAGATATTGTAAATTGATGTACTGGGACCATTCGCCTCCAGTTCAGACTTATACAGAGTCTTCAGGCACCCCTTGACAGTTTTAATCCAGATCATCCCAGGCTGTTGTGCACCAGCTGCCTGGAGTTCTGGTAACAGGGTCACACTTGTAGGTTGACCCTCTATAGAGCCAACATATAGTGATATGAACTCTACTAATGAGGATCCAAAACTGAATTAATTGCCCAAAACTGGGCCTGGGTTTTCTGGGGTCAATTTCTTTGGTAACAGCTGCTAGGAGACATAAATCCCTAGGAGAAACTTTACAAATTCTGCCTGGCCACTAATTAATGTATAATCTTGGAAAGTGACTTAACCTCTCTAAACTCAAATTTCTTGTCTGTAAAATCATGATAACCATGCTTCTGTTTCATGAGTTCTGGTGGGTATGTAGGGGGAGGCAGGGATTAAACCAAATGCTAAGTATAAAGCTCCCAGTCCCGTGCCAGGCACATGCTGTTGTTGTTAGCTGCCATGGAATTACCCCAAATCATGGTGATAGCATGCACAAGAAAATGAAACACTGTCAGTCCGCGCCATCCTCATGATGAGTTGCAGATCAGACCTTGTGATCTTTAAGGTTTCACTGGCTGATTTTTGGAAATAGATCACCAGGCCTTTCTTCCTAGTTCATTTTAGTCTGGAAGCTCTGCTGAAACCTGTTCAGCATCATAACAACATGCAAAACTCCAGAGACAAGTGTGGCTGTGGATGAGGTGCATTGGCTGGGAAATGAACCCAGATCTCCTTTGTGGGGGACAAGGCTTCTACCACTGAACCCCCAATATCTCCAGACAGGCACGTGGTAGGCTTAGTGAATCTAAAATCGTTTCCCCTCAGCCTTATCTCACCAAGGCAAAGACAAGATCTCATTTGGAATAAAAGTAGTGAGGGATGTGCAACAAATTCCATCAAACAGAGTCCTGGTTATGAATGAGTGATTATATTTCCTGCCAAGCATGACATTTGGGCTTGGCATAATCTGATTCCTTTGTAACTCTCCAAGTAATCACTCTTTGACCATGTGCACAGACCTGTTGGGTCAAGACTGTTGTTGGAGCCCTCGTGAAAAAAAAGGTGTAGACCATCTGCAGGTGTCTGCTCTCTGATAAGCTTGTCAACAGAAGCTTTTCAGAGCCTGACTCATCTGTCAGGTGTACAGGTGTGCAGGGGCTCAGCTTACACCCCTGAGCCAGGGTCATGGTTGCTGTGTCGGAGGAGCTTTCCCCCAGGGATAGAAGCTTTTATCCACCTGAACAACAACCTGCTGCAGCCTGGAACCTGCAGAGGTCGATGAATAGATTTCTCTTTACCTTGATTTGAAAACCAAGAGCCAGAGCTCCTGCACAGATTGTATTGCTATATTCCTTGAGGAATCAGGATGGAAAGGCTCTTGGTAAAGCCATAGATCACAAAGTAAAAAGAACCAGGGAGATAGATATTAGCTGTCCGTTAAGCCTTCATGTCTTATAAGGCATGACTAATTAAACAAAGCCTAGGCTATTCCTAGGAGCTCTGGTAGCATAGTGCCTAAGGCACTTGACTGCTCACCAGAAGGCTGGCGGTTCAAACCCACCAGCCACTCCTCGGAAGGAAGGTTGGGCAATCCTACTTCCGTAGTGATACTGCCTCAGAAACCCAACGAGGGGTCGCTATGAGTCGGGGCCTACTTGACGGCAAACAACAACAACAACAGGCTATTTCTAGGCTGAACATTGAGTTTTTTGGATGGCCTCTGTTCTTCTTTTCTCTTTTCTCAGGTATTTCTGTGAATATGAGAGGATGAGAGAGAGTGAGAAAGAGAGAGAGGGAAGATGAGAATGGGATAAATGAAGATGATGCTCGAATCCAAAAATCTTTCTAATGGTTGCAATTGGAAAAATCATTTTGATGGAAGATTCCGGAAGGGAAAGCTTTTAGGTGAAATGGAGTTTGGGGATAATTCACATTTCATTTATTCATGCCCTGTTCTCTCCTCCAATCAGCAAGATCCTATAATAGTGGCTATAAAATGTTCTCCATATAGCAGCTTGCTTCTCCTATGGTCAGAGACACAATCAGTAGTTGAAGCACAGCCAGCCTTAGGAGTTAGGCTTCTCTCCTGTTGCCGGAATAAGCCATTTTAACATTTTCTCCCCCCCAGGAGCTACAGACAATGAGCAGTGGCCTCGGTCACCAGTCTGTCGTGACCCATCTGGGCTTGAGGGTCTTGCTGTGTGGAGCTCCCTGCAAATTATACTATTTGAACATAGACTCCACTGGGCTAACGAGGACAGGACTTCAGACAACCCTGTGACAAAATTTTTCTTCAACTACAGAATAATTCCTCTTGGGGATGCTGGAGAGTAAAGTATATAAAAATTTAAAACTTGAAAATGAAAACTTTAGTATTTCTCAAGAAAACTATGAAGCTACCCAGAACCCAGCTGGATGTTGCTTAATAATTAAGAGCATGAACTCTGGAGTTGGTCCTCAATTCAAATCCCAGTTAGCTCACTGTGAAATTACTTGGTTAATCTATGCCTCAGTTTTGCATCTGTAAAATGGGAAAAATAAAGGTACCTGTCTGTTCTGGTTACCTAGTGCCGCTCTGACAGGAAATAGACCACAAATGGAATGGCTTGAACAAACAGGAGATTATTCTCTAACAGTTTGGAGGCTGTAAGTCCAAGTTCAAAGTGCCAGGCTCTAGGGGATGGGTGAAAGCACCTCAACCTTGGGCTTCAGCTCTGCCTTCTGCTCCCAGCCCACTGAAGCTAGGGGCTTTTCTTCACTCAGATAACTGGTGGCTGCTGAGACTGACAAGCCCATGGTTGACAAGTAAAAAGGCATAAGTCCCGATGTTACCAAACCACATGACAGGCCATTAATTCAAGTCCATTGAAAGCCCCAAGGTCATCAGAGTATGGCAGTGTGCTGAAAAATGACACAGGTACATGCAGGGTTCAAGTGTGCCATTAGCTAGAGACCGTTTCCAAAGCTGCTTCTTATGCATGGGAAGCAGACCACAACCCTAAAGCAGCTACTCAGCTACTTGTGGTAGATGCCATCATGGAGCTGATTGCCAGTCTCATCATGGGGAATAACTACTACCACCTACTCAGCCACTCAACCAGTCCCAGCCAAGTTGACACACAACTTTAATTACCAATGGCATCATTGTCAATTGGTAGTTAACTGTCCAATGTCATCACGAGGGTTTGGTGTCATCCAGTGTAGTGCTGAAGTGCAGCCAGAATGCTCCTTGGAAGCAAGAATGGCCAGACTTCGTCTCACCTATTTTGGTCATGTTGTAAGAAGGGACCATTCCCTGGAGAAGGATGTCATGCTTGGTAGGGTGGAGGGTCAACGAAAGAGGGGGAGGCCTTCAAGGAGATGGATTGATACGGTGGCTGCGATGATGGGATCAAGTATAGCAGGGATTGTGGGACTGGCGCGGGATCGGGCAGTGTTTCGTTCTGCTGTGCATGGGGTCGCTATGAGTCGGAAACGACTGACGGCACTTAACAACAACAACAACAACAGTGTAGTAACTCACAGTATCATCTTCCCCCTCCCCATGGACCTCCTCCTGTATAAGACCATACAGAATCCTTGGTAATGTTATTAGCAATTTTAGTCATAGAACATTGTTAGGTGCTGTCAACTCATTTCCAACTCACAGCGACCCTATGCACAGCAGAATGAAATACTGCCCAGTCCCACACCAGTTCCATGATCTTTGCTATATTTGAGCCCATCACCTCAGCCACTGGGTCAATCCATTTCGTTGAGGGCCTTCCCCTCCTTCATTGACATCCACCTTACCAAGCATGACATCCTCCCCCAGGGAATAGTCCCTTCTTACAACATGACCAAAGTAGATGAAATGAAGTCTGGCCATTCTCACTTCCAAGGAGCATTCTGGCTGGACTTCCACCAGGACAGATTTGTTAGATCTTTTAACAGTCCATGGTACTCTCAGCATTCTTTGCCAGCACCACAACTCAAAAGCATCAACTTTTCTTCAGTCTTGCTTATTCATTGTCCAACTCTCACATGCATATGAGGTGACTGAAAATACCATGGCTTGTGTCAGGAGCACCTTAGTCCTCAAGGAGATATCTTTGCTCTTCAGCACTTGAAAGAGATACTTTGCAGCTGATTTGCCCAGTGCTATATGTTGTCTGATGTCCTGACTGCTGCTTCCATTCACATTGATTGTAGAACCAAGCAATGTGAAGTCTTTGACAACTTCAATCTTTTCTCCATTTATTGTGATGCTATTTATAGGTCCAGTTGTGAGAATTTTTCTTTTCTTTATATTGAGAGGTAATCCATGTTGCAGACTGTATTCTTCAATCTTCATCAGAAAGTGCTTCAAGTCATCCTCACTTTTAGCAAGCAAAGTTGTGTCATCAGCATATCACAGGTTGTTAATGATTCTTCCTCCAATCCTGATGCGACGTTCTTCTTCATATAGTCCAGCTTCTCAGGTTATTTGCTCAACATACAGATTGAATAAGTATGGTGAAAGGATACAACCTTATGCACTCCCTTCTTGATTTTAAAGCATGCAGTGTCTCCTTGTTCTGTTCAAATGACAACCTCCTGATCTACGTACAGGTTCCTCGTGAGTACAATTAAGTGTTCTGGAATTCCCATTCTTCTCAATGTTATCCATAATTTATGATCCACACAATCGAATGTTTTTGCATAGTTAATAAAACACAAGTAAACATCTTTCTGGTATTCTTTGCTTTCAGCCAAGATCCATCTGACATCATCAGTGATATCCCTCATTCCGTGTCCTCTTCTGAATCCAACTTGCACATCTGGAAGTTCTCTGTCAATATACTGCTATAACCATTTTTGAATTATCTTCAGTAAGATTTTCCTTGCATATGATATTAATGATATTGTTTGATAATTTCCACATTCTGTGGGATCTCCTTTCTTTGGAATGGGTACAAACATGAATTTCTTCCAGTCAGTTGGCTAGGCAGCTGTCTTCCAAATCTTTTGGCATTACTGACTGAGTGCCTCCAGTGGGGCATCCGTTGAAACATCTCAATGGACATTCCATTAATTCCTGATGTTTCTTCTTCACCACTTCCTTCAGTTCAGCTTCAACTTCTTCAATACCATTGGTTCTTGATCATATGCCATCTCCTAAAATGGATGAAGATCAACCAGGCCTTTTTGGTACAATGACTCTGTGTATTCCTTCCATCTTCTTTTAACAGTTCCTGCATCATTCAGTATTTTGCCTATAAAATCTTTCAATATTGCAACACGAGGCTTAAATTTTTTCCTCAGTTCTTTCAGCTTCAGAAATGCTGAGCATGTTCTTCCCTTTTGGTTTTCTAACTCCAGGTCTTTGCACATTTCATTACAATAATTGGCTTTGTCTGCTTGAGCTGCTCTTTGAAATCTTCTGTTCAGCTCTTTTATCTTGTCGTTTCTTCCATCTGCTTTAGCTACTCTCCGCTCAAGGGCAACTTTCAGTCTCTTCTGACATCCATTTTGGATTTTTCTTCTTTTCTCATCTTTTTAATGAACTCTTGCTTTCTTCATGGATGATGTTCTTGATGTCATCCCATAATTCTTCTGGTTTTCAGTCATCGGTATTCAATGTGTCAAATCTATTCTTTCAATGGTCTCTAAATTCAGGAGGGATATATTCAAGGTCATATTTTGGCTCTCGTGGACTTCTTTTAATTGTCTTCAACTTCAAGTTGAATTTGCATATGAGCTGTTGAAGGTCTGTTCCACAGTCTGCTCCTGGCCTTGTTTTGGCTAAAGATACTGAACTTTTCCATCGCCTTTTGTCACAGATGTAGTCAATCTGATTCCTGTGTACATCTGGTGATGTCCATGTGTATAGCCTACATTTGTGTTGTTGAAAAAAGGGTATTTACAATGAATAAGTTGTTGGTCTTGCAAAATTCTATCATGTGGTCTCCAGCATTATTTCTGTCACCAAGACCAAATTTTCCAGGTACTGGTAATTCTTCTTTGTTTCCAACTTTTGCATTCCAGTCACCAGTGATAATTAACACATCTTGATTGCAAGTTTGGTCAATTTCAGACTGCAG